>NC_087079.1:5816304-5822068 GCF_026151205.1 Bolinopsis microptera | reverse complement strand
AGAGTACTGCTAAATTCATTTGTCACAATGCTTTCCAGATTGTTGATAATTTCGGGCGAGGTAAGGGCTTTTTTAAATAGTGAATGGGAGGTGTTGCTGTCCCACTTATAGCCACAAGGAAAGTTAGAAAAGTCTGGGAGCTGGAAGTTTGCGACAAATGGTTCAAATGTAGTGAGTTTCAAGACTAATGGACAATGATCAGAGTATGATGTAAACTCTTTTACTTGGAGAGAGTTTACATGATCTCTTGCCCATGAGGTGATTACAAAATAGTCAACCACACTGCTTCCATTGTATTTGTGACAGGTCATTTTTCCAGTGGTGTCCCCAAGGGTACGACCATTAAGAATTTTGAGTTGGTTATTGATAACCATGTCAAGGAAGTGTTGGCAGTGGGGTTCAGATATTGTAAGGTCAGAATTGTTTCTTGCTATGATGTTTGAATAGTGAGGTATCCTTCTTAAAAAAAGTAATTTTGATGATCATTTTTATCGTAACCTGGTTCCCATTATACAATTTCTTTTATTTCAGGTCTAATTGGTTAGTGAACAATTGCTGAAGCCTGTAACCGGAGATTTGTGCGTTAAACATATTACATCAGACTACACAGACTTTTATGAGCAAACTGAGAATCGCCAGGACACAGAAGCAAAGGGCCCCTTCTATTCGGTTTTTGGCAAAAAGCTTGAGTGTTGATTGTTGAACATTGGCCTCTAGATAAACTATGAACTTTTTGAAACACAGGGCGTTTGTTATTTTTCTGATGTGAGTTGGCAACATATGATCAATCGTTGGTCTGTTTTATAGTTACTTTAATGTGTACATTTTCAATTCTGTTAAGTATTTTAAGTATAAGGTTGCTTTCTTTTGTTTTACCTTCATGTCATCTTTCGACTTCTCGCAGCTGCAGTCTTCCTATTTGCCCTCATCCTTCGCTCTCCTGGCCCTTTTCTATAGAGTTCATCTCTTTACCCGACTTGTCACTGACTTCCTATTTTCTATTTAAAGCTCTCACACGTACGGCCTCTATGTGTGCAATATATCTCTTTATCCAACTTCTCATCGTCTTCCTACTCTCTCTCTCTATCCCTCTCCCTCTATATCCCTCTCTCTCTCTCTCTCTCTCAGGTCCTCAGTCCTCCTTCTCCTCTTCAGTCCTCCTACTTAACAATATTGATGGAAATGCTGCAAATTTTGATACATTTGTCACAGAAATCTCACAGTACAGTCATCCACTCTCGTTTATTGGCTTGGCTGAGACAAATATTGATGCAAACCTCAAAGACCTGTATAGGATACCCGGTTATCTCTCTGAATACACCAATAAATTACGTGACAAATCTAAAGGTAGTGGAGTGGGAATTTACATCAATGAGTCACTTACTTACACCCGTATTGATAAACTATGTATGTGTACCCCTAACCTTGAATCAGTGTTTGTCTCCATAACAAATGTTGGCAGGCCCCAAACAGTTGGCGTCCTATACAGACCACCTGGTGGATCTGACAAAGATGCCCTACACGAATTTGAGAGCCTTCTTAATCAGGTTCCTGATAGGAACGTTATCCTGCTTGGAGATTTCAACTTTAATCTATTTAATAAAGGCTCTGCCAGCTTTGAAAACATTTTATATGGAAATAACTTCATCCCACTTATATCACTGGCAACGCACCATAAACCAGGCTGTGTCCCATCGCTTATTGACAATATTCTGACAAACTCCACTGACAATATTGTGTCAGCTGGACTACTGGATACCAGGGTTTCGCATCACTCTCCAATTTTCTGTATTCTCGAATGTAGCATGCCTGAAGAACCAGAACTTGACCCTTGTAAACCAAAATATGACTACTGTGAATCTAATATGAACAAGTTCTTAGAAGATATTCAAACAAATTTTTGTGGGCAGGTGTGCTACAACGTAGAAAACTTTGAAATTTTTGCAAATAAGATAAAACTTTTGATCGAAGAAAACTTTTTAATTGAATCTGAATCGTTCAAAAAGTCAAAAAGAAATATGATTGCAAACCCTAAGTGGATCACACCAGGGATCATTGCATCAGTGAAAAAGAAAGAATATCTTTACAAGCAGTGGAAGAGTACAATTAAGGAACCCAACCCTCTTGGAGACTCTGATCTATACTTAACCTATAGTAAATTCCGTCGACAGTTAAAATACATTATCAGATCTGCCAAGAAATTGTACTATTGCAGAAAATTCTCAAAAGTCTCAGGTAATATGAAGCAAACATGGGCACTGATCAATGAACTGAGAGGAAAAACAAAAACTGGAATTAAGGCCTCGTTCAAAATAGATGGTAGTTTAGTAAAAGACAAACGTGTCATATCGAATGGCTTTAACATGTTCTTCTCTTCCATTGCAGGTAAACTTAATGCGAAACTCTGCTCCTCCAAACCAATAGGTCGTGACACAGCTTGCCAGAGACCCCTTGATTATAAGAACTATTTTAACAAAAGAGTCACCAACAGTATGTTCTTAAACCCCTGTGATTCTGAGGAAATCGAAAAAATCGTTAAAACCTTCCAGGGTGACAAGGCTAGTGACATATCAATAGCTGTTCTTAAGAAATGTTGCACAACAATCTCTAGGCACCTAGCTGGTTTCCTAAATTCATTCATGAAGCTGGGTCTATTTCCAAATATTCTCAAAATAGGTAAGGTTACCCCAGTATTTAAAAAAGGAGACCCACAGCTGTTTGACAACTACAGGCCTATATCCATTCTACCTATCTTTGGTAAGATATTTGAAAAAGTAATTTACTGCCGACTATATAGCTTCTTTACTTCACATATGGTCATATACGATAAACAGTTTGGATTCAGATCCAACCACTCAACGGCACATGCCATCAATTACTCCATTGACCACATTCTTAAAAACCTAGAAAGTAAGAATCATGTAATTGGCATATTTATTGACTTAAGCAAAGCGTTTGACACAATCGACCACAGAAAATTACTTGTCAAACTTGAACACTATGGCATAAGAGGGCCCTGTCTTGGCCTAATTGAAAGCTATCTGTGTAACCGACAGCAGTATGTTGATTTCCAAAATACACACTCTGATCACTGCAAAATTGAATATGGGGTACCACAGGGATCAGTTCTAGGCCCTCTCCTCTTCTTACTCTACATTAATGACATTACTAACTCTAGCCAACTTGGACACTTCATACTGTTTGCAGATGACACAAACATATTTGTTGCTGGAAAAACTGAAAAAGAAGCCTATTTGAATGCTAATAAAGTACTTGAATCTGTAAATAACTATATGGAATCTAACTTGCTGCACATTAACCAAAGCAAATCGGTCTACATGTTGTTCAGACCTGGCAGGTACTCGTCCTGTGCACGTGCTCGCGAATATGGCTCTGAGAACTCACTCACGTTATCAGGCACCACACTTACACGAGTAGATAAAGTGAGATTCCTTGGTGTTATCATAGACCATGAACTATCCTGGGAACCCCAACTAGATAACATAAAAAGTAAACTAACTACAAGTATAGCTATAATTAAACGTATTATGAAGTTTATTCCAGAAACAGAGTACCATAAACTGTATGACTCCTTATTCAAGTCTCATATGAGCTACTGTATCAGTAGCTGGGGTGGTGTCACACCTCATAGACTATCTAAACTGTTCTCCATCCAAAAAAGATGCGTACGCCTTCTATTTGGAAGCAAACCAAGCTTTGACCGGGCAGAGTACTATGAAACATGTGCACGTGCAAGACCATACAGTGAACACATCGCAAAAAGGAGCTTTGCTTTGGAAAACACTAAGCCAATTTTCAATACCGAGAAAATCATGTCAATCCACAACCTGTACATCCAACATATATCCACTGAACTGTTTAAAATCTTGAAACTGCATCAACCCATCTCTCTGACAAGTTTATTCCAAACAAGTTCCAGAACATGTAGCCAAACTATGCGGGTCCCCCGACACAAACTTGACATTTCTAAACACAATTTTGTCGTCAAAGGTACGACTATATGGAACAGTTTGATTGATAAAATATTCGACAAATGCACTCCTAATGAAAACAATGTCATGGTCCCTGGCTCTAGTAAATTTTCCGACCTTTCCTCCCCCATCTCAATTATCAAGAGCCGTATCAAAAAGTTGTTACTGGAAACCCAGCAATTGACAACACCTGGGCGTGAAATTGAGTGGCTCCCCCTAAATAGCTGGGGCATTGAACCAGCTTAGTTGATCAGCATCCCATCCCTTGCATACAATTAATTACAAAAGCGCTAATTATACCTGTTTCAAAAGCATCCTGTCTGGAAGTTCCCTGACTGCCGTGTGAATCTTTGGATCTATTTTTGGATCTATTTTTATATTGATATGATTTTTATATACCTATATATCCATCGCATAATTTCCATGTCCGCCTGAACAAACCTGGCACCATCAAATCTTACCTCTAGAAACCCCAGAACAAATCAAGCCTAGTCTGAATTCAAAACTAGTTGACCAGCTACGTACAGTTTCCTGGACAACTGGAACCTTTTTGGGCCATGCACAAGCCAATAGCATGTATGGTCCTGCAGTGGGGTCTCCTTGTCCTTGGATCTGTGTTTTGATCCGTCTTTTCTTAAAATTTTCAATCTGTGTCACTTAGACTCACCTATTAAATGTTAATCGACACCACTGGTCCTAGTTAGATTTAGCCAAGGCACGACTACTCAAAAGTAACAGTTAAATAGGTGTGACATACTATTATATTCTTATAATTATATCATATGAATTGATTGCACTGCTAATAAATAAAATACTTTGTTTTACTAAAATACTTTGTTTTACTCATCCTCTTCAGTCCTCCTACTTCTCCTCAGTCCTCGTATGTACAATAACTTCTCAGTCCTCCTCATCAGTCCTCTAGGGACTACGGGTGGAAGATGAATAATTGATATTCCAACAGCATCTTGTTCCCTGCATTGTGCTGATTCCGGGAAGCATTTTGTTTACGCTCTCATCATTCTGTAGGATGAGATATCGTTCATTTAAAATTGGGTAATTATAGGCCTGTCAAGGATTTCAGCCTAATTAAGAGCTGATCAATTGCAGCTAGTTGTGCCATATAAGGGATAACTGAGGTCACGTGACATTCAGTCCTATCACGTGACCGCTAATCCTATCACGTGACCTTGATTCGTAAAGCCTCGGGCACGTGATCACATTCGTAACGTGTCGTATGCCGACTAGGAGATTTTGTGACGTCACCAGAGCTGAAGCTACTTGATCAGGCCTTATATGGAATAATATCGTGTATCGGGTGTAATTGGACCCAATTAGAGCAGCTGAGCGCTCAATTATAGCAGCATCTGGTACCACCTTCTGAAACCCAGCAGACAGCTGGCCCAGAGAATCGAAATTAGAAGGATTTTTTATTGATGGAAATCGAAGCGGAAACCTTGTAACCCTATGTTTTCGATGACGCCGAACAAGATTAAACAGGTTATAATTGTCCTACTCTCGTGTAAATTGCTCTAAAACGTGATTGAAATTGTAATGATGCTATCAATTGTAATACAGTTTTTACATTAAGCTGAACGGCTGGCGTTCCTGGGCCGCACTCATCCCAGATTGTCATTCCGCCGCAGCTTCAATTTTTCTGAATATTACAGCCTGGGGTCCCCAAGTAACGACTGGAACCACTATATCTGCCTAATCTCAGTTATTGTCAATAACGAAGCCTGTGATCCGCACATCAGTCAATTGAATATAATTAC
>NC_087079.1:5391304-5808804 GCF_026151205.1 Bolinopsis microptera | reverse complement strand
CTTAAATGTTTCCTAATATTGTTAAATGTTGCCTAAATGTTGTTAAACATTGTTGAATATTGCTGAGTGTTGTTCAAATGTTTCCCAAATGTTGCTTAGTGTTGCTTAATGACCAATGTTGATTAATGTTGTTCGATGTTGCTAGATGTTTCTCAATATTGTTCATTTGGTCGTATATAATTCGATGTTGCCCAAATGTTGCTAAGTGTTGCTTAATGACCAATGTTGATTAATGTTGTTCGATGTTGCTAAATGTTTCTCAATATTGTTCGTATATTATTCAATGTTGCTCAAATGTTGTTCAAATGTTGCTAAAATGCTGCTTAAATGCTGCTTAAATGTTGCTTAAATGTTGCTCAAATTAAATGTTGTTTAAATGTTGCTTAAATGTTGCTTAAATGTTTCCTAATATTGTTAAATGTTGCCTAAATGTTGTTAAACATTGCTGAATATTGCTGAGTGTTGTTCAAATGTTGCCCAAATGTTGCTTAGTGTTGCTTAATGACCAATGTTGATTAATGTTGTTCGATGTTGCTAGATGTTTCTCAATATTGTTCATTTGGTCGTATATTATTCGATGTTGCCCAAATGTTGCTTAGTGTTGCTTAATGACCAATGTTGATTAATGTTGTTCGATGTTGCTAGATGTTTCTCAATATTGTTCATTTGGTCGTATATTATTCAATGTTGCTCAAATGTTGTTCAAATGTTGCTAAAATGCTGCTTAAATGCTGCTTAAATGTTGCTTAAATGTTGCTCAAATTAAATGTTGTTTCACTGTTGTTTAAATGTTGCTTAAATGTTTCCTAATATTGTTAAATGTTGCCTAAATGTTGTTAAACATTGCTGAATATTGCTGAGTGTTGTTCAAATGATGCCCAAATGTTGCTTCGTGTTGCTTAATGACCAATGTTAATTAATGTTGTTCGATGTTGCTAGATGTTTCTCAATATTGTTCATTTGGTCGTATATAATTCGATGTTGCCCAAATGTTGCTTAGTGTTGCTTAATGACCAATGTTGATTAATGTTGTTCGATGTTGCTAGATGTTTCTCAATATTGTTCATTTGGTCGTATATTATTCAATGTTGCTCAAATGTTGTTCAAATGTTGCTTAAATGCTGCTTAAATGCTGCTTAAATGTTGCTTAAATGTTGCTTAAATGTTGCTCAAATTAAATGTTGTTTAAATGTTGCTTAAATGTTGCTTAAATGTTTCCTAATATTGTTAAATGTTGCTTAAATGTTGTTAAACATTGCTGAATATTGCTGAGTGTTGTTCAAAAGGCTAAAATTTTGACTCTATCCAGCGCAAATACACCCATTTTTCAGTGCTTCAATCTATTTTTAGTAACACTATTATAGATGACTACTCAAGTTACGACATGAACTCAAGTTACGACATGAACTTACTTTACAGCCTCAAGAATAATACGTCATTGTATAATATAACCATAGACGTAGTACAGAATAGTCACGGTAGCAGCTGTGCAATGTATTTGACTCAAATTGAAGCTCTTGTCAGGCCTGGTCTAGATATTTATCAATATTATTCATTTTTGGTCGTATATTATTCAATGCTGCTGATCTGTGATAAATTTAAATTAATTTAAAATTTGTCACCGTTCAAGTTAAATAAGGCAGTCCAAAAAAATTCGAATTATTTGGCAGCGGGAACTTCCCTGGATCAGTTCTTGAGGGCCTATGGTGCTACTATTCATAAATCGTTTTTCCCTTATGAATATTTTGATAGTCGCTCATCAGGTTTAATAAATAAGTAAAATATTTGAGAACTATTTAGCACCATTGAACAACATTAGGCAAGATTATACATCAGTGAGTAACGTTGAGCAACATTCGACAACATTTGACAATATTTAACGATATTAGGTAACATTAGACAGCATTACTAACATTTGAGCAACATTTGAACAACACTCAGCAATATTCAGCAATGTTTAACAACATTTAAGCAACATTTAACAATATTAGGAAACATTTAAGCAACATTTAAGCAACATTTAAACAACATTTAATTTGAGCAACATTTAAGCAACATTTAAGCAACATTTAAGCAGCATTTAAGCAGTATTTAAGCAACATTTGAACAACATTTGAGCAACATTGAATAATATACGACCAAATGAACAATATTGAGAAACATCTAGCAACATCGAACAACATTAATCAACATTGGTCATTAAGCAACACTAAGCAACATTTGGGCAACATCGAATTATATACGACCAAATGAACAATATTGAGAAACATCTAGCAACATCGAACAACATTAATTAACATTGGTCATTAAGCAACACGAAGCAACATTTGGGCATCATTTGAACAACACTCAGCAATATTCAGCAATGTTTAACAACATTTAGGCAACATTTAACAATATTAGGAAACATTTAAGCAACATTTAAACAACAGTGAAACAACATTTAATTTGAGCAACATTTAAGCAACATTTAAGCAGCATTTAAGCAGCATTTTAGCAACATTTGAACAACATTTGAGCAACATTGAATAATATACGACCAAATGAACAATATTGAGAAACATCTAGCAACATCGAACAACATTAATCAACATTGGTCATTAAGCAACACTAAGCAACATTTGGGCAACATCGAATAATATACGACCAAATGAATAATATTGAGAAACATCTAGCAACATCGAACAACATTAATCAACATTGGTCATTAAGCAACACTAAGCAACATTTGAACA
Source organism: Bolinopsis microptera (assembly GCF_026151205.1). Lineage (NCBI taxonomy): Eukaryota > Metazoa > Ctenophora > Tentaculata > Lobata > Bolinopsidae > Bolinopsis > Bolinopsis microptera. The sequence goes on along the minus strand of NC_087079.1, from coordinate 5,806,069 downwards.
ACACTCAGCAATATTCAGCAATGTTTAACAACATTTAGGCAACATTTAACAATATTAGGAAACATTTAAGCAACATTTAAGCAACATTTAAACAACATTTAATTTGAGCAACATTTAAGCAACATTTAAGCAGCATTTAAGCAGCATTTTAGCAACATTTGAACAACATTTGAGCAACATTGAATAGTATACGAACAATATTGAGAAACATTTAGCAACATCGAACAACATTAATCAATATTGGTCATTAAGCAACACTTAGCAACATTTGGGCAACATCGAATTATATACGACCAAATGAACAATATTGAGAAACATCTAGCAACATCAAACAACATTAATCAACATTGGTCATTAAGCAACACTAAGCAACATTTGGGCAACATTTGAACAACACTCAGCAATATTCAACAATGTTTAACAACATTTAGGCAACATTTAACAATATTAGGAAACATTTAAGCAACATTTAAGCAACATTTAAACAACATTTAATTTGAGCAACATTTAAGCAACATTTAAGCAGCATTTAAGCAGCATTTTAGCAACATTTGAACAACATTTGAGCAACATTGAATAGTATACGAACAATATTGAGAAACATTTAGCAACATCGAACAACATTAATCAATATTGGTCATTAAGCAACACTTAGCAACATTTGGGCAACATCGAATTATATACGACCAAATGAACAATATTGAGAAACATCTAGCAACATCAAACAACATTAATCAACATTGGTCATTAAGCAACACTAAGCAACATTTGGGCAACATTTGAACAACACTCAGCAATATTCAACAATGTTTAACAACATTTAGGCAACATTTAACAATATTAGGAAACATTTAAGCAACATTTAAGCAACAGTGAAACAACATTTAATTTGAGCAACATTTAAGCAACATTTAAGCAGCATTTAAGCAGCGTTTTAGCAACATTTGAACAACATTTGAGCAACATTGAATAATATACGACCAAATGAACAATATTGAGAAACATCTAGCAACATCGAACAACATTAATCAACATTGGTCATTAAGCAACACTAAGCAACATTTGGGCATCATTTGAACAACACTCAGCAATATTCAGCAATGTTTAACAACATTTAGGCAACATTTAACAATATTAGGAAACATTTAAGCAACATTTAAGCAACATTTAAGCAGCATTTAAGCAGCATTTTAGCAACATTTGAACAACATTTGAGCAACATTGAATAATATACGACCAAATGAACAATATTGAGAAACATCTAACAACATCGAACAACATTAATCAACATTGGTCATTAAGCAACACTAAGCAACATTCGGACAACATCGAATAATATAGGACCAAAAAATTAACAACATTGAGTATTGAAGCATTGAATAACATTTGAGTAAAATTAAGCGATATTTGCGTAAATTTTTGAGCAGTCACCTATATAAGGAGAAGACTGTCGGGAACAGTTCATTTCAATCAGTGATGTCAGTGTTTTGCCCGCTCTGTGATAAACAATTCGCTAACAAGCGAAGTCTGTCCTCACACAAAAGTCGGTTTCATCGAGAGAACGTACAGTCAGACACAAGCTCTATCGTGTCAAAAGCTAACTCGGATGTGTCTGATGTTGAAATGGATTATCCTGCTGCCACATATTCAGATACTGATACAACAATATCTGAAAGATCTCATCAAGACGGTTCTAACTCTGAGGAAACAAGCGGTGATGATGAGTCAAAAACAGAATCTAGTATTGTTCGACAACGCAAAGGCAAGCGAAAAGGTGTAGTAATCAAGCAAATAGATAAAAAGGTGAAGATGTCGAAATTACTCAAAACTCTAGACGTCCTGTTACAAAGAAAATTATGTAAAGAGGAAGACACATGTTTCGACTTTTTATTCTCTTACATAATGAAAACTGAAATTTTTGAGACATTGGAGCAGCTTCTCGTTGACTGTGGACAAGATATCACCACAATATTAAGTATGGAAGAGCGAGCTCTATTGGATGCAGTTATCACGACTACTAGTCTATCTGATGTCAACAAACTAATGAACGAGAACAAAAATATCGTTAGGAAGATTCATGAACTTTATAACCAAAACGTTGTTAACTATTGATAAGTATTTGGACATATATAATATATATGATATAGAGTTATTGAATATAGTTTTGTTTAAGTTATCTTCAAAAATCTAAACGTGTGTTTCCTTGTCTACATTATAACTTATTTAAATAATACATTATAATTATCATTCAGTATTCATTATATGATATAATTTTAGAAAGTAGAAAATATCTAGACCAGTTCTTGACAAGATATTTGTGTCAAATACATTGCACAGATGTTACTGTAACTATGCTGTACAAGGCTTATGGCTATACAATGACGTAGTATTCTTGAGCTGCGTAACCATTCTGAAAGTGCTCTTTATAAATTAGATTTCATATCAAACAGTCAGTGTTACGTGACCGACTACGGTAAAAGAATTAAAAACTTAACCTTAAAGTTAAAGATAATAACAATTAAAGCTGAAGCAGAGTCAAAATTTACGCAACACACAGCTGAACGCTGAATGATAGTGTAAGCAAAGTTGCAGGTGTTGTCCTGAAACGCGGTACACTCTAGTTAAATTTAGAAAGCACATTATTCATTATCTCACTTTATCAGCACACTTTACAGAGGTCGCCGCGTGTCAGATGTTAACGCTGTTGATAGACAACTGATGTAATTGTACGTGAACGTGTACACTATGACTATACATTTAACGACTTCTGCTGTGTGATGAATGTATTATGTAGGGTTAGATTGCTTGAATATGGGTTAAACTAGGTTAAAATGTGTACCATAATAATATAATCACATTGGAGAACAACTCCGACTGGGATTCGAACTTGTAACCTCTGGCTAAAATGTGGCAGATTAGTCAACTGTGCTAAAGCTAAATGTGCCCCAATTTTAGGGGTAAACGGAGCTCGAAAAAATCCTCTTACACTACTCCCCAGGTAAGGGTTGGGGGTCCCCCCCTTTTTTTTTCTAAGTGTCGGACTATTTTAGCACAGGTACATTTTCAAGTACTCGTTCAAAATACAGGTCGATCTAAACTTACAAAGTATTATGTGTCAAAGAGTTGAAATAAATGGGACTTGTAGCGCGATGCACTACTTACCACTATTCACCCAGCTGCAATACAAAGGATTAACATCCAACATCTTGAATCAAAATCCCCGGACATCCGAATTTTCAGAAACTACCCCCTTAACGGGTATGATACTCGTAAAATGTTTGTTCCATATATTATACGGGCGAAATAGTTGGTCGCGCGCAGTACGCCGCGCTTTTGTTGTTGACCATTGGTGGCAGGCCCAGGTACTTTTTGTCCTATTACGTCACGGCGCAGTACTGCACGCACACTGATAAAGCTTCTCTCAGATCACAGTTTAAGTTAAAAATAAAACCTTATTAGATCATCGATCAGTTAGTGATTAACAAAGAAAACACAATATTGAAACAACGGATTATAATATATAATGTTTATCTTTCTAAATCCCGTGTACAGTGTAACATTATGAACTGGAATTGTCATCTTAAATTCTTTGATCGAAGCAAAATCTTGAAGATTAACTCAATCTTCAAGTTCAAGCGTTCGGCATCATTGTAGAGGATTTGTAGAAGAAAGTTTTGGCAGTAACTGAAAGTAATTCTTTTTAATTAATCAAAGAGGTCGAAACTCGGTTTATCAGATGGTTTGGGAGTTAAAACATGATGCATTACTGATTTAACTACAAAAACTTGACCCACAAAATTATGACTGTTAACAATATTGAGCCTACAGTGTGACTGAATTGTATTTGTAAGCAATATAATTACATTCCAAAAATTCTAATATAATGTCCTCACCTACTGTATTTACGTCTTCAGTTTACAAATCAGTGAAACACAAACATACTATGGTGGGGACTACAGACCCCCTCAAAGTCCTTTTCAACGTTACTGCCAGGTTACATAGCACTGAAAATCAATAACATCAGAAATTCAAATGCAAAGCAATGCAGTCATAGTATTACAAAGCCCCAAAACGCAACAATGCTTCAAACTCTATTATAACATGAGTTGCTCTAACCAGAGCCCTCTCGCTTGCAGTAGCGCGCGACCGCCGAAGGCGGCAAATTAATAATATAATATTCTACTTGTGAAACAAGCGCGTCACGCAGTACGCGTAGACACATGGTTATGTGAATAACATGAGCAGTTTTTTAAATTTGTACCATTTTTACAGAATTTTTATATAGGGTCATTGCTATATTATGTGTATATTGTTTGAATATTTTATATAACATGAGCATGCAAATAACATAAATCATCTAAAAACTAAAGAAAACAACAATTTCAAGAAAACAACAATTTTATTTAGTATCAATTAAAGCAGACAAAAATATATTTCATATATATATAACTAGCACGAACTTTAGATCAGATATCTTAGGGGACTTGGAGTAGCAAGAGATTGACTAGAAGGTATATACCTTTTACAAAGATACGTCGAGAAGAATCCAGGGTGATACAGGATCGGAGAGTGCAGACCAAAAGTTTACGCACCCACCTTTGCCTCCTGAGTTCTTGGGTACGGGTGGATAGAAATTTATGCAAACTTGGTCGTTTATACTCCAAGTCCCTTTCTTAAAAGAAGTAGTATTAACTATGTCTAGAGTTAGCTTCGTTCAATAATAACAATATCAATATAATCAATATCAATACCAGATAAACCTACCGAATAAATTATTAAATATCAATTAATTCATTCCGATAAAAAATTTTATAAATTTAGATATTTAGTATCTAAAAACATTACAACAAATGGTTAAAAAGCGCCCAAAATCGATCACTCAGCGTAATAATCATACACACTCATATCACTGATCGACCAAGAACATCTGAGAGTTATAACTAGAGAGTTATCTAACCTTGTTATAAATCTATTTTATTACAACCCTTTATCCCACAGAGTTTGACTTGGTATTATTGATAACAATTCTCCCTATTTAGCGGTATTAACAAATAATGTATGTTAACAAATCTATGAAACCTCAAAGCTAATCTTCTTAGAAATGAAGTTAAATGGAATTTCCTGAAGCCTGATGTAGTAAAATGTAACTTACTTTGTCCTCTGATTCCCACTGCACAATGAGCAATTCAACTTCTGGCAAAAGGAAAAAAACGCCTGGTGAGTTGCCTGGATATCTAATTAAATTTTTTATGATTATATGATTGCATGGGTTATAAGGAATCTCATTGTAAGAGAAATTAACGTTATGAGAAATGTTTATAAAACTATAGTAAGACCCGACTTAGAGTATTGTGTTCAGTTCTTATAGTTGTGGTCTCCACCTGCTTGTCATGGGAATTGGGCTACTACCGTCAAACTGGAAAATGGCCAGAAATGGTTCACATGCCTTGTTGATTGTATTTGAACATTTCCTTGACGTGAAAGACTAGAGACCTTACAGATTACAAAACTTGCAGAGAGAAGAGTTGGAGAAGTTATGGTAAATCAGGGTTTGCAGTTAATCAGAGTTTTTGGCTCACATTTTGTTTGTTGAGCCCTATTTCACAGGGAGGAAGCCAATAGCATTCTTAAATAATAATTTTGTATCACATCCAAAAATATCCATCACAACCGAAGACACAGCCCATCAAAATGTAGCTTGCATTGAACACAACGTCGTAAAAACAAAACTGATATCACAATCCTGTGAAAATGTTGGATAATGTACTGTGCATGCATGTTGTTGTTGTTGTACATATATATGTGTTTCCACTGTGTAACTATGTAACTTTCTAATTTGCATGGGGGCTGCTGTACATACAGAAAGAAACTTCAAATTAAGATATAGATATATTTCATAAATAACACATTGGTAATATGCTTCCTCTATTTCAGGAGAGAAAAGGATTGATCAGTTAGAAAAGGAAGGTAAGGAAGTGTATCAAAGTCTAGAGTTAGACTTTAAATGTGGGCGTCCACTAATGATCCCACCAGCTCCCTCATCACCTTACATTGACAAGTATCCAGAGGGAACAGATTTGAGCGATAGCAATAAGAGAAGCAAACATAGGCAAGAGGACTACACTGCTGAAGTAACAGTGTACAGGGTATTGGAAAGGTTGGATGACAACGTCATCGTGATTCATGGTATGGTATACAATCATGGAGATTACCAGATATTTGTTGATAACCATAAATCAAAGAAGAAAATTGGTGAAATTTGTAGAATAAGGAATAAGGAGCCGGAGGAGGAGTGTGATTTTTTAATAATTGGAAGCAATTATATAACAATCATAGAAGTCAAGAATATAACTGTTGAAGATCATCTCGACGTAGCAGCTGACCAGCTTAGTGCTTTGACAACAATCTTACATAATTCTTTTGAGCAGAGACTGAGGACTCTTGATCTGATAAAAGGCATTAACAAAGATGTGGTTGTTCATTGTTATACAGCATGTCCTAATTTGAGTAAGGCAAAGCTCCCTAAGTTGTTTGTTGAAAAGGATCTGGTTTCCACAGTAATATTTAAAGAGGAACTTAATGATTTTCCCAAATGGTGGATGGATCACATCAGTGTACCTGGTGAGACTACTCAAAGTCCTCTGAGAGATACATATATTTTATTGGCATTATGGTGCACAGAAAAGAACAAGTGTGATAAACTGAAATGTAGCATGGGACAGACAATAACAAACATAGACAAATATCTCAAAGGTGGTGATTTTACGTTCATTAGCAAAAATCGAGATCCCAATCCTGGTGTTGCATCGGAGACCCCTCCAATGATTAAAGAACATTTTGGACTCAAGAACTTGACTGTGGAACAGCTCAGTGCTCTTAACTCGGAAAAACAGTTCTTATGGATTAATGGCCCAGCAGGAACAGGGAAATCAGTTGTCATTATGGGGAAGATATTAAAGTTGGCCCTATCAAACGACAAGCATAAAATTGCATTATTCCATTTTGTTGATAATTGCAACAACTACTGTAATCAGAACTTGAGTCTTCTTGAGAGTGCTAAGATCAAGTATAAGATGATATTTCCTGACTCCTGGTATTGGAAGGGTCGAGATGAACAATATGCGGCTTCTGCTTTATGTGACATTATATACAGGTGTCACCAGTCTTATCAAGTTGCTGTTATTGTATTAGATGATGCATCAATTCAAATGTATAGAAAAGTGTGGCTTATTAAAATAGTTGGCTGCCAACAACATTGCTCTTTGTTCATTGACGACTACCAGTCTTATTTTGGTATTGAAAGATATGAAAATTTTGATATTCCAATGTTAACCAGCACACTGATACAGTTATCTCTTGCAAACACGGTCTGGGTGGCCTGTGATATTGTGCAGGTTTGTTCATTATATTCATATTCTCTCTATCCACCCATTAATCATATATTATGTATACTTGAAGAAATCAAAATAGATCAAGAGCAGTGCAAGTGGGTGAATCTCACCAAAAATATGAGGAATACTTTCGAATTATCTGCCGTATTATCGGTAATAAGAGACTTTGTAAGAGGGTATTATAGTGTGAATGAATTAAAATTTATAAACAATTCTGATTTGACTGATGTCTTACCACCAAATGAATGTGGTCATTTTATCCATGGCCCTCTAATTGACATTCATGTCTTTAAAGAATCTGATGGTATCTCTGAAGTTGTCTATAAAGAAATAGATCGAATATGTAACGCAAATATTCTTGATCAGAACAAAGACATAGGGATATTACACAGTCTAAAGACAATTGATATACGGGACATTTTTGGGTCAAAACGCCTTCATTACTTTCGCAATAATTACTCAAATGAGTGGCCAGTTGTTTTTGCTTTACACGAAATGTACATGGACAGCGAGAGTAATTTGCATTTGGATAGAGACGATTTTTCCCGACTCTACATATTAATATCAAGAGCACGAGTGAAATGCTTTCTTTTTCTTCTTACTGGATTTGGGAGAAGCGGCGAAGCTGCAATTAGTATGACTGATTTATTGAGCAAACTGAAACCTTTTGCTAATATTATACGGCATGATTAGATATTACTTTAAAACCATTATCAATATTCAATAAGATAAGCAACATTAGAGCTAACTTTACTATATTGTGCAGTCATTTCGGTTGTTTAATTATATTTTGTATAATTTATATCATCTAAAATATTCAGATTGAGTCTTATAAATTTAAATCTTAGACATAGATTAAATGCCAATTGCACATGATGCAACAACAGTGATGGCAAAGGTTACTGCTATTGTAATCATATTATGATTCGATTTGGTTAAATCAATATTTGCTAACTCGAACTCAAAGAGGAGTCTCTTAGAAAATTCCAACCCAGGCCAAGCTAATAAATACTCAGTAAATTAATGTGACATATATAATACGAAAATAACAGAATAATAAAAATAACCGAATAACAGAATAACACAGAAGTTAACCTAGGCATGCTATCAAGGATATCCAGGTCCTTGGGGACAGTAGGTTCCAGATGCATCAGCACATCCCAGCCTCTACTCGTACAAAAGCTAGCTGTCAGAGATGCGCTTAACATGGCCATGGACGAAGCAATCACGCAGGATGAGACTGCTTTTGTGATGGGTGAAGAGGTGGCTCAGTATGATGGCGCGTACAAAGTGACGCGTGGCTTGTGGAGGAAGCATGGAGATAAGAGAGTTATTGACATGCCCATCACAGAGGTTTGTGTAATCTACTGAATTGTAGATGCCAGATAAATGGTGGTAAAAGTTAATTTCATATTCTTTGACCTTTTTTATTCCTAACTTATTATCAACTAGACTTCCATTTCAGATGGGTTTTGCTGGATTTGCTGTCGGCGCAGGCCTGGTAAGCTAACAAATCATTCTACATCAATTACAACATTTAGTATAGGGCATTATTAAATGTATATATTTAGTTTCAAGCTTCCCCCAGTCCAGTCTATATTTTATTTAACAATTAATATTGATATTCAATACAGTTGCCTGTTTCAGAACGGCTTGAGACCTATCTGTGAGTTCATGACGTTCAACTTTGCCCTCCAAGCTATTGACCACATCGTTAACTCTGCAGCTAAATCCCATTACATGTCCGCCGGAGTGGTTAGTTGGAGTTAATGAACACAATTTAAGTTTTGTTATATTATTATAATGATATGGTTGAGACTGTAAACTGCATTTTAATTTGTGGTAGAGATTGTCAACTTTATACTTTAAATGTTACAAGAATGTGTATTTCACTGTAAATCTGAACTAGCTGTTTTGTTGCATATTATGTTTCATTACTATGCATGGACCATGGTATGCTATTATATGTATTTAATATGGTATGTTATGTATAATATGATAACTGCAGTGCCGTATGCAATTATGCATATATTCTAACTGTCCTCCTCTGTATATATATATATAGTAATGTAGCTACCGTTATTTTAATAGGTTTGGTGCTGAACTCTTAAATAACCAATGTTATTTTAAAAATGTTGACAAGTCCTAAGTGGTTAGTTGGCACTCTGCCAACAATCACTCGCGTAATAATAATAATATTATGTAATACACTGCATTATTGTTAACATAACACCAGGATAGTAACAAACCTGTACTACACACAATAACATGTTACACCATATCATGTTACACACACAGAGGTGTACATTGCATTATAACTACAGGAAATACTCAAGATTGAGCACTTTTTAAAATACATATTCTTTGACAAAATGTAGGTGCTCCTTCATAACTCTTTATAGTGTATACGTGTGTGTGTGTGTGTTGGATATCTGTAGATTCTGATTGTTAGTAGCGCGGTTTGCTGACTTTAATAATAATATGTAAAGGGGACAGTGTAGAGTTACACTTTCAGCTGCGTTATAATTTTAAAAGTCGATCATTATTTCGTGATATATTATGAGGATAATTTCATAATAATATATGATGATATTCTGAAGTGGTCACAGTCCACATTTACATGGCTCGTATTGGTAACATCTGTAGGGTTTATAGCTCACGGCTGAAATATTGGCTGTCGGGTAACAACCATGCCTTGATGCCTTATAAAAAGTGGGGTATTTTTAGCCTTGATTTTCGTTTGTTACGTTTAGCCCAACTGTCATTTTTGCCGCGATCTATTGTAACATGAGTTTGTAATACAAAATATATGAAAAATGATCACGTGACTTGGTCAGGTGATCACACACTAACCCCCTCCTCCCAGATGAAGTGCCCGATAACTTTCAGAGGACCTAACGGACCTGCATCTGGGGTGGGAGCCCAACATTCCCAGTGTTTTGCATCGTGGTATGGGAGTGTACCTGGACTCAAGGTAAGTGCTATTTAATTATAGTTTACAGCTTTACTAATCAGACCATTAATTTAGAGATTTTGTAATTAGTGGTACTGGTTATTTTGGTTTTGGTTTTGGTTTATAGAGCTACACGCCACTTATGTCCAATGAAGGACTTCTAGGCAATGTGCTTGGTTGTGGGACACACTCAACTAGGGAAGTTGAGAGGCCTCAAATCAAGTCTCATTAAAGAGATATCAACAGAGTGTGAGCCACTGCCAGACTAACCTGTGATTAGAGTTTGCCAGGCTCTATGAGTGTGGCAGAGAGTGTCTTCTTTGTCCTATCCTTTGTCCGTGATGCTGGTAACAAACTCTTGTTGTGATTTGGTCACGTGTTAAAGTTGCCCCCACTTTAACCCCTCCCTCCCTGGCAGATTTCTGAAAAGTATAGTAAATTTACTTGATTAACAAGAATGACCAGTTTTGTAAAATACATAATAATAGTGGACAATAAACAGCTTAAACTACCTGCTCCCCCTCTGTGCTCTATCCCCTCCCTCCGCCCCCTTCTGCCTCATTCTCTTCCCCTGCTCCCCCCTCTGGGCTCTGTCCCCTCCCTCCGCCCCCTTCTGCCTCATTCTCTGCCTCTGCTCCCACCCTCTGCCCCCTCACTTTTAACCCCTCCCCGGCAGGTAGTGTCCCCGTACTCCGCTGAGGACGCTAAAGGTCTCCTCAAAGCCTGCATCATGGACCCTAACCCCTCTGTCTGCTTGGAGAATGAGATTATGTATGGTACCACATTTGATATGAGCGACGAGGCTATGGATCCTAACTTTCAGATCCCTCTGGGCAAGGCTAAGATTGAGCGAGAAGGTAATGATTCGATTAGGAAACAATAAACGTTGCGTCATAATTATGTGATCATAATTAGAGGTAATTATGAAATATGTAACATGACGTGTTCTATCTCCCAGGAACACATTGTACAATAGTGGCTCACTCAATCGGTGTTCAAACGGCTCTAACGGCTGCTGAGGAGCTGGCTGGCATGGGAGTCGAGTGTGAGGTATTTTGAATCCTGCAAAATTATATGTGATGGATTGTATTTCACTTTTGTAAACTTTTAAGTAATAATATGTATGTTGAATGTTGATATTCGATATGAGTAGCATCATACTCTTTTATACTCTTAGGGTGTGATAAAACTCGGTTTTTGGTAGTTAGCATGAACATCGTAAAATATAAATAACAATTTATATTAGCTTGGAAGATTAGAATACATTTTCTGAAGAACAATTAACTAACAAGCTAACACAACTTAAACAATAACCAATGTAAAAGTGATTCTAAACTAATCTCTCTCCTGTTCAGGTAGTAAACCTGCGCTCAATCCGCCCCCTGGATATGAATACAGTAACCCAGAGTGTTATGAAGACTAACAACTTGGTCACAGTGGAGTACGGCTGGCCTTTTGGTGGTGTGGGTAGTGAGATTATAGCAGGAATTATTGAGGGTACGTACTTAATTTATATTTTAAACGACAAAATCCAGCGGGTCCGATATATTTAGGTCCGTCTTAAAAAGTCTATTATTTTGTCGTTTTAATGACTGTTTTGTCAAATCCACAAGACTGAAGTACCAGTCAATGATGGAGATAATGTTGCCTAAAGTACGTGATTTTAGTAGCAAGATTTTAGTGAATACTTAGCATAACAACATTATTTAAAGTATCCTAATATGATAAAAAGCCCTCAAAAAGAGAACATTTTTAAGTTCTCGGACCTTAAAAATAGAAAAATATATATTTCTTCTGACTGAAACTTAATCCTCATCTTAATGACAGTACAAGCGTTCAACTATCTGAATTCAGATAATCAGATAATCAGATAATCAATTAATCAATATTGCAACTAATTAATCAATAAATTAATTAACAATTATCTGTTCAGGACCAGCGTCCAACTATCTGAATTCAGATTTCAGATAATCAACTGATCAATTAATTAATAATGAACTTATTATTAATTAATTAATTAATTAGTAATTATCTGTCCAGGACCACCGTTCAACTATCTGAATTCAGATAATCAACTGATCAATTAATTAATAAAAAATTATTATTAATTAATTAATTAATTAGTAATTATCTGTTCAGGACCAGCGTTCAACTATCTGGATTCAGGCCCATTACGGTGTACTGGAGCGGATATACCGGTCCCTTACGCTAAATCACTCGAGGAACTTACTTTCCCTAAAGAGTCCAATGTTGTCAACTCTGTAAAGAAAGTTCTCGGTATCTAAGCTAATAAGAGAGCTGGATAAATCTAATTAATTTAAAGTTATTAAGAACAGTTCGGATACTTGAAAACTATTCGGAAATACTCGATGGGAAAATTAATTTATTTTTTCGGGATCGTTAGTTAGAAAAATACCTGTGACCAGGTCCCATACTAACTAGCTAACTAAAGAAATTAGTTTTATGTTAAGGTCCTTGAGGACTCTACTTGGTATTTGAGTTTATAAAGTTTTCAGATATTTTAGCATTTGTACAAAATTTCAATCGGTATGATTAAACTTCTATTTTGAACATAATGAAGTAATTGTAGAGGAAATGAAGCCTGTTTTGATAACGAAGCCTGTTTTTGATAACGAAGCCTGTTTTTATAACAAAGCCAGCAATATAGCTATATTTTGAGGATCGCTGGCACCATTTGAACTCCTTTCAAAGCTGTGATGAGCTTTTACCTTGCTATTATTCTATGATTTAATTTAAATTAAGCTAAATGATGTCTAACTTATTGATAATTGGATTTTCTAGCTATTTATTTCCTCCGAATTTGATGTAGTACTTATAGCCAAACATTCCATCTGAATTTTATTTACCACTTTTCATTCCATTTGATGAAAGTTACCGTCTCAAGTTGTCAGTTATCATTTACGAGTACTTATAAACATTCGTCGGGTAAATTGAATTGTGTTAACTCATAGTTGATCACTAAATAAACATTCAATCTCTCAACTTTCGTTCAATCCTGTTCTGAGATTTGAACATTTTTAACACTGATATTAATTGGCAAGTCCTATTATAATTTCTATCATGCAGAAAAGCCAAAATGTCTCCGGCCGTGACTTGAACCGGTGACGTTTTAACGTTACGTGAAATCCTCAAAAACCTCCACGTTACATCCTCAAAAAACCCCACGTGACGTGATCAGAAACCCACGTGACCTGATCAGAAACCCACGTGACGTGATCAGAAACCCACGTGACGTCATCAGGAACCCACGTGACGTCATCAGGATCCCACGTGACGTCATCAGAAACCCACGTGACATCAGGTGATGTCGGGGAGCGGGCTGCTCTACCTCTCAGATAACCCAGTAAAGTTTCCCCCGGTAACCCGGACTACTCCTGTGTTCTACGATGAGACTAACCAGGAGATATTCGCCATGTCGGGAGACCTCGTTACTATCTATAATGCGGTAAGTCATGTGACCTCGTTACTATCTACAACGCGGTAAGTCACGTGACCTCGTTACTATCTACAACGCAGTAAGTCATGTGACCTCGTTACAATCTACAATGCGGTAAGTCACGTGACCTCGTTACTATCTACAACGCGGTAAGTCACGTGACCTCGTTACTATCTACAACGCGGTAAGTCACGTAATTTCTTTACTATCTATAACGCGGTAAGTCACGTGACCTCGTTACTAACTATAACGCGGTAAGTCATGTGACCTCGTTACAATCTACAATGCGGTAAGTCACGTGACCTCGTTACTATCTACAACGCAGTAAGTCATGTGACCTCGTTACAATCTACAATGCGGTAAGTCACGTGACCTCGTTACTATCTACAACGCGGTAAGTCACGTGACCTCGTTACTATCTACAACGCGGTAAGTCACGTAATTTCTTTACTATCTATAACGCGGTAAGTCACGTGACCTCGTTACTAACTATAACGCGGTAAGTCACGTGACCTCGTTACTATCTACAACGCGGTAAGTCACGTGACCTCGTTACTATCTACAACGCAGTAAGTCACGTGATTTCGACTTGAAAAACCTTGCATTTTCTCCACCGCGGTGCGCACTTTTTTTCCTTAATTATCAGTCTAAAAACGAACCACAAAATTCGCGGCACTTTTTAATATTGACAAATTATGCTTGCGACGTGAATAAAAACTCTTGATTATATAATATTCAATATTGATAAACTGTAAAACTACCGCGTAGCACGGGGGTTTGAATTTACTTACCTAACCAACACTTTGTACCCCCACAGAAGGATCACACCGAACACACACTGACGATAGATAACGCAGTGAACATCATCAGTATCAAGTACTCTATAGACCACCGGATATTAGCCGTGCAGAGGAGCAACCAGTCTGTAGACTTCCTTAACATCCAGGAAAGTGAGTGTTTTGTATAGTTTGATAAATGTGACATTTAAAAAAACGTGTTGTGGGTTTTTTGTAAGTAATGCCAAATTTAGAGAAACAGTGAAAATGACGATGGTCCCCAATTCTATACTTTTTATTTCACAGCTTCACACGTCATGTTAAATAATATGTTGAATATTAATAATATGTTATATGTTAAATAATATGTTACAAGATATTATCCAGATACGGAGTTCAGTCAGTGTTGCAGAAGAGGGTCAGGGAATATAATAGGATTTAACTGGACCTGCCAGAACGAGATAGTCTTCATCAATCATCAGGCTATTGAGTTTTATCAGATTAATGGTAAGTTGTGCAATGTGCACTGTACACTATGCACTGTACACTATGCACTGTAAGTGCGCACTGCTGTGGTAATCCTGATGCACTTCCCTATAATTACTGTTGTTGCTCTTGCGGTTATGACCTGATGTCTGAGGCAAGACTTCGTTTTCCCAGGGTTTCAGCAAATATTGATTGTGCTTTAAGACCTGAACAAAGCTGTAGTTAAAAAGCTCACAACCGCTTACCTTGTAATACAGATTATATAAATAAAACAACAATTTTAAATAATCAAACCCCAACCTGACCATTTCAGCAAAACAAGGCAAAGTTCGTCACATCAAATCGTACTCAATAAACGTTAACTGGTTCGTGTACTCGCCCCAGTTCTGTGTTCTGGTGGTGTCCTCTACTCTGTGTGGTAACATTCTCCACCCTTTCTACTTCAAGACTCCACAACATGGCACCAGTAATATTCACAGACTGCCCAAGTTCCAGGTTAGCTATAAGTAAGGGGGCCGGGGGGGGGGGGGGGGGTGTCATCACCACTCCCAAATTCCACGTCCGTACATGTGTGTTAGGTAATAGGTTTGTGGGGGAGAGTAATATTGCGGTAATAAAAATGTGAGAGGGACTCGTGAGAATGTGCTGTTCTGTCGAGTTACGACTTTCGAGTTTCGAGTAGGGGTATTTGATTCGATCATATTTACTCTAGTAAATGTTAACGTGGATTCCATTATATAGAATATCACACAAACACTTTCCAATGAACAGCAGCTATACTATCTGGATTATCCTAACCATAATTAAATCAATGAACTACCTAATCATCAAATGAATTAAATGACTAAACTAATTATAACTAACAAACCATTATATCAGGTTGAACTACCCCCAGCCGGACCCAACCAGCGTTCCCAACTCCTAGAAAGGCAAGTGTCCATTATAACTCTGCACGGTAAGCTGTTCCTAGCTATAACCAAGAGTCCTCAGCTCGGCCAGGAGAGTTACAAGACCACGGAGATTTGTCTGTACGTCTTGGCTACCGAACAAATCGTCAATAAGGTCAGTTTTTTTCTAGTAAATTAATTTAACGGTAATTGCTTTTGTTAGTTAAAAAAGAATATTAAAACAATCCACGTCTAGTAGGTTAACATTATGTAATCCTGTGATAAATTTGATCTAACAACATTGGTTGACGTGATGATGGTAATTTTAAAAGGAAGTGTATTTGACTTGTAGTTCTTCTTTTACTGATAAGAAACCTTGTTAATGACATTGTTTATTGAGAGTGGTATGTACCCGCTGTCCTTGTACTAGGAGACCAAGTTTTGATTTCTTATCATTAAATTAATGTGTAATATTATATGTACAAATTCACCTTCGGATCATTCTTTAATCATTAAACATATTTGTTTTGTTTGACAGAAAATATTGATTATAATTTTAGTGTTTTTCTGGTATTTTTACCAACTCTTAATTTAGAACCCATTTTGTTGTAGCTCTTTTCACCCGACTGAACAACAGGTATAACATAAATCTCTGCTTCTAATAGTTCAACAATACTACACCCCAGGTGGCTACCCTGCAGCTAGGTATCACAGGAAGATTCGCCCTGAACTGTGTTGACAACATGATAGTAGTCCACCATCAGAACTCTAAATCTAGCATGTTGTTTGATGTGTGCTGGAGTCCCACCTCTAACGAGAGTAATAATGTTCTGCCTCTCTCTACTACCAGGACTCCTGCTTTAAAGATTCCTAACTTTAACCTCAAAACTGAGGGTGAGAATTAGATTCCTAACTTTAATCTCAAAACTGAGGGTGAGAATTAGATTCCTGACTTAAACCTCAAAACTGAGGGTGAGAATTGGATTCCTAACTTTAACCTCAAAACTGAGGGTGAGAATTAGATTCCTAACTTTAATCTCAAAACTGAGGGTGAGAATTAGATTCCTAACTTTAACCTCAAAACTGAGGGTGAGAATTAGATTCCTGACTTTAACCTCAAAACTGAGGGTGAGAATTATATTTAACCTCAAAACTGAGGGTGAGAATTATATTTAACCTCAAAACTGAGGGTGAGAATTATATTTAACCCCAAAACTGAGGGTGAGAATTATATTTAACCTCAAAACTGAGGATAAGAATAAATTTGACTTTAAAAAAAATGTAACGTAGAAACAACTTAGATTTGTAATTAACTAACGGTTCTCCGCTCACCAGGTCAGGTAGTGACATTCCGCCCTATTCTGCAGCCAATGAGTATAAGTCAGTTTACCCACGAGGAGAAACCTTGTGAGCTATATTCCTCCACTTGGGTGGTATTTCAGCCTGGAATCATCATTGACGCTAAACAAGGTAAAACAGAAATTAGTTGGTTTGTGTCACGTTGTGTGACAGAATCCCTCAATACAATGGTTAGCATTGTAATACATAGTGCCGCATGTCATGATTACTTGTTGTTGGAATTACTATTGTACAGCAACTGAGCAACTTCTCCTCGAAAAAATAAAACTATTTATTGCGTTATTACGTCACACAAACTTTAAAGAACACCACGTTTTGAGCTGACAAATTTTCCAAACTGACATTTTATTAGTCACCACTATATAATACATAATAATAGTCATTTAGTCATTAGTAAATAACAATACGAACCTAGAGAGGGATAACAACAAAGTATCCCACGCTGAACATGTCGACGCTAAATGCGCGACAGTTAAACCCAACACATCATACCCGACCCAGGATAATACCTGATACAACACTTAACCACCTCCCCTCTTCAGGGTTGCTATGGGAACTGAAACTGTCCGTCTCCAAGCTATCAATGCACATGGTGTGCAGTAAACCCTCGTTGATAAAACTGCTGCTCCACCGTCGGAACTACAAGAACACTATATTCAGCACTCTGCGCTCTCTTATCTTGACTCAGAGCACCCCGTTGAGTGTGCTGGGAGATATATTCGATATCTTGAACAGTGTTATTGACGATGTACTTATCAATCAGGTACTGTTGAACTTCGTAGTGTTGTGCGCTGGATGTTTTGTGGTAATTTCAACATTTCAGCTGTTTAAAACATTAACGCGTTATTTAAAGTGCCTTTAATAATTAGTTTGTTCTCTCTTTTCACAGTTCCAATAGCAAACGTCTCCAATAACATAATATCTAGAAATACCTCCTGACTCTCATGAACCCCAAAACACTACCTAACCTGCCCCACCCGACAGGACGAGATGTTAGAAGAAGTGTTCAGCCCCCTCCTCACCAAAGAAGAGCTGTCCCCCAGCTACAAGATCTCCGTTATAGTAGAATACATCCGCTCTCTCCGTCTCCACAAGCTCCGCATCAGCTACTACTACTACGAGATAATAATCCAGATCCTGATCCGGTGTAACCAACTCTTCAAACTACACCAGCTCGTTCAGTTCCAGGTTCTGGGTGACTCCGCACCTCTTGCCTGCCTCCTCCTCTCTCTTGACAAGACGTATGAGCCTGCATTCCTGCTCGGTATTGACATGTTAAAGCGGCTGAATGATACGAGCGGTATTGTGGAGGCACTGCTGCAGAAGAACGATGTGACGGCAGCTATACAGTACGCGTGCGCGCAGAATAAGGAGGATACGTTGGACTGCGCTAAGTTCCTCCAGTCTGCGGCAGATAGTGGGGATAATGTGCTGTTTTATTCTACCTACAAGTTCTTTTCCACGCGCAATGAGCGACTCCGGAAGAGCGCCGAGTTTTTACCGGAGGACGGGGTGGATGAATTTGTTGCTCTTTATAAATCACTTTTTAATGAGTTGTAGAGCATTTCCCGCCTAGATTAGCTGGCTTAATTACGCGGGATTTATTTTTATTTTTTTATTAAATCTTTTGAAAATAAGACCGTACAAGTGATGATTATTGTTCTGTAGAAAGTGATCACAGAACATCTCCACTATTATCCAGGTTTACCCCCCCCCTTCCCCTCCTCCTTCCCCTCCTCCCCCCGTACATATTAACATTTACTACTATTTTCATTCAACAATACCTGGCATTATCCTCAACGGGATGAGCTTGGTTTGAAGAGAGTCACCAGTTACAGGGGAAACATGGTTTTGTTTTGTTATAACCCCACCTATAATGTCTCAGCAGTGCACAATGCTTGTACTCCGGGTGTTACTGGTACTTTCGACTAATAAAACGTGCAGCACAGTTGTATTGAGTGCTGTTAAACGTGGCTAAGCGCTGTTAAACGTGGACATTATTACCCTTCAAATCAATGATTACGCACTCCGTCAGTCGGCTCCATAATAACGAACATTGTACTTTGTATTCTTGTGTAAATTTGTATTGATCCCGTTTGATGCGACAAGGAAAAATTCTCTTATCAGACAAAGGAATTTACTCAACGGTTCAATGTTACAACATCGTATTCATGATCTGATAAGAGCATTTTTCCTTGTCGCATCAAACGGGATCAATACAAATTTACACAAGAATACATTGCAACCATGCGACTCATAAACAATACTCCAATCCGGATTTTACATTGTACTTTGGTTTCCTAAAAACTAGACAACCTTCCTGTTTCCAAGAAATGGCGTGTGTCGGGTGAAAAGTGTTCTTATCTACCCACATAATACTACACACAGTTTGGAAACTTCAGTCTTTCCATTAATATTCCGCATTAAATCTGGCTCCATTTTCTTGGTTCCTGGCACGATACTGCGTATTTTGCTTCCGGTTTCACAATATAAGTTATATACATTTTAACATCGTCGCTCTGATTATTCATCATGGAAGTATTATCTTAGTTTAATGTTACATTTTACATAATATTTGAACGTTATTATTAAAATAACTCGTCAAGTCCAATAGTGCTGAGGATAAACCCTAGATAAAAACAGCGGCTGCTGTAGCTAGGTTATATCACATAACCTAGCTACAGTAGCCGCTAGCGTGTCACTATAAACTCTAATACTCAACAGCAAGTTTACGAAATAATACAAGTGTCGTGTTACGAGTTACCTCAACTGACTTAGGGCACTCATCTCTCTCTCTTTGACAAGACCTAGAGAGAGAGAGAGAGAGAGAGAGAGAGAGCTAGAGAGAGAGAGTTGCAGTTACAAATTCTCTAGTTACAAATTCTCTAGTTACAAATTCTTTAGCTTCAGCGTTCTTTGATGTGTTCTGCAGATTGATTTCTAATTTTACTTGACGGTTCTAGTTTCAGATATCTTGTAGAATTTCATACTGCTTACTTATTGGTAGTGATGATTGTAACGTTGTTATTATCACGTGTTCAAGTCTAGATAACTTTTAAATAATATTTTAGCTTTTAAGTTATACTCTGACTGGTTCACCATCTCCACCGACAGTAATTAAACAGGATATATAAGATATAACATTAATTTTGTCAACAGCAACTGCAGCACTAAACTACACCTCGGTTCTTCGCAAACCTGTGCTCACCCACTTCAAGGGCTTGCACTAATTTGCATACGTCACTTTATACGAAGCACCTGTCGCCAAATGGTTCGTGTTTTAACAGTTTAACAGCAGAATATTCAGAAAGGAATGAGAAATATGCTGCATAGTTTAGTGTAGTGGCTACAGACAGACAACTTACAAACAAACCGTGTGGTGGTAATGTTACAACTATTTTAACTCCGCGATGTAGTTATCCTAGTGTTGTCACTACTGTAACCCGTATCATCCACACAGCCTGTTACACTATAGGATGACCTAGTAATGTTCGGAATCCTATTTATTTATCTTGCTCTCTCTCTCTCTCTCTCTCTCAGCAAAACATCCCCGGAATGGGAGGAATTTGCATTGGTTGGATGCTCCCCCGTTTCCCATCACGTTTGTTGCTTCTAAGATAAGTTCCTGGTTTCACTGGTGATTGGTAAAAATGACGTTAGTAAAATTTGTTTTAAAGTTGTCTGTCAAAGTTTGGGTAGCTCTGTCTGGGTTGTTCTTTATGGGTCGCTCAACACTTGTATCATTGTGCAGCTTCGCGTCTTTTTTATGGGGCTTTTACCATCTCCGTCAGTTCCCAAGTTTTACGGTTTTATTTTCCAGAAAAATTCTTTACAGTGCGGTTGTGACATTGGAGTTTTTTTTGGCTATTCGGGTTTGATTTTTATGTTTCTATCTTGTTGAGTATGTTTTTTTCGGAATTCGGGCCTTGTATCGATGATTTTCAAGAGATTGGTCTACAATAAATGTTTTAACTACAGTACTGAGATTTATTTTGATTTGGAATATTTGTGTTAGATAAATTGCTAAATTTTTCCAACTTGTTTGCGAGACAGTAAAAACTAAAACACTGTGAAATGTGAAATATTTATTGATTTAGATGATATTGAACGTTGTTTGATAAGACTGTTTACACTTTCAAAGTATACCATGCTATTATTCAAACTTTAAAGATATTATTTCAGTTCAACATCCGCATAAATAATAAATATATAATAGTATAATACAAGTTTACATTAATTTATGAATTGAAACAATATCATGAAGCTGAACCTCTTATAAATCTAACTAATTATACCATTAGTTTATTAATCAGTTAATTAATCAGTTAACACTTATTGTAACAGATTCCCAATTACTAGTCCATGACATGATGAATCTACGTTAACAAGTTGCCAACCACGTCGCAAGTATGGCTGACAATGACATCTTCATGTCCTCAAGATGGTTCAGTCCGTACATTAGTTCAGTGGAGATGGAAGCCAAGATGAAGGGGGAGGAATACGCGGGAAAAGATGGGGTCTTCGGGGTCAGAGTGTCCAAATCTAATCCTTCGTAAGTGTTGGGGGTCATAGTGTCCAAATCTAATCCTTCGTAAGTGTTGGGGGTCAGAGTGTCCAAATCTAATCCTTCGTAAGTGTTGGGGGTCAGAGTGTCCAAATCTAATCCTTCGTAAGTGTTGGGGGTCAGAGTGTCCAAATCTAATCCTTCGTAAGTGTTGGGGGTCAGAGTGTCCAAATCTAATCCTTCGTAAGCTGCTTTGTGGTAATTATTGTTTAGAAGTTTTGAAACTACAATTGTCTCAGTCGCTAATATATATTTTTTGATACGACCCGAATGAATTGGTTCTTTACAATGGCCAGTAGTGCTAGACAAGACAGCGCCTCTATCTAAAAGAGGATCATGATTGTTTTATGAACTTATTGATCCCACTACTTACTATACGTTACCCACTACACTACCCTACATAAAGAAATGTCTTTATACCACGTACAAATAACTCCTTTATAATAATCTCAACACATTAGCGGCCAGGTAGCGCAGTTGGTTAGAACGCCTGTCTTACAATCGTTAGGTTGCGAGTTCGAAACCCACTGACTGCCTGGTCGTGGGGTGAGCGTCGTCGACGTTCAGCTAAGGATCATGAGTGGTCTATGCAGCCCCCCGGTCTACTCAGCCGAATACTCGAGAAATCGGGTGTGAGGGTTAAATGAGGAGCTGCACATTGCAGCAAAGTCTCGGACAAAGAAAGTATGGTACACACTACCTTAACCGTCACTGGCCAAAAAGATCCTTCGGCTTCCTGTAATTGGCTGGTTGCACTTGTGTAACATTGTGGCTGTTGGAATACACCGAAGTAAAATAAGTGTCTAGATAAAAATTAACCTCACCCTCATATATCTACAGAGACTTCGTGTTATCAGTGTGGAGGAACAACGCCATGACCAACATTAAGATCCTGAACCACGGAGACTACTACGACCCCTCCATCGGGGAGAAGTTTGCTAGCTTGTCAGATCTTGTGTCTTATTTCTACAAGAATCCTAACGAGTTGAAGGAGAAAAACGGGGATTGGATTCATCTGAGATACCCACTAAACTTTGACGAGCCAACTGAGGTATGTGCCTGAATTTTATAGTAGGGTATGTAGTGAATGTACATATTATGTCTTATAGAATGGTATGTATGAAGTATGTACTTAGGTATGTTCATACACAATATAATTATGATCGCCTTCTACATCAGTAATACGATTTGGGGATCGCTAACATTGATCTTGACCACTGAAAATCATAATATCTTGTTCTAAACTTTAATTGCTGAATTCCAGGGAGGCCTACTATAAATTACATCTAGGTTTTCGCACGTATATTAAAGGATGTGATTTAATACTCACTGCTGGTTGCCATTTATCTAAAATACCTACAAAACCTTACATCTGACACTGTCGGGTCACATTAACCAGCTCTTAAATACTTGCAACAATATGTAGATTGAAGTATAATCATTACAAATGCTGACCATGAAGGAGGAAGCCAGTCAATCAGTGCACGATAAACTGACGTTAAATTCCATCTTTAATATCATCACCTCAACGTCTGATATTCATTGCACCTCCTTTTTTTAGATCAAAGGAGACACAAATTTACGAAAACATACATCAACTTAGTGGCTCGGTCCTGTAAAACATAACCGTCGCCACGCCCTAAGTTTTTACTCTCGATTAGTGGCTACCACCAAACGTCAATCTCTTCCCAGGAGCGGTGGTTCCACGGCAGTATTTCTAGTGTCCAGGCGGAGAAGCTCCTCCAAGATTCCAAGGCAGACGGCAGTTTCCTGGTGCGACGCAGCGCCTCCAAGATGGGCTCATACGTGATCTCGGCGCTGGTGAAGCAGGATGTGTTTCATATCATGGTTCACTGCACCGAGAATAAGTACCACTTACAAGGTGTGTTACAGTGTTAAACCTTTCATTATTATTGGTACTGCTTCATACTTTACACTGCATATTTACATAATTCCATTACTTCTTAGAAGATGTCACCAAACCCTTCAACCCCATTACTTGGAGTATTTAACACCCTATTTAACACCCTAATTAACGCCATAATTAACACCCTAATTAACACCCTAATTAACACCCTAATTAACACCCTAATTACCAGGTGGTGAGAAGTTTGTGTCTCTGGAAGCGCTGATAGAACACTACAAGAAGTGGAGCATGGTGGATAACAGTGGGGTGGTGGTGTCTCTAACCACTGCGCTCAACTCTACCCGTGTCAATCTCTCCTCCTTTAAGAAGCGTAAGGACGCGCTGGAGAGTTCCGGAGTCGGGGAGAAGAAGAAAGATGGTTTTACTGAGGAGTTCGAGTATTTACAGCAGCAGGTTATTCCTTTGAAAGTGTGGTGGTCTTGAATATTTGTCCGAATTAAAGTTTACTAGCAGGAACCCGTATAACCCTAAAATGATGTCAAGACTCAAGAGACTAAAATAATTATTATCTATTTAATTCGCGTTTTTGACACCACTTGGGGGTCCAAATTTGGGGCTCTAAAACTTCTATTTCTTGGCCAATTTTTATTTTTTCATGCTGATTTGGAGGCCATCAAAGCATTTGGCCCAGTCAAAAAAGTTTCAGTTGTATATATTTTACGGTTTTTGCGGAAAGTAGCGTTAAAGTTGATGCCGTGGTGTCAGTAAAATGGCACGGATAAACATATATCGTCTCGCTTTATATATAGTAAGATTTCATGAAAAAGTAAGATTGTAGAACTAAGATCTCTAAGGTTGGCTCTCTTAGGGCATAATTGTTAAGTTGTTAGCTCCCATTATTTATCTCATATCTTTGTAGGAGATGAGGCAAACCAAAGACCGCAAGCAAGGACAAAGAGTCGAAAACAAAGCCAAGAACCGTTACAAGAACATTTTGCCGTACGACGAGAGTCGAGTTAAACTCCAGATTGGGAAAGAGGAAGACGGAAGTGATTACATTAATGCTAATTGGGTTAGAATTCCTGATAACCCTAATACGTAAGCAAATTATTATATTTTAACGGTTAAATACTATTATTAATTAAGTATCAAGTATTATTAATAAGCACTATTAGCGTGATTACAATTGGTTTGAATATGCGAATTGTGGTGATAGTGATAACTGATAATTACTTACTTTATACATTAGGATGCATTAGGAAACAATCAGAAATTTGAATGAAAGAACTACATTAGGATGTGTCAAACAATAATAGTTGTCTGTTTTATATCACCAATGTTCCATACCAATCACAGGTTACTAGTAATCAATAACCATTCCTTTTGTGACTAGTTGTCGAACTAAAAATAGATTTAAAAAATGTATAAATTCCTTATTTCTAGGTATATAGCGACACAGGGTACATTGAGCACAACTGCAAAGGACTTCTGGCAAATGGTTTGGGAGACAAAGGCTATCGTAATTTTCATGGTTACCAAAGAGGTATGAGATTCGATTTATTAGATCTGGGCTTCATTTGTTTGTCACATGTTTTGAATCTGATTAGTTTACATAATATAATATTCAGTTTTCTCGTTAACATTTAAATGAGCTACTAATGCACATGATGTTAAGAATCTATTTATGTTAAGAGTCTATTTTTAAATTCATGTATGTGTTTATTTCTTTAGTTCTTTATTCAATCATTAACTTATTCACTAATTTATTCATTTAACTATTTATTTATAATTATCCACTAAGAGTAACTGTAAAATTAGGTGGAGCGTGGAAAGAACAAGTGTTACAGATATTGGCCCACCAACACAGCTGAACCAGATACATACGGCAACATTACCGTCAAGTTGGACAGTGAAACACACGATGATACCTTCATCATCAGGAGAATGACTATTACACATATCAAACAGGTTAGACTGATATGTTATCAACTTATTTCTAAGACTATACATAGATTTTATTATTTTTCAGTGACTATCTATTTTACTTCCGGGTCACCCTCATCCGAAAAAAAAGCTAACGTTAGAAATAATAGAGTTTTGCTCCTTTTGGGAGTACTTATTGGAGTGTTGACTCCCCGATTGTTCAGCCGAGAGACAAGAGATCGCTGTTACATTACCAATATGTAGCATGGCCGGATCATGGCGTACCCAAAGACCCGGCGCCCTGTATCGACGGAATCAATAACATTGGCAGAGAACTTGATATTCACGAGAGTAGACACAAACATAGACCTCCTATTATTGTGCATTGTAGTGCGGGTAAGTTGCACTTCTTGTTTTATACCGAGAAGTATTTAGACTTCGAGACTTCTAAATCATAACTAAACAGAATGAGAGTTGGACTTTCTGTTCCATTTGTTCCGCGGAACAATATTTGACGAAAGTCGATTATCTTGAGATCCTACTGATAAATTTTCTTTAAACTTTCCAGATAGTTGTATGGCTATGAGACGGATATTCTGTGCGATTTTGGGCGAATTTCTATGTGCCAAACCTGAGATATGACTTCAAACACAAGAAAATATCTCAAAATGGCGGTTTCTAGCGGAACGCAGGCACATATTTCGAGATCCTACTGATAAATTTTCTTTAAACTTTCCAGATAGTTGTATGGCTGTGAGACGGATATTATGTGCGATTTTGGGCGAATTTCTATGTGCCAAACCTGAGATATGACTTCAAACACAAGAAAATATCTCAAATTGGCGCGTTCTAGCGGAACGCAGGCACATATTTCGAGATCCTACTGATAAATTTTCTTTAAACTTTCCAGATAGTTGTATGGCTGTGAGACGGATATTATGTGCGATTTTGGGCGAATTTCTATGTGCCAAACCTGAGATATGACTTCAAACACAAGAAAATATCTCAAATTGGCGCGTTCTAGCGGAACGCAGGCACATATTTCGAGATCCTACTGATAAATTTTCTTCAAATTTTCCAGATAGTTGTATGGCTATGAGACGGATATTCTGTGCGATTTTGGGCGAATTTCTATGTGCCAAACCTGAGATATGACTTCAAACACAAGAAAATATCTCAAAATGGCGGTTTCTAGCGGAACGCAAGCACATATTTCGAGATCCTACTGATAAATTTTCTTTAAACTTTCCAGATAGTTGTATGACTGTGAGACGGATAATCTGAGCAAGTTTGGGCGAATTTCTATGTGCCAAAATTGAGATATGACTTCAAACTCATGAAAACATCTCAAATTGGCGGTTTCGGAACGATATTTGACGAAAGTCGATTATTTCGAGATCCTACTGATAAATTTTCTTCAAATTTTCCAGATAGTTGTATGGCTATGAGACGGATATTCTGTGCGATTTTGGGCGAATTTCTATGTGCCAAACCTGAGATATGACTTCAAACACAAGAAAATATCTCAAAATGGCGGTTTCTAGCGGAACGCAGGCACATATTTCGAGATCCTACTGATAAATTTTCTTTAAACTTTCCAGATAGTTGTATGGCTATGAGACGGATATTATGTGCAATTTTGGGCGAATTTCTATGTGCCAAACCTGAGATATGACTTCAAACACAAGAAAATATCTCAAATTGGCGCGTTCTAGCGGAACGCAGGCACATATTTCGAGATCCTACTGATAAATTTTCTTTAAACTTTCCAGATAGTTGTATGGCTATGAGACGGATATTATGTGCGATTTTGGGCGAATTTCTATGTGCCAAACCTGAGATATGACTTCAAACACAAGAAAATATCTCAAAATGGCGGTTTCTAGCGGAACGCAGGCACATATTTCGAGATCCTACTGATAAATTTTCTTTAAACTTTCCAGATAGTTGTATGGCTATGAGACGGATATTCTGTGCGATTTTGGGCGAATTTCTATGTGCCAAACCTGAGATATGACTTCAAACACAAGAAAATATCTCAATTTGGAGATATTTTCTTGTGTTTGAAGTCATATCTCAAGTTTGGAACATAGAAATTCGCCCAAACTTGCTCAGATCATCTGTCTCATAGCCATACAACTATCTGGAAAGTTTAAAGAAAATTTGTCAGTAGGATCTCGAAATATGTGCCTGCGTTCCGCTAGAACGCGCCAATTTGAGATATTTTCTTGTGTTTGAAGTCATATCTCAAGTTTGGCACATAGAAATTCGCCCAAACTTGCTCAGATTATCCGTCTTATAGCCATGAAACTATCTGGAAAGTTTAAAGAAAATTTATCAGTAGGATCTCGAAATATGTGCCTGCGTTCTGCTAGAACGCGCCAATTTGAGATATTTTCTTGTGTTTGAAGTCATATCTCGAGTTTGGCACATAGAAATTCGCCCAAACTTGCTCAGATTATACGTCTCATAGCCATACAACTATCTGGAAAGTTTAAAGAAAATTTATCAGTAGGATCTCGAAATATGTGCCTGTGTTCCGCTAGAACCCGCCAATTTGGAGATATTCTCTTGTGTTTGAAGTCATATCTCAAGTTTGGCACATAGAAATTCGCCCAAACTTGCTCAGATTGTCCGTCTCATAGCCATACAACTATCTGGAAAGTTTAAAGAAAATTTATCAGTAGGATCTCGAAATATGTGCCTGTGTTCCGCTAGAACCCGCCAATTTGGAGATATTCTCTTGTGTTTGAAGTCATATCTCAAGTTTACCACATAGAAACTCACCCAAAATCGCACAGATCATCCGTCTGATAGCCATACAACTATCTGGAAAGTTTAAAGAAAATCTATCATTCAGATCTCTAAATATATACCTGTGTTCCGCTAGAACCCGCCAATTTGGAGATATTCTCTTGTGTTTGAAGTCATATCTAAAGTTTGGCACATAGAAATTCGCCCAAACTTGCTCAGATTATCCGTCTCATAGCCATACAACTATCTGGAAAGTTTAAAGAAAATTTATCAGTAGGATCTCGAAATATGTGCCTGTGTTCCGCTAGAACCCGCCAATTTGGAGATATTCTCTTGTGTTTGAAGTCATATCTCAAGTTTACCACATAGAAAGATAGAAACTCACCCAAAATCGCACAGATTATCCGTCTGATAGCCATACAACTATCTGGAAAGTTTAAAGAAAATTTATCAGTAGGATCTCGAAATATGTGCCTGCGTTCCGCTAGAAACCGCCATTTTGAGATATTTTCTTGTGTTTGAAGTCATATCTCAGGTTTGGCACATAGAAATTCGCCCAAACTTGCTCAGATTATCCGTCTCATAGCCATACAACTATCTGGAAAGTTTAAAGAAAATTTATCAGTAGGATCTCGAAATATGTGCCTGCGTTCCGCTAGAAACCGCCATTTTGAGATATTTTCTTGTGTTTGAAGTCATATCTCAGGTTTGGCACATAGAAATTCACCCAAAATCGCACAGATCATCCGTCTGATAGCCATACAACTATCTGGAAAGTTTAAAGAAAATCTATCATTCAGATCTCTAAATATATACCTGTGTTCCGCTAGAACCCGCCAATTTGGAGATATTCTCTTGTGTTTGAAGTCATATCTAAAGTTTGGCACATAGAAATTCGCCCAAACTTGCTCAGATTATCCGTCTCATAGCCATACAACTATCTGGAAAGTTTAAAGAAAATTTATCAGTAGGATCTCGAAATATGTGCCTGTGTTCCGCTAGAACCCGCCAATTTGGAGATATTCTCTTGTGTTTGAAGTCATATCTCAAGTTTACCACATAGAAAGATAGAAACTCACCCAAAATCGCACAGATTATCCGTCTGATAGCCATACAACTATCTGGAAAGTTTAAAGAAAATCTATCATTCAGATCTCTAAATATATACCTGTGTTCCGCTAGAACCCGCCAATTTGGAGATATTTTCTTGTGGTTGAAGTCATATCTCCATTTTGGCATATAGAAATTCTCCCAAACTCTTACACATTATCTGTCATATAGCCATCTAACTATCTGGAAAGTTTAAAGAAAATCTATCAGTCAGATCTTGAGAAAATCAAAATTATATTCTAAGATATTCACTAAAACACTCGATTTTCGATCTTTTTATTTGGAACAGATTTGTCGAAAGTCCTTCACCAGAATGAATTTTAATGTTGTAGAATGTAGCGCGCGGCGACATAATCCATTTAAAAGTGTTCCTATTTTCGCGCTTAACATTCATGCAACAAATTTATTTATTTATATTATTTACATGTTCATTCTATCACGCCAGGTTTGCCATCTAAAACGTACCGCGCGTATAGTTTCTAGAAATATTCAGATGTTCTTTTCCTCTGATCATCTAATTCGAATGAACTCTAAATTTCAGGTATCGGCAGAACAGGAACAGTAATCGTGCTGGATTGTCTGATAAACCTAATCGATAAATACGGAATATGTGTTGATGTAGACGTTCAGAGGTCCATCAGTCAGGTATGAGCTAAATCATATCTCTGCCCACTTGTTAGGCAATTGTGGTTGTTGTTTGGAATTTCTGAATGTTATGAAGTTTCTTATGTTAACTTTCTAAGGAAGTGTATCTATAATGTTAGTTTTAATGTTAAAACTAATCATGATGATCTGACAGATCAGGGAGAAGCGAAGTGGTATGGTCCAGACTGCTGCCCAGTATAAGTTTATCTACGATGCTCTGTTACGTTATATGGAGTATTATAGAGTGAGTTTCTTGTTTTTTATTAGATAAGTTCAATACATTTTTAGATTTAATATTATGAACTCGTTGTGCTGAGAATATATCCTTCTTGAATTTAGCGGCCTACTATTTTCTAATCTACTAATGTGGTTGGAATCACACCACTAGAGATTTTCACAACGAAAATGTGCTGCAAAATTGGTTATGATATGGAAATCTTCACAGGCTAAGGAAAAGGCAGCGGCAGAGAATTGCCAATCAGAATACGGCAACATAAGTTCTCTCCACTGAAAAATCACCAGACATCCTGATAAACAGATTGAGCCCCAGAGTTTTAGGGTCGGGTGTTCGTGTGGTTGAGAGAAGAACAGATGGACTATTGATCGCGGCTGTACGGATCACGTAGTTGTGATGCCTTATAGTTATGAGGCTAAAATCACCCCAGTTTTAGCTTTTTATAAGGCACGATTTGGCAAATCTTTTAGCCGCGGCCTTTAAATCGGGAAAGTGTAGAACTCGATACAGCTGTAGACTAATCAATGATGGTAAACTAGCGTGTAACAATGAGTTGTGTTAGTAATTAAGGATGGATCAGGATTAACTTTATTTCTTGTTTTGAATGTGATTTCTAGTTGATCTGCTTTTAACAGGAATCGCATAACGGTTTTAAGATAAAGTTAATTATGGTCCACCCGTATTAAGGTGGTCGGATGTAACCAGTACAAGTTGATGATGTGTTTCCACATTTATTTGCCGAGCACCCATCTGTAGAGTAATTTCTAGAAATGACTTTAAACTTCATGATTTTCATACCATATCTCTGTTTTTTTTATAAACGTTTGATCCAATTTTTGTGCTTCGATTTGTTTGCTTAGCTACTCATGTGAATATATAATCGTCAAAACATACCTTTGTGTGTTTGATCTGGGTGTAAATATGATACATGATTACACACGTGGTGTTACACACGTGGTGTACATTCGTAATCCATATTGTTATTGTTTAGAATAGATTTTCAGAATTATGTACTTTTCATATGTTTATTGATATAACGTTCAAGTTGAAAGTGTCCTACGCGCGATTAAATAAACAACGATTCATTTTCCTATGAATTACCAGTTACCTTGGCATTTGAGCTATTTCATTATCACATACCAAGTCTTATAATCCAGCAACCTACAGCTGTCCGGAGTTATCATCGTTCTTTTAGAGTTTTGGTGCTTATGACAATCGCACTTTTTATCAGTTGACCAAATTCATCGATTCATCATTTTAGTTTTGGATTTAAAGATGTTATTAAATTTTAATGCAACCAACTGTGTATTTGATTTTTATTTCGAATCAAGTTTTCTAAATAAGAATTTCTGTTGAGAAGAATAAAAATGACGAGTTTTCTTTGAAGATGCAGAAAACAAATAATTGTTTATACGGACATAACTCCTAGAGCAAAATTTAGAAAGCTGTGAAAAACAAAAATGCCAAGTTGTTGCAATTAGTGGCAGATATCACGGAACAGACGTCAACGGCTATCCCAGTCCCAAGTGGTAATTGTTCAGTCCTCCCTCTCGCCCATGAGCCCCCAGTTCTGACTGGCAGACAGGCTCCTTGGATGACCTGGGATTGGATAAGTTTAATTGTAAGGGGAAGCACTTCCCTTAATCATTAATATAATGTATAATTTTAGATCTCGGACAATTTGACTTCTAACATATAAAGAATATGCACCTTTGTCCTGATTCATGTTTCCCGCCGGATCGCTCATGGCCAGCTCCACTGCATTGTTGGCGATTCTTGGTTCTTCTGCACTGTTCATATCACTGAGGGTGTTATCAGATTGTTAAAACAACTGAATTGTCAATTATGTCGTTTTCACACACACACATACACCACTACAACATCCAACAGAAATAGTTCTAAATTTAATTACTGATTTGTGTACTTTTGTAACATGTGGTAAGTGGTTACTGGTTAGTGTAATAATAAGCGGACGAATCGTTAAATTCCTAATGATATATCATTATTCTTACTTAAATAAATTAATTCGTCAGTTTCAAACTTTACCTCTCAGCTGAGTAAGAAGTCGCCACCAATCCAAAGACCAATATAAGGGCAGATAAAACACGGAAACCAACCATGTCTCTGAAATTCTCAAGTAGAACTCTAATATCCAGGCTTACAAAGATATAAGTTAAGTAACATTAAACTGCTGAGTGACTCGCTTTTTATACTATAGTATTACTTTAAATCACGTGGTGTAACGATGACGAGAAAAAAAAGAATGACGACGGTTCGATAGCTGCAATATTTGAAGTTAATTAACAACTCTGCGTGATGAAGGCTGTGGTCATTTTTCTTTCCGATATTAATATATGTCGAAATTTTGTGTCTTTCTGTAGAATATATAGTTTAATATTGCTAAGTTTGTGGTAGTACTGGGAAGTATTAACTTTATATCCTCATTAATATGGGATTTTATTGTCCTCTTCTTAAAATTAGATCAAATAAGCATGACCATTGAACATTAAGCATTACCCGGGGACCCAAGGCCATAATGTTCACAAATAATGAGATTCGGCGGAATGATAGGCTGAGCGCCGCCCAGTAAATTAAGCATTGATATTAATAAGAATATGTTTATTAAGATTTGGGAGCCAATAATGGTCTTAATATATAAGGATCGTTAACATACCTAGGGGAGGAGTTCGCCGAACTCAGTTCGGAAAATTTTTATATGCTAGTATAATTTGTACACAGAAGCTGAAGCAATGTGTGAAGTGGCTTATAGTTATACACTTACAGTGTAACTGTAAGTGTGAAGTGGCTAAACTATAAAATTACCCAAAATTTGGTTCGCGTTATAATAAACGATCCTTTATAATAGTTACAATAAAAATTAAGATTAGCAATGAGGCATCGTTTTGATCTGAGACACCACAACTTAACTTAACTTAACTGGTAATAAAATTATGGCGAGTTACCCGATCTTATAACGTAATTCCGTGGCTAAAAACACCAAAGGTGACGTTAGCGCAATAATCAAACGAACGAGCTTATGCGACAATCGTTTGATTATTGATTATTGTCTTAATCGCACTTAAAGGGAGTGACATTGTACAAGGTGGCCCATAAGTAGCTGCCCACTTGTAACCCTTGAACAACAATTACGTAATTCGTATCAGAATTAAACTAAGATTTCAAAAATTACAAACATGTTTCAAACTAAGATTCTCTGAAAGTTTCGTAAAATTCATCAACAGTATCATACTTGTTGAATTTGATCCCTCCTGAATGATTCGAATGAAACGTGTAAGTAACACTTAAAAAACTTAACCGTGCTGAGCTCTCCTACATGTATTATATCATCAATTTAGTATTATTGATTCAGTAAAATAAATAAACATGCTAATTCATAATTAATTGGTTTTCATTTTGGAAGAAAGCAAACATATCATATGAAAGTAAAGCTAAATTAAATTTTCCAACAAATGCTATGATGAGTGATGATCATGTAAGTCAACATATTGTTATAATATCATATGAGTAAGTAATAGTATGTTCTAAAATTGACTGTGATAAATTTTCTAAATAATCTTAAAGGCGTAAGTGCCGAGTCCAGAAAACAAGTATGAAGTCTGCAATTACTAATCTAGCTTATATTATTTGGGGTTTCCTTGTCATTTTCATAATCATCGGAGTTCTCTTCCTTATCGTTCTTCCCGGCCCAGATTTCCAACCATTTTTCAGCTTTTTCAGATTCGTATCCACACTGTTCTTGATCGATCTTAAACCCAAATCCGAGATCTGCATAGTCAAGGTAAACAACGCATGCTAAACAACTTTCTTTTCTCTCCAACATCTGGGTCTTGAACGTGCCGAGGAAGACTCCTTTGTTGCGTTTATATTTCATTCCTCGATCAATTCTTTCAATTGTGCCGTTTACCATGATATTCACGATTGATGCAGTGGCCATTCTTCCAAGCCCATGGACTGGTTGTCCGTATTTTTCCAGGACAGCTGAGCATCTTGTGTTCATCTTAAGGCCCTTTCCTTTATTTATCGACCCTACCTTAATTTTAACCATTTCAACTCGCATTTCAACAACACTTTCTGAACAAGAAACAGCAGCTTGGTCTCCCGTAAAGCAAGGAAGAATACTTGCTTTACTCGGATCATATAATTCCTGCTTACAGCTTCCGAAGAAGTCGTCCCCCTCATTTTGATATTGAGGACATTGAACGTTGGTGTACCCATAGCCCTCCATATCCCAGTCTATGAGTCCAAACATCCAGGAGGGTATAGCTTTGCCATGTTTGTAACCAAGATTTCGGCAGATCATGGTTGCTTCATTGTGTCCAAATCCGTCAGAGCAAACTGGTCGGGGTAACGGGTTTATAAAGTCTTTGTGGCTTACAAACACAATACCCTGGTTTTCCTTGAGCCCTCCTTTTAAAGTGATTTCACGGTGTCCCGATGGGAACTTATCTTCCTCCTCTTCCGAATCATGGTCAATACTCGACATGACTTTTTTGATCCAATCCACATGATAAGACACATCAGTGTTGGCACCAAATGCGTCGGGATCAGGCTCCCAGGTCCCGAAACTGACCAATCCCAGCACATAGGTCTTCCCTTCAAAAGTATGGAACAGAGGTCCGCCTGAGTCCCCACCCCATGCGTGTTTTGTGTTGGGCTTACCTTTAATCCCAGTGCACATGATCCCTCCTGGCCACTCCAAGCCTTCGAATTCACCTGTTGTGTAATACTCTTTACACTCCTCTAGGTCCGCTACATTATAGGTCAGCTTCTGCAGGGTTTCTGAGAGTCGGTCTGTTTCGTCTGCTCCCCAGCCGATCAGAGTTATTGGAGCATCAACAGCGTAGAGGCTTTCTTTAAGGGGTCCTGAGGTTGGTGGCAGCTCAATTGTGCTTTGCACTTCTTCGTCAATACTTCTTGTTAATACCAACAGGGCTATGTCATTTGAAAGCACATCGTTATCGTAGCCTGGATGTACAATGACCCTGCTAACGGATATCCACCGCTCATTCTTGTCCCAACTGCTCCATTTGTGGTCTCCGACACCGATATATATCATGTGAGGCCCAAATGGCTCCTCTCCCCTATTACCTCCCATTACGACGCAATGTGCGGCCGTTAGGACCACCTTTTTAGATATCAGAGATCCTCCACAGGTGTATCCGTTAGAACGGAGACGGACCTGAAAGTTAATTAAACATATTAAACATAATGAATCAAACATGTGATATTTGGATATTATGTGCAGTTTTTATGTTGTCATTGTGTTGTAGGACCAACTGTAGCAACAGCATTGTGTTGTAGCAACAAGTGACTAATTACTGTACTCGCGTTCATGTTAATGTAATGCCCTGTTCAGCTGACACTGCACAAAGGTTAATTAAAGGGGTGCCAAATTTGAAATACGAAAAGGTCCATGTAGATCATTGCTGGCTCCTGCAAAGTTTGTAGAAATCAAACTCCTCAAAATTTGTGTAGAACCATTGAATCCGCCAGAATTTTGTTTTTTAAATGCTGGACTTGCAAGGTAAAACGACTTACCATAAAAGGAAACTCTCCCTCCGTTGCGTCATCGCCGTAGAATATGCGCCCATTTGCGTCTGATGCATCCCCACCGTTAGCTGCAACAACTGCAAGCAGCATACACAGTGTAACCAATACCTTTCTCTGTAAAAAGTTGCATACTCAAAATGATATAATTATAAGTCTCAGTATTTGGATAAGGGGAAAATTTAATAGTTAATTAACTGAATGAAACACAAATTTGACTTACCATGCCAATATCCTTCAAAAACTGTATCTCGTAAAATTCTTGCCTTCTAAATGCTATAAGGATATAAGATTTGTAAAATAACATTATCATTGGTAATTTATATGTATGATGTAAAACTTAAAAAT
Source organism: Bolinopsis microptera (assembly GCF_026151205.1). NCBI lineage: Eukaryota > Metazoa > Ctenophora > Tentaculata > Lobata > Bolinopsidae > Bolinopsis > Bolinopsis microptera. The sequence continues at coordinate 5,769,746 of NC_087079.1, read as the reverse complement.
AAACGTGGTACAATTCGTGTACATGGATACAGGATTTTACCTTTAGTTACTGTTAAGTGAAAAAGATGATAATTCAACTTCAAGAGCCCGAATTAATAGTTTGGTTGAGTTCGTTAAAACTTATCGTCCATCCCTAAAAATAAAAAGTCCAACTATACCAATGATGGGTAATATTAAATTACTTTTAATTGTTAAAATTTTTTATTCCGTATTTGTGTGTGAATCAGAAATAAGGTCGAATATAAAAATGCTACAACAGGGAAATGCTGCAGAAACAATATTAAATTATTGAAGACTTGTTACAATAAACACACTGAAAATAACAATGAAGTCTGGGTCGTGACCTCCACCATTGTTTTGATGATCTTCACGATTGCTCCTGATGATCACTTTAAAGATGTTAGAAGGTATTGAAGTAATGGTACAATAATTGATATTGTGTATCCCAAGCACGTAAACGAGTATCACCACTTTGTATTGAACTGAGTTGCGATTATATCATTTCATTGGTTAAACAGCTACGGAGTACAGGCCACGCTTCTTCTACTTACAACTAATATGCAGAGTGGGGTAAAGCATAGTTTTAAACTCTTGAGATTTCAGGTTGTTGAGTTATTAGGTCAGTCGGTCAGACCACATTTTTACGCTCTCGCGAGTAGCAATTGACGCACTTAATTCAAGATAATATCTTCTTCTGATTGGAGTTAAACGCTCATCTTGGGCATTGAAATGGTCAGAATCATCACATCGTGTGGGGTAGAGCGTGATTTCAAAGTCTTCAGACTTCAGGGTGTTGAATTATTAGGTTAAAACATATTTTTACACTCTTGCGAGTAGCGATTGATGCACACTCATTACAAAATATCTCAGCTTCTGATTGAAGCTAAGCACTTATCAATATCATGGGCATTAAAATGGTCAGAATGATCAAATTAAGTGGGGTAAAACATTTTCTTAGGGCTAGAGGTTTTAGTGAAATTTTACTGATATTTCTTGGAAAACAACTTTTTCCTTACTGGGCCGCGCTCAGCCTGTCATTCCGCCTAATCTCTATTCTCTATGTTAATGAACATAATAGCCTGGGGTCCTCAGGTAACTTTTTCCTTGATTGACGGTGTCAACCCATCGAGATCGTTGCTCTGCGAAGCAAGAATGCTAGTTTGCGTGGCACGTCGAAGCGGCGAAGTCCTCCATCTTTTTCCTGGCGATTAATTAAAGTTCATTTAATAAATATTTTCACCATTGCAGTGACCATACTTGCGAGAGGCAGAGCGGAAAAATAAGGTTTAACCTAATAATTTAATAACCTGAACTGCAGTGGCGTAACGTTGCCTGTTAGCGCCCCCCCCCCCCCCCCCGCCGAAAAAGCGCCCCCCTGTTGGCGCCCCCTCCCCTTTTAATGCCCCTCCCTTAAATTGAACAAATTAGGTGATTTTAGAGATTATGCCGGTAAAATCTCTAAAAAAGTTTGTATCTAGAGCAAAACGCGCAGTTTTGCTACTGCTAGTACTTAAAAGTTTAGTTAAGTTTTCGAAATTGTCCTGACCTATAACATATAAAGTCTGAAGACTTTAAAACCATGCTTGATGCTAGTTTGCTACTTAATCTTTACCTGGGGACCTCATGCTATCATGTTTCCGAATAGACTAGAGATTAGGCGGAATGACAGGCTGAGCGCGGCACAGTAACTTAATCTGATCATTTTTACTATTTTAAATTTAATGCCCATGATGCTTATTTCCACTTAGAAGCGGAGATATCTTGAAATAACTAATAAGTGCATTAATCGCTATTAGCGAGAGCGTAAAAAAGGGAACTGACCTAATAACTCAACAACCTGAAGTCTCAAGACTTTCAAACCATGCTCTATCCCACTCATTGTGATGATTCTGACCATTTTAATGCCCAAGATGAGCGCTTCGCTCCTACTAAATCGCTCGCCCAAATTTTAAGAAAATTCTTGTTAAACGGCCCTTTGGTTGTGAAATTGATCTGAATCGGTCTATTTTTGGACGCTGATTCCAAATCACCCCCATGACGTAAAGTAATAATGCTTCCCTGGAGAGTTTAGGGCAAAAAACCGTTTTGGTCACGTGACAGGCTAGTAAAACTAAAACATGGAATCGATTGTTTAGGGCTCGGGTTAGGGTTAGGGTTGTGGTAAGGGTTATGGATAGCTTCGGGGTTATGGTTTGGGTTAGGGTTGGGATTTGGGTTTTGTAAAACCGTTTTGTACGGCTGCAAAACCATAAAAACCAAAGTCACGTAAAATTTTTGGGCGAGCGAATTAGTAAAAGCCTGAGCGCTTAGCTGCAATCAGAAGCTGAGATATTTTGAAATAAGTGCAATGTGCATCAATCGCTACTCGCGAGAGCGTAAAAATGGGATCTGACCTAATGACTCAACAACTTGAAGTCTCAATACTTTAAAATAATGCTCTACCCCAAGCCCACTCAATATGTTGATTCTGACCATTTTAATGCCCAAGATGAGCGCTTAGCTCCAATCAGAAGCTGAGATATTTTGAAATAAGTGCATCAATCGCTACTCGCGAAAGCGTAAAAATCTGACCTAATAACTCAACAACCTGAAGTCTCAATACTTTAAAATAATGCTCTTCCCCACTCAATATGATGATTCTGACCATTTTAATGCCCAAGATGAGCGCTTAGCTCCAATCAGAAGCTGAGATATCTTGAAATAGGTGTGATAATTGTTACTCGCGATACTGCTAGTATAGTAAAATCGGACTTTTGGCGATTTCTCAAAAACTAAGTCTCTTAGGCCTTAAGTATCTTCATAGCACTAATATAAACATGCATCTTAGGTATATTTTGGTACATAGCTGAGGTATGTATCTCAATCAGAAGCCGAGATAATTTATAGTGGGGGTCGCGATATGCCGATATGGGTGCGGTCAAAAAGGGCGTGATTCCGAGAAATGCCCCACTGGTGAAAAAGTGTACCCGAATAATTAGTGTTATTTAGGGTATATAAGTCGGATTACATCGAGAAACTTAGCGCCAGTCCCAGCAATTGCATCATTAAATTGGCTGTAAACAGTAAAATAATTGGAACTAGTGTGTCTTTAACTAATTACGTAAGTCGATGCTTAATTAAGCTCGTCACAAATGTTAGTTCGGTCATTAATGAATATCAAAAGTCAAATAACTCAGATATTGGTACTGAGACGTCTTATAGAGGGTGTCAAGAGTCGGAAACTGCCAGCTGTTCTGACATTTATAGACTTTAAGAAGGCTTTCGACAGTGTACATCGTGGGAAAATGCTAAAGATTCTAGAAGCTTACGGCATTCCAGTCAAAATCGTGCAGCTTATACGGCTCATGTACGAGAAGACAATGGCCAAAGTCCTAACTCCAGACGGAGAAACTGAATTGTTCGAGATACTTGCAGGTGTGTTACAGGGTGATACCTTAGCACCTTACCTCTTTGCAATAGTCATCGACTACTGTATGAGGCAAGCCATAGGCGATGATGCGGAGCGACTTGGACTCACCCTCGAACGTAGAAAAAGCAGAAGAGTGGGGCCCAAGATCATCACCGATGTGGACTTTGCAGATGATATAGCACTTATATCTGAGGACATGGACAAGGCTAACGAGTTCCTGCTCAGAGTAGAATCGGCGGCAGCAAGCGTGGGACTACACATAAACGAAGGCAAGACCAAGGTCATGACACTGAATATGGAGGATCGATCTAGCGACCTACAAAGTCGATCCGGGGAAGCCATAGAAAATGTAGATGATTTCATCTACTTAGGCTCCTGGATTGAGAGCACAGATAGGGAGATAAGGGTTAGAAAGGGAAAAGCGTGGGGTGCCCTACATAGACTGAAGGATATCTGGAAATCCAAACTCTCAAAGAGCCTAAAGATTAGATTGTTCATAGCGGCTTGTGAATCAGTACTGCTCTACGGATCAGAAACCTGGACACTGACAAAGGCTCAAGAGAAAAGTTTGGACGGGACATACACAAAGATGTTGCGTATGGTGCTGGGTATCTCATGGAAGGACAAGGTCAGCAATATAACTTTGTATGGTAGCCTCCCAAGGCTGTCAAACAAGTTACGAAGCAGGAGATTAAAAATGGCGGGACACTGCATCCGACATCCTGAGCTACTTGCCAGTGATTTAGTCTTATGGGAACCTACGCACGGTAGAGCACAGCAAGGCCGACCAAGACGAAGCTACTTGTCTATGTTACTGAAGGAAGTTGGGACAAACTCTAAAGAGGAACTGCGAACCCTGATGCGGGACAGGGATATATGGAGGGGGTTTTCTGGCGTAGATCGGACTTAGCTCCGACATAGTAGTAGTAGTAGTAGTAAAAGTCAAATAAACAAAGTTTTTGTTAAATGTAATTCATTTTGATACAGCAATATATAACAATATAATAAAATTAACTATAAAGTTATCTCAAATATATATAATATGTAAATGTAATATACCTCTGTGTCACGTTAGAGCAATTTACAACTAACTATTTTAGTCATTTAAATTGATTTTCAAGTCACCTAAACTGTGGGAAATATATTTGTTCTTTATTTTGAAATGATCACTGATAAAAGTTTTTAAAATATCTACGATGCATTCTAATACGTTATGGAATTAAGACTGTTTCTTTAAACAACAAATATTCAAATTGAACTGTCTACAATAATTATGTTCAGTTTTAACGTCCATATGAGATTACTAGCTTACACTTCCGCCACAGTTTTACAGCAGCCTCTGCCTCATCAGCATCTCCAGAGCAAACATCAGAGACTTTGACAGCAGACACAAGAGGGGCTCCGTTCAGACGAGCAAGGCAGACTAAGCAAGTGTTGTCCTTAACAGACTCCGGGTCAACCTTATTCACAAAGTTCTTGTAGAATACTCCTCTCTTCCTGTTGTACTTTAGCTTGCCAGAGAATTGGGTCACTTTTCCATCTGATGACACGTTCATTATTACTGTGTTCACCTCCCGTGCGAGCCAGATCTCTTCTCCTAACTTCTCTGCAGCAACTTTACACACCGACTTGACTTTCATGACGGATCCCTTTTTCTTGAGTGACACTTTCATGGCAGCTGCTTCCACTTCAAACCGGAACACATCATTGGAGCAGGACACGGCGGCTTGCTCACCGTAAAAACAGGGAACACTTGCTGTTGATGGCATGTACTTGTCCATTGTGCAATCCTTGAAAAAGTCTGAAGCGTCAGCAGGACAGGCAACATTTGTGTAGGAGAAGGAGGAGATTGATTCAGCAACATCTTCGTTGATCATGAAGTCATATGCCCATCTGATCTTGCCATACTTGAAGCCAAGATGCTTACAAACGGCCATTGCGTTCATATTGGTAAATCTATCATTGCAGATTGCAGAATATTTCATCTTTTGACCAATAACAATTATACCTTCGTTTGGTCCGTTACCTCCTTTCAACTTTAGTGTGTAACCCGTTTTGTCTCCATCTTCTTCCTTGTCATCTTCCTTGTCATCTTCCTTGTCATCTTCCTTGTCATCTTCCTTGTCATCTTCCTTGTCATCTTCCTTGTCATCTTCCTTGTCATCTTCCTTGTCATCTTCCTTGTCATCTTCCTTGTCATCTTCTTTGTCATCTTCCTTGTCATCTTCCTTGTCATCTTCTTTGTCATCTTCCTTGTCATCTTCCTTGTCATCTTCCTTGTCATCTTCCTTGTCATCTTCCTTGTCATCTTCCTTGTCATCTTCATTGTCATATTCCCCGTAATGTCTCTTGATCCATCCCAAGTAATATGACACATCCGTATTGACATCAAGAGTATCTGTTTGCGGGGTGCTAACTCCAAAGCTGACCAACCCCAGTATATACAATTTGTCTTGGTACTTTGAGAAGAGTGGACCACCTGAATCACCCGCCCAGGAATGGCTGGTCAATGGCTTGTCCTTCATGTTGGTACACATGTTACTGTCATGTAAAGTTTGACCCCAGTACGCAATGCAATCTTCTCTGCTTGCAATGTTGTAGGTCAATTTTTGAAGAGTGTTGGAAGAATCTGTTTTCTCCGTTCCTCCCCATCCAATGATCGTTATATCATTTCCAACTCGGTACAGCTCCTCTTTCAATTCTTCTGTAGGCAGGTTGATAGCGCTTATCTTACCGTCAGCACCATCAAAAAGCTTTATCCTCAACAGAGCTATGTCATGTTCTAAAGTTGATGGATTGTACTTCGGATGGACGATGACCTCAGTCACTTCTAGAACCTGCTCGTTGATGCTGAAATCGTACAGTTTGTGTTCCCCTGCAGTCAAAGTAAAATCGGAAGGTTTAAGAGCGCCCCCGCTATCATCTACCGCACAGTGCGCTGCTGTTATCACCATATCCTTTGAGATAAGGGCTCCGCCGCAACCATACTGGCCACCATGTAGGACTCGTACCTGAAAACACATTCCATAAATCGATATAAAAGAAGAGCGTCAAACAAATCATTTAGGAGAGCACCTAACATTTATGGTATTTTAATTTTTGAAAAGCGAGGTGAAGTAATGTTGACAATATTGATCAATCTTAAAAGTAAGACTAAGACCAAGCATAGCAACCATTTATTTCTCAACTGAATTTTCAAACTCAAACAAACCATGAACGGGAATTCTCCTTCTACAGCATCATCTCCATTGTAGATTTTTACATCAAAAGAGCCATCGTTCTCGCCGAGCAACTGGGGGCGACGCCCGCCCCTTTGTCCAAAAGCAAGTGCAAAGCATAACGATAACGTTACTATAACTTGTCTCTGAAAATGTTAATCATATTGGTACATTATTTAAGTAATCACATTTAATTTTATCTGAGGGAAAATGAGATGATGATAAATTGGATATCACCCCCTTCTATAATGCTAAGTCTAACCGCATCTTCAAACATTTTGTGTGTAATTATCTAATATCACATTGATTTTAATTACCATTACTGTTTAGTCCTTCACTGCTCGTTTACAAACGCTACAAAAGTATGTTGATTAGATGGGGTTATGAAAGTTATATGATTTAATATTATAAGTATAACGGATCACCATGGAATCTTAAACTTAAAGCTTAAATAAGTATTGAATTAAAATACAGAAAAAGTTATAGGTATACTCCCATCACAAATCGAGGAGATAATCTAAAAATAATGGTAATGAACAAATCGCAGAATATTCGTAGTTATACCTAAACTTTGTATAATTTTAAATTTGAAAGAAACAAACTGTTTCATTATAGTCCATACGGACTCACTCTAAAATCATTACAGAATTTTTAGGTTTAGTAGTTTTAGTGTTTAGTAGTCGGTGCTCAGGTTTTAACGGGTGATACTCGTAAAATATTTGCTCCAAATACAGGACCGTCGACGAGTCCAACTCGGCACGCGTCCTGGTAGGTTATAAACCTACAACTCAGGTTTAGTAGTCCGTACTCAACACAATTTAAAATAACAACATTGACAATTGACAGTTCTGATAATTACCATTCCTATATAGGCTCGCGGCTCCTATAGAAGCGTGATTTCAGAACTTGGTTGTGATCACCATTGCATTTACATCAACAATTACTCTCATCATACGTTTCAATCTTATTTAAATGTATGAGGTAACAATTTGATCCTCATCGTCATGTCATGTCCTCACTTATACTTATAAACACTATATTAGATGTCCTCACTTATAGTCACTTTTGTGATTACATTTACAGTTTTAGTGTAATCTAACTACGTTAATTAACAAACAAACAAACAAACAAACAGCTAAACTTAATTAACGAGCTGAACACGTAAACAACTGAGGAAGACGCTATCCCTATATGAAGATGCAGCTGAAGACGATTTACACATGTATTTTGAAAGCTCCTGCTAAAACAAACTTTTCGTGTCACTTATATGTTTTAAACAATCCCCCTCCAGACGATAACAACTGCGTATCTACAAATTGTAAAAATAAAACAATCTCCTCTAAGTCTAGTTGTTTGTTTGTTTGTTTGTTAATTAACGTGGTTAGATTACACTTAAACTGTAATCACAACAGTGACTATAAGTATAATAAGTGAGGACATTACATGACAGAAGAGAAGGGATTGTCTACCTCATCCTGATAGCTTACAATAACGGAAGAACCTTTAACTGTACGTACAATTAAACTTGTACAGTTGTACGCAGCATACGCGTACTTATAGTTATAGTTATACTTATACTATAATACGCGTACTAATAATAATATATACTACAATATTATACTATACTATACTAGTATACTACTCTTAGTCTCAGCTTAATTGTACGTGTTAAAGGTTCACGCGCGTGACCCACTGACCCGTCATTTTAAGCTATATAAATATAATAAATTAAGTCAGTACTATAAAATTATACTACTAGTAGATTGCAGATTTGCAATATGTACCATGCTTTAAATTTTACTAAATTTAAATTTTTCTTTAAGATTCGTTCGGTATTACCCATGACCTAGCTCGCTTTTAGTTCTTTCACGGATTCTTTCACGTTTCTTTCTGCAATGTGCATGAAGTTTGAAAAGAGCTCGCCACATACAATCACAAAAATTGGCGTGCCAGATAATCACTCTGGGATAAAGATTAGGGATTAAAAATACTTTTCCCAGTAAATTGATCACATAAATTTTAAAAATGCAAAAGGGCCTCTGGCCTTGGCTTTGCTTGAAGTTGAGGGGTAATAGTATGCCGTGTGAAACTGAAATTGTAAATGTAAATGTAATGATCTGTATCAACAGTAATTCTGAATCACCCGGCATGAGTACCGCCAAATCTCTATTCATATATTCATGAAGTTTGAACAGGTATCCCCAGGTATCCCCAGGTAATTATAACACATGGGCTGCATTTGAAACTTAACCGTCGACATTAATGATTAAAAACATGACTGCTGGCCGATATCACAACGGGAAACAAAGTAGTCAAGTGCGAGAATAGAAACTGCCTGACAATGATATTGTGTGAAGTAGCAGTACTTCTTTTATAGTTATAATGACTTTCAATTTTGGGAAGGACCTTTGCTCACTGCTCAGTGCAAATAAACAATAAAACATGCAAGCATTGGTTAGTGTTAGTGTTACTTATACTAGAACACTAAATTTGATAAGAACTAAAGAACACTAAATTCAAAGTAGCGTGCTTTGCTTTACATACTTTTCTTAACAGGAGCGGCATAACAGTGTATTAATCATATTTATTAAGTTAGTTTTTATTTGTATTAATTTTACAAGGAATAGGTATAACTATAAAAGTGAAAATTTAGAATCGCAATACAAGTATTTGTAAAATCTATTCACCAGCGAGAGTAAAATCGAAGGCAGACTGAAATTAAAATAAAACAAAGCAAATTTTGTTATTTTGTTGAATAAGTATGGGAGTGTTATAAAGTTGTTGTACTCTATAAGTGTATATTCACCTACAAGCATAACTGCTTGGCGTGATGAGGTACATCTTTGATTGGTCGAAGGTCTTTCAACAACACAGCATCATCACTTTCATAGTAGTCCCCGGCTTATGACGGGTTCATAGCGGTATTAAACATGTTTTTCTGGGCCCAAACATTCTACGCTCCTACTATCCTATTACTGGTCTCTTGACTAACTCCCAATCATCTGTCCATATGGTATTGTTTCTGGACAAATAGATGGTATACGATGCCCTCAGGCTGATCTCAGCGATCTTCATGCAGGCCTTCTTCTTCTCTTTGTTGTTTACGTTCAGGTGGTTCATAAAGGTTGGGAGGCTATAGTTGTAAATGCCTCGAGCTCCCACTTCTACTGTCTGGAGCTTGCAAGCCCATCCGTTGGCTTCTATCTCTTCTGTCAGCTGCTGATATCTCTTCATCTTTCGCTTCTCTTGATCAGCAAAGTTCTGCTCATTTCCACAAGTCAGCTCCATTAGATAAACCTTCTTTGCTTTATCTGAATAGATCACTACATCAGGTCTTAGTGGTGTAGCTGCAATGTGCTGCGGGAAGTTCCTCTGTCTCTCATCCTCATCAAATATTATCTTCCAGTCGTTGGCATCTGAAAAGAAATATCTTTGGGTCTTATGATGAGTTGGGTCAGCTAAGGTAACCTTCTCGCGCTTATTGCCTGCCTTGTGAAAGACCGACGGTGCCCTTTTCGATTCCTTGGCGATGTCGGAATTAAACTCTTCAATCTGTGATGAAACGGTCTTCATGATTTCACGTAGGACCTGATCATGGCGCCATACTATAAGTATAAATATAATGATGAAAAAAAAGTAAACGAGTGTCAATTTGACGGATGTTACTCGTCTAAATTTCTTCGAAGTAGCGCGCGCCGGGCCAGACCATTATAAATATGATTACATTATTGGACCTTATTTGGACGGACATTACATGAACGGACATAATTATGAACGGACATTAATATGAACGCTCGAAGGCATTCAAAACCATCAAAAATCCGAACTTTTTTCAATTTTTTTACGTTTTTTTAATTTCAGCAAATGATTTTTAAATCCATTTTTTGTACAGTAAGTAAGAAAAGGAGTCATTAAGCAGTAAACATGTTAAAATATGTGTACATGATCAGTGTCTAATGTCACATATCATCTTTATCAAATGGGTTTTCGTGCATGAAATAGTCCATGCTTCTGTGATTTCTAGCTTTAGTAATATGAACTATAATAACGTCGGACAATGTCCTTGGCGACACGATTTACCGTAATATCTAGAGGTTGGAACAAGTTTGACTTTGTCATGTTGGCGGGGACTAGCTCATGAACTATGTTGTTGAGTGCCATAATTTCGTTGACTTTTTCCGCCAAGTGACCCTTGATAACATCATATACTAGTAGAGTTTTCTGTGCCTCCGGCAGACCAAAGAGAACCTTTCCGTCGTTAACTTACGGCACAATAAAGTTTTCATAGTTGTCATATTCTGGACAAAAAGTTCGAAATGGAAAAATTTTTGAAAAAATTTCAACGGACTTTAACTTGGACGGACATTAATTAAACGGACTTTATTTGAACGGACATTAAGATGAACGCTAGGGCCTCCAGCGTTCAAGTAATGTCCGTCCAAATAAGGTCCGATAAGGTAACAATGGTCAAGTGTCAATCGAAGAAATTGAGAAAACTCTTATTTAACTATAAAAGAGCCTGGAATTGGAAGTGTTGTCACATGTTTCAGTTTGAACCACCGTTAGCAGTTTACCTCAATCATTAGATTATACGTTTATACTCGACTTACTCGACTTAGGGCGGCTTCAACGTCCGAACAGAGATAGTTTTTTTTCCAAATCTGTCTATCCAGTATGAGTTTGTTAATCTCCTTGCTGTCGTCAAGCCCCGTGTCCTTCCGAAGGATGTCAATATATGTGAGGTGTGGTCTTCCCCTTCGACGATGTCCTTGAAGGGGTTCCCAGAAGAGAAGTTGATGACTCAGAAGTTCTTCATGTCTGGCTAAATGACCTGCGCGTGCGAGTCTCATCCTCCGTGCAGCTATCTTATCAGATGCTCTGATGAGGTGTCCATACACCTTGGCGTTAGTCTGCCGCTCTTTCCAGTCAATGTTAAGTGCCATCCTCAGCATTCTCGTATAACATCCATCAATACGTTTTGCGAGGGTCTGGCTGACAGTCCATGTTTCAGAGCCATATAGAAGGATGGACTCGACTGTAGCCAGGAAGAGTCGTATCTTGAGATCTCTACGCATATCCGACTTCCATACAAGCTTCATTTGGTGACACGCTCCCCATGCATTAGCTTTCCTCACTTCGAAGTCCTTCTCCGAACTCTTCATTCTACTACCCAAATATACAAAGTCATCGACTTTCTCAATGTTCTTCCCACTCCCAGCAACCAGAGTCGGGTTATCATCATCTCTTATGTTGATTCCCATGTACTTAGTATGTCTATACCAGCTTGTAATTGCACCTCCGCGTCTTAAGTTATTTTACTCAATGTATCCATTTTATCCCCCGCTCATGTATCAAGCAATAAATGTGTCCACTCAACGGTAGATATCATTTCGGAGCACGCGGGTCGCGGTGGCTGTTAAACCAGTAAACCTATTAAGTATGCACCGCAGATGAAATTTGCGTAATGAAAAAATAACAAATATAATGTGAGTTATTGCAAATGCAGTTAATAACTGCAATGATATAATATGGAATGTCTCCACTCTTCGTACTTGCAACTTTATAAACTATGAGTATGTACTCACAGTGCCCCTCCAAATACGCCGGACAGACCTACAGACCCTTGGTCCACCGCATGAAAGAACACGAACGATGTTACAGACTCAACAACGCCATCGACGAATCCACAGACAGAATCAAATCAGCCCCTGCACATCATGCCCTGACCACCGGCCACACCATCTCCTGGAACAACATCGAAGTCCTCAAATCCCTCACCTCACGCTCCCAACTTGACCTCACAGAACACGCAGCTATACAAATACGACAACCAGCTATGAACAGAACAGACCGCGCACCCAAATGTAGTTCCCTCTGGGACCCCATTCTTCCTAAAATTGCCAAATCCTTAAAGTCCAGACCATCTGGCATTTCCTTCTCAACCTCAACAGAAGACTAAATTTTTATTGACATTGTACTGTAATTTTCACTTTCCCACCCACACTTCCCCCACCCTCCATCCCTGACACCACTCAATCACATATAAGCATTGTCCACCACATCACATTCAGCTGACGACGATTAACACATGTTTATTGAAAGCTTCTACAAGTTAAATCATCGTATCTCTTATATGTTTTTAACCCAACTCCACTCAGTATGAGTATGTATCTCAAGGTTGTTTGTCAAAAACGGAAAACCGCTTACATTTTTATGTTGAGAGATTCATCCTACTTCAGCATAATCATTTTCCTCGAACTATGAACTAAAAAGCCACGAACAAATAAAAACACATCAATTTGTTTAGTAAAATCTAAACTTAATAGTTGTACGCATAGTTTTACATTGGAAAATTTGTAGGTTATCAATATAATCCGTAAAGAGTGTGTCATCGTAATTCGTATATCTCGTATCTATACAATAGCATACTGTTATTTAACATAAGCTCAAAAACATTTTTTGTACAAAATATAAACATCAGCATAGAGTCATATATTGAAACCACGACAACCGGAAGATGGTTTCCATGGTAACCGAAAATTTTGATTACCACGGGGTTTCGGTGATGTTAATAGTGGCGACAACATACAAATTCAGCCAAATTTTCACCATAAGTGCTATCCATAGAAAACAGAAAAAAGAAAGTATAGTACAAATCACCATTCATTTGCAAATATATAACTTTAAATTTAAAACATTGAATTTTAAACAAAATAAAACGCTTTAATTAAGAATAGAAAAACTGAGTCAGATAAAACCAGTTGGGGTCGTGTATCAAACTAGTCCGATCCGCCCGAGAAAAACTTCCCAAATTTGTGATAATATGAACCTAGAGGACGTTTATTCAAATCCATCCCCTAAAAATAAGTTAGATCCTACAGTCCTTGTACTTCTACGTCTACAGGCGTCCCTGGGTAGTTATTACCGTTCAACATGACCGTCAAAGTGTGTTTACCACCTTGACTTGGTTCAAACAGAACGTTAATACCGGCGTCAGTACTGGCACCCAACTGAAATAAAGAATATATAAAATAAAATATATAATTATTATACATATATAATAAATAAAATGAGTGGTTATTGTGCGTCTCATATTTTAATGGCGCACCATAAATTTAGTTGACAAGTTTTCAATTTTTGTTATGAAACTGGAATGTGACTGAATCCAAATAAAACTTGAAAAGATAAAGGGAGTTTTACCTCACAAGGCAGATCGCTTCCATCAGGTCCCTTACAAGACACCGAAAGTCCGCTGTGGTCCTTCTGTGGGATGGGCAGGGTAATGGTCGCTTTCTGTTGGACTTGGGTTTCCGTTCCGGCGCCACTGGAGGTTGTGTCTCTGCAGCTGATCAGCTCGAGCGAGATACCACCCTCATCTCCCTGGGGTGATATTGGTTAAGATGGTGTGGATCAGGTGGATATGTAGGTCATTGAGCACGTTAAATAAGCGACACTGGCCAGTTAAGTGGCCAGTTAAGTGGCCAGTTAAGTGGCCAGTTAAGTGGCCAGTTAAGTAGCCAGTTAAGTGGCCAGCTACACTTCCTTTCTAAGGCTATACGTATTGTATGCAGTTGATTAAAGTCGAGGTGAATAGCTAAATACAGTAGCGTGGAATGTTGAATATTTCTAATAGTACCTGTGGTAGGGACTTTATGTCAATGAGGGCAGGACTGCCGTTGATGCTCAGCCCGTTGTACTTAACGTCTACGTTGTGTACACCAGGTACCTCCGGTTTGAAGGCAATAGCGTAGGTTAGGTTAGGTTCTTCAGTGATTTCGCACTCGAACTGCTTACCGAACGGATCTACTCCAATGGCAGTAAGTTCTCCTTTGCCTGCTTCTTGGGTGGTACATCTGAAGGGATCGTGTTAAAATATTCGGCTTGTTTAAGGGGATAGATGTAATAGAAATTTATCAGAACCCAAACTAGTCTTGCACTGGGCCAGCGGAATTCAGGATTATATGCTTAGTGACAATAGAAATTAAGCATATTATTTTGAGCAAACACATTCCCCCAGTATTTCTATTTGTTGGCAGCTGAACTGTTCCGGAATCAAAGTATCGCTGCATACAATTTCTGTAAAGTTCCTACATGTCAGCTTGGGCTGGCAAGTTTTCCAGCAGCTACAGAATAACATACAAAACCTACAGAATCACAATCAGTACAGTGAACTGATATCAACTATACGTGATTCTGCCGCAACTGTTACAGCACCAGTTAACCAACCTGAACGATATAGCTCCCTTGCTGCACTTGATGTGGTCAGCTCCAGAGAGGATGTAACAGAGTCTAGCAGGGGCAGGTCCCTTTACTGTGAAGTAAGCTGGGGATCCTGGGATGTGCTTACCGTCCCACATGATGTTCAGAGCGTGTCGACCAGGATCTGATCAAGGGAAATTGTTTAAACTTGGCTAGGAGTGGTAGAAATATTCATTGGTAACTTCTTTTTTGATCGGCGGCGGCTTTAGACGTTTTCACTTGAAAGAAAACTTGAATCTAATCGATTTGACAAATGAGTGGTGGGAATGGAACTATTTGGATGATAATTACCTGTAGGTTTGATTGTAATCTCGTACATATCTCCGGTCTTCTTCATATCACAATCAATGGAAGTTCCAGTGTCCTCATTTTTGCAGGTGACCTGAGTTAAACATATTATCATGTGATTGAGCAATTACCATAGTATACTGCAGTAGCAGGGAGGTGTTGAGTGTGCACTTCACTGCATAGAGTTTTTTGCTACTGAATCGTAAGACCTGTACGGCTGTGCTGTTGTTGAGTCTTATTTGAGTATTATTTCAAGAATCTCTTCTTTCTAAATAGACCGACTGATGACCCTCATTTTAACATTATTATCACTCAATCTATTTGGAAAAAGTTAAATATTTTCTTAAAAGGCTCATCAACTTGTCACGTGACACAACAAAACGTAGTCACGTGACAGATTGTGCAGCTCCTATAATGAGATTTGCAGCGTTTCATCCGGTAGGCCGGGTGAAAGCAGGAAAAGCAAATTAAAACCTCGGAATTTACTCAGCGAAAATATTACAAAGCAGGAGGTGAGACTAGTATGGAATAACTGTGTATAGTACAGTGTACAAGGGGGTAACAAATTTTGTGCACTCTCTAGTTGCAGTCCGGGGCACAGTTAGAAATGAACCCTTGATAAATCCCACTGAACAAACCAAAATTCCAACAAACCAATAAATCCTAAAAACAAACCTGAAGTTTTCCAGGACCAGCAAGTCTGCAATCAATAGGAATCCTAATAAACTGGTTAATCTCAAGTTGGATGTTACTGAGATCAGGGGTTCTCACGGTGAAAGCACCCATCAGCATCAACAGTACGTCGCAAAGCTCGTAAATGATTCGTCCGTCTACCATATTAATCATTATCTCAATCGGTGATCCGGGGATTTGTTGGCCGTCCCACATAACTTCCAGGGAGTGAAGTCCAGGCTTGGTGGGCTTTATTGTTATCAGCTGGTCGCTACCGGACTGTGGGTTTATGGTTGTTACTATCATGTTATGGCTGGTACGCATTATATTGTGAATTATCATTATTATTTGTTATCGTGGAGCGTGTAATATTTCTCATATTATGCGTGTAATGTTACGCTGTAAACATGACGCTGCATAATACTAACTATTGGTTTGGCCGTTAAATACATTAACGGCTATAATTTATCGGTAGTAAAATTGCAAGTTTTGAACCTTCACCAGTGTTCTGTAAACTCTCATTTTCCGGCAACCATACGGCTATGAAACTAACACATTATAATATATAACTTACACAATACACATTATAATATATTTATATTTATAACTTAAAACCAATTTTTACCTTCTTGCAGTCGCAAGGTACGAGTTGTCCATCAGGTCCAGTGCAGGCGGCGGTAAGTACACCAGGTCCAGCTCTGGAACAGTCGATAGCAAACTGTACTCCGTCCTTCACAACCTGAATAGTAGGCACAGTTCAGTTTCATGCTCACTGTCACTTACAATAGTTTCCTCAGTGTGTAAGAGGCCAGTCATGACAAAGTCATTTGCCTATATCTTGAATAATATTGGCTGACAAGCACTGATGTGGTTCCATTTCATTCAAACAACTCAGACTCAAGTCCAAAGAATAGTTAAAAGAACTAAAGGGGACAAGATTATTTACCTTGACAGCCTGTGCGTTCTTCTTGAGAGTGACAGCGTTAGCACCGCTTGGTGGTTCCACCATGAATCTGAATGGAGACTTGGGCAGATCCACTCCGTTGAAGGTGATGTGGAGTAGATGAGGTCCTGTTTCCAGGGGCTTCACAGCTATCTCAACAGCACCTAGTAAAGTAGGGTCATGGGTATTTTTCAATTGATGAAGGGATGTATAAAGAATCCCTTGATAAAAATACATGTCTAAATGTCTAAAAATAGGCTGTGGTTTAGACTTGTATAGGGATCTATACTATATCTATATCTGTAAGTTATTTTAACCTAAAATATAGACAAACTAATCGGCCTCTCAGTTCAAAGTAGACTTTTACGATTCAACTTAATTAACAGTTAACAATAATACTTAATTAACAATAATAACCTTGTTTGGTGGGTATAACAGTGACTGGGCAAGGAGTTTTAGTTTTCTCCTGCATGCAGGATACCTCTATGTTACCAGGGCCAGCAGCACTCAGATCAATAGGAATCTGAAAGTGAACAGTTTTAGGTTACTAGCAAAATAGTTTATCGATGTGATTCAAAAAAAGAAATTCATTTTTTTGAAGGAATTGTTCACAAATGTTCAAAAAAGGAAAAGAAATAACTTGAAATCTAACCTTCATGGTCTGGTTGAGCTGTACGGTGATATCGTCGAAGTTAGGATGTCTGACTCCCTTAGCTCCCTTAGCTCCAGCGTCCACCTCCCATGGTGCAAGGTCCAATACAAGACCCATGCTGTCTGGGGTAACGTGTCTGATGTTGACGATAGCAGGACATCCAGGGATGGATCTGTTGTTGAAAGTGAGATCCAGGGTGTGGTCTCCATCTCCTCTTGGTTTGAATGATACCTCAATATCTCCGTTGTCCAAAGTTGTGGTCCTCACAGTGATGTTACTGCTATCAGGTCCCTTGCATGTTCCGAGGAGTTGTCCCTCGCCAGCCTTGGACACATCGATGATAAGAGTAACTTCATCTCCCTCCTTGAGAGGTGACTTGGGGCCTCGCTTGATCTTGCAGGCGTCAGCACCAGTGGGTTCCTTGACCTCGAATTTGTATGGACTTCCAGGTAAGTTCTGTCCGTTGAACTTGAGATGGACAGTGTACCAGCCGGGTTCTTTGGGGCTGACTTGTACTTCCTTTCCGTTAGGAGTGTCCACAAGTTTGCATGGGACATGTTCAAGGGTTGAGTCGTGGATACAGGTAACCTCGATCTCTCCCATTCCAGAGAAGGTAAGATCGATTGGGATCTTCATGTCCTGTCCTCTAGTTATCTTGACATTTACCAGGTTAGGAACAACCACCAGAGATCTGTCGTCGAGATCTAGACAGATTGTGTTGGATCCATCTCTTGGTTTTCCGCCGTTCATTGTTACATCAGCAGGTCCTTGGATATCCATTTCGAATGGACATCCGGGGATTGGATGACCGTTGAACAGTAGGTTGATGATATGGATTCCTCTTTCAGTAGGCTTGAACCTGATCTGTGCGAGTCCAGTATCCTTATCAACTTCAATGTCAATTGGCACAGTCTTACCACTTGGTGTCTTGGCAATACCAGTAAGAGATCCAGGTCCGGCTTGGCTGAGATCGATAACGAAGGACAAAAAGTCGCCGTCAGGGGTGAACAGCTTGCCATCCTTAGTTGGTTTCATGAAGCATGCATCAGCACCGACTGGTTTCTTGACGGTGATGGTGTATGGTCCACCGGGAAGATCTTCATCATCGAATGTCATGACAATGGTGTGTGGTCCGGAACCGTTTGGTTTCAGAGTAACGTTCTTGATCAGGTTAGGTCCATCAGTCACACGGACTGGTTCTTCTTCTCCGGTTGTGTCGTTCCTCATGATAACAACAAAGTTACCTGGGCCTGAACCACTGAGGTCAACTGGAATGTTGATCTCTTGATCTGGTTCGACCTCAAGACCATTGATGTTAGGTAGACGAGCTCCCTGAGCACCTGGTCCCTTAACGTTAATACCGCGAGGGAAGTCCTTGGGGTTCTTTCCGCAGAATTTGAGATCCACTGAATAGAGTCCTTCATCATCCGGTTTGAAAACACAAGACTTGATACCGTTTCCGAGATCCTTGATGGTAACAGGAACTCGTTTGCCTCCAGGGATTGGTTTACCAGATTTGTCGATTGGAACGATTTCAACGGTAACATCATCTCCAGGTCCAGCGTCACTAGTGTCGATCGTGAACACATTGTCGTGTTTTGCTTTGGGATTATCGAGACCGTCTCCAGCACATTTCACCTTGTTGGCATCAATACCAGGTTTAACTGGAACAGTGAGAGGGGCACCAGGCACCTTATCCCCGTCAAACTTGACATCGACGTTGTGGTTTCCAACCTCTTCAGGAACGAAGGTAACGTCGTATGTTCCATCTTCATTGTCGATGATCTTAACTGGAACCTTGGATCCACTTGGAGATTTGATGACAACACCAACATCTCCTGGGCCTGCTTCCGACGCGTCGATCTTGATGGTCGAAGGAACTCCGGTCTTAACGTTGTTTCCGATTCCATCACCTGAAAGTTTAACCTTGGAGGCATCAGACGGTTGTGGTTCCTCAATGAGAGGGAAGAATGGACCTCCAGGGGCTTGTGCACCATCCAAGGTGACGTTGATGGTGTATTCTCCGGCTTCTTGAGGAGTGTAGGTAACTGTCACAGTTCCATCTCCGTTGTCTTCCACATCAATATCACACTTAGAGGGTCCTTCAACGTCGAAGTTAAGGGCTCCTTCAGCTCCGTTAGGTGCAACAGTGAACTTGTTAGGTTTCTTGGCATAGCCCTTCTTGAGACCCTTGCCAGAAACGATAACCTTCTCAGCGTTGGGGTTAGGAGCAACCTTGACAGCGTATGTACTGCCGGGGATTTCCTCTCCAGCGAAGAGTACCTTGACCTCATACGGTCCCTTCAATGAAGGACTGTATTCGCAATCAAATATTCCCTTTCCTCTCTTGGTGACCTTTACACCAGCATCGAACTTAGGATTAGGAGAGGTAACAACAACCTCCACGTCTCCATCGCCTGCTCGGGTAGCATCAACCTTGAAAGTGCCAGGTTTACCTGCAACGAGTCCTTTAGGTTCAAGACCAGGTCCACTTGCTTTGCACTTGCTTGCATCTCCGTTGGGGAAGACATCCACTGGAACTGGGGCACCAGGCACCAGATCATCGTTAGCTGTAACAACGACTTTGTGGGGTCCTTCTTTGTGGGCTTGTATGAAACATCGAACAAACCGTCACCCTTGTCAACAACTGTGCAGTCGACTGGTTCTCCGTTGGGTCCGATAACAGCAACCTTGATGTCAGTATCTTCCTCATCAGGACTCTTGGGTCCGTCTTTGTCTCCGACTCCGGGAATACCTCCATTCTTGACTGTCTCCGGCTCGTAAGGTGACGCAGTGAATGGTCCTTTTCCGGCATCTGTGGTGTCAATTTCAAAGCTTGTTGGCCTGTCTTTCTTGACGACTCCATCAATGCTATCACCGTTAATCTTAACCTTACTGGCATCGATCTGGGGTTCAACATGGAATGGAATACTTGCGAGTTTCTTGCCATCAGGCCCGATTATGTCAGCAACATAGTCGCCCTCTATTCCAGGAGCTGCCTTTACGGAGTAGGTTCCGTCAGGGTTCTCGATGATTTCTACTGGAACAAGATCTCCGTCAGGTCCAACACACATCACTGTCATATCACCTCCCTCTTCAACTGGCAGAGGTCTTCCGTCAGCACCAAGAGGTCCAAGAGGCTTTCCATCAGGACCAAGACCAGTAGCATGAGTTCGATCATTGCCAGGACCAACAGGTTTACCATCAGGTCCAAGAAGTGGCTTACCATCAGGTCCAAGAAGCGATCCGTCAGGTCCTAGAAGTGGCTTTCCGTCGGGACCTAGACCAGCCTTAAGAGGCTTGCCGTCAGGTCCAATGAGTGCATTACCATCAGGTCCGTACACGGTTCCATCGGGGCCAACTGTTGTTCCAGGTTTGATAGGATTACCGTTCTCATCAACAAGAGGATTACCGTCTTCATCTAGAAGTTCTCCTCCTGGTCCTCTAAGGGGCTTGCCGTCAGGGCCAAGACCAGCCTTCAGTGGTTTTCCATCAGGTCCCAATAAAGCTTTGCCGTCTGGTCCGAAAACTGTTCCATCAGGTCCGACTGTTGTTCCAGGACGAACAGGTCGACCATCAGGTCCAAGTAGCGGGTTACCATCAGCACCAATGAGATTGCCATCAGGTCCAACCAATGGCTTTCCATCAGGTCCGAGTAGAGCTCCGTCAGGTCCAAGAAGTGGCTTTCCATCAGGACCGAGACCTGCCTTGAGAGGCTTACCGTCTGGTCCAACAAGTGCTTGACCGTCTGGTCCGACCAAAGTTCCATCTGGTCCAATACCACTGCCAGGTTTCATTGGTTTGCCATCAGGTCCACAAAGTGGCTTGCCATCAGGTCCAAGAAGAGTTCCATCAGGGGCTACCATTAGCTTGCCATCAGGTCCAACTGCGGCCTTGATAGGCTGGCCGTCTAAACCTTTAACAACGGTGCCATCTGGGTGTCTAACAACTCCATCAGGTCCAACGCATGGTCCTGCTCGTACTGGTTGTCCGTTAGGTCCCTTTAATGGTTTTCCGTCAGGTCCAAGGAGATTTCCGTCCTTGTCTGTCAAAGGAAGACCGTCGGGTCCGAGACCTGCTTTAAGTGGTTTTCCGTCAGGTCCGAGAAGAGGTTTACCATCAGGGCCGTAGACAGTGCCGTCAGGTCCGGTGGGAGGTCCATTTGGAGGAGCACAATGTTCGTTGATAGGTTTGCCAGCTGGTCCGATGATGGGAATTCCATCTTCTCCCATGAGTGTTCCGTCAGGTGCACACATCAACTTACCAAAGTCGTCCATCATACAAATCTGAGGCAGACCATCAGCGCCAGCAATTGGGAAGCCATCTGGGCTCCTGACAACGCCATCAGGACCAACAGATGGTCCAGCGTGTATTGGCTTGCCATCAGGACCACGTAGACGCCTTGCTCCAGGTCCAAGAAGATTTCCGTCTTGGTCAACCATAGGTAACCCATCTGGTCCAAGAGCTGCTCTCAGAGGTTTGCCGTCAGCTCCAATGATTGGCTTACCATCAGGTCCCAAGAGGGTACCATCTGGTCCACACATAGGACCGTTTGTTGGGATTCCAGCCTTGATTGGCTTGCCATCAGTTCCAACAAGAGGTGAACCATCAGGTCCAAGTATGTTGCCATTATCGTCAGTCAAAGGAGCACCAGGAGCGGCATGTAGCGGCTTTCCGTCAGGTCCGAGTATTATGGCACCGTCAGGTCCAAGTATTGTGCCATCAGGGGACACTAAACATCCAGCCTTCAGAGGCTTTCCATCAGCACCCAGCAGTGGCTTTCCATCTGGACCAAGGATATTTCCGTTCTTGTCAACAAGAGGTATTCCATCTGGTCCAACTCCAGCCTTCAGAGGTTTACCATCTGGTCCCAATAGAGCCTTTCCATCTGGTCCCAAAACAGTTCCATCAGGGGACACAATTGGTCCTTTCACTGGTTTACCATCGGGTCCCAACAAGGGCTTGCCATCAGGTCCGAGCATGTTACCATTTTCATCAACTAATGGCTTTCCTACTCCAACTTGCAGAGGTTTACCGTCGGGTCCTAACAAAGGTTTACCGTCTGGTCCAGCGAGTGTACCATCTGGATTCATAGATGTTCCTCCTTTGATAGGCTTGCCATCAGGTCCGAGAAGTGGTTTACCGTCAGGTCCAAGGAGATTGCCATTAGCATCCTTAAGTGGTTTTCCGTCAGGTCCAAGTCCTGCTCTGAGTGGCTTGCCATCAGGTCCGAGAAGTGGTTTACCATCAGGTCCCAACAAAGTACCATCGGGACCAACAATTGGACCACCAGATGCAGGTTTTCCAGAAGATACTGGGTTTCCAGGTTTGATGATAGGCTTGCCGTCTGGTCCAAGAAGGTTACCATGTTTGTCCTTCTTGGGCTTGCCATCTGGGCCAAGAGCACATTTTATAGGTTGACCATCGGCTCCGATCAGAGGCTTTCCATCAGGTCCAAGAAGATTTCCGTCCTTATCTACAAGAGGATTGCCATTCTTGTCAACACCACATCTAAGTGGCTTGCCGTCCGGTCCGAGAAGAGGTTTACCATCTTTGTCGAGTAGAGCTCCATCTTTGTCTACCTTTGGACCACCATTTGTTCCGTCACCGGCAACCAATGGTTTTCCATCCGGTCCAATCAAGTTACCATCCTTATCAGTTATTGGTTGGCCATCGGGGCCAAGCATAGCTTTGAGTGGTTTACCGTCAGGTCCAAGTAAAGGTTTTCCATCAGGTCCGAAAACTGTGCCATCAGGACCAACAGATGGGCCATTGCCAACATTTAGAGGCTTGCCATCTGGTCCGACTAATGGTTTTCCGTCTGGTCCCAGAAGTTCACCATTTGGTCCAAGCCTTGGCTTGCCATCAGGTCCTAATCCAGCCTTGAGTGGTTTTCCATCGGGTCCTAAGATGACCTCGGGGCCTTCACCAACTGGTTTGCCATCGGGTCCTGTAAGAGGCTTACCGTCAGGTCCCAAAAGATTTCCATCCTTGTCTTTTTTAGGAGCTCCAAGAGAAGCAAACACTGGATTTCCGTCTTTGTCGCAGATTGGTTTACCGTCAGGGCCAAACAGTTTACCGTCAGGTCCAACAGCTCCTCTGTTGAATGGCTTACCATCAGGTCCAACGAGTGGCTTTCCGTCAGGTCCCAGAAGATTACCATCTTCGTCAAAGAGAGGATTGCCATTTTTGTCGAAACCACATTTAAGGGGTTTGCCGTCAGGTCCTAGGAGAGGTTTCCCATCTGGGCCATACAATGTACCATCTGGTCCGATGTAAGGTTTGTCAGTGGCGTTGATTGGGTTACCATTTGCATCAGTCAGTGGTTTCCCGTCTGGACCGAGGAGATTTCCGTCCTTGTCTGTATCAGGAGGACTCATCAGAGCTTTGAGCGTTGTTGGATCTGGTCCCAGACCTGCTCTAAGTGGTTTACCATCTGGTCCGATGATAGGTTTGCCATCAGGTCCATATACTGTACCGTCTGGTCCGACAGCTCCCTTGCTAAGCGGCTTACCGTCAGGTCCGAGCAGTGGTTTACCATCTGGTCCAAGAAGATTACCATTCTTATCGAACAATGGCTTACCATTCTTATCAAGACCGCACTTCAAAGGCTTTCCGTCTGGTCCTAGGAGAGGATTTCCTTCTTCGTCATACAGGATTCCATCAGGACCAATGTAAGGCTTGCCAGCCATCTTGACAGGGTTTCCATCCTTGTCAACAAGAGGTTTTCCATTGGGTCCAAGAATGTTGCCATCTTTGTCAGTGCTAGGAGGAGCTTTGTGGTCCTTAAGAGGACGTCCATCTGGTCCCAAACCGGCTTTCAGTGGTTTTCCATCAGGTCCGAGGACTGGTTTTCCGTCAGGTCCGAACACAGTTCCGTCAGGTCCAATTGCCCCACCTGTTAGAGGCTTACCATCGGGTCCCAAAAGTGGCTTTCCATCTGGTCCCAAGAGGTTTCCATTTTTGTCAAATAATGGCTTTCCATCTTTACCGAGACCTGCCTTTAGAGGCTTGCCATCAGGACCAAGAATTGGTTTGCCGTCAGGTCCGTAGACTGTGCCATCAGGGCCGATTGATGGTTTTCCGCCAAGCTTTACGGGCTTGCCGTCAGGTCCAAGAAGTGGTTTTCCATCAGGTCCCAGGATACTGCTGTTATCAATTGGCTTGCCATCAGGACCGTATACGGTACCATCTGGGCCAATTGTGTTTCCAGGAGCAAAGACTGTGCCATCAGGACCAACTTTTGGTCCTCTGCTACCTGGACCGGCTCTTAATGGCTTTCCATCAGGTCCCAAAAGAGGGCGGCCATCTGGTCCCAGAAGATTGCCATTAGGATCTGTGAACGGCTTTCCATCAGGAGTCATCATAGCCTTAAGAGGCAGACCATCTGGCCCAAGGATTGGTTTTCCGTCGGGACCATACACAGTACCGTCAGGACCAACGTGAGGACCAGGTCCGGTCTTGATTGGAAGTCCGTCAGGTCCAAGAAGTGGCTTACCATCAGGACCAAGGAGATTACCATTGTGGTCGTAAAGGGGCATTCCATCAGGTCCGAGACCAGCTCTCAATGGTTTTCCATCGGGGCCTAGCAGAGGCTTACCATCAGGACCATAGACAGTACCGTCAGGTCCGACATAAGGCAACTGTCCAGGCCTGAGTGGCTTACCATCAGGTCCCAACATTGGGTTGCCGTCTTCGCCTATCAGATTTCCATCCTTATCTGTCCTTGGTTTTCCTAATCCTGCTCTCAGAGGATTACCATATTTGTCTGTAAGAGGCTTGCCATCAGGTCCGTAAATTTGTCCATCTGAACCAACAGCTCCTTTGTTGAATGGCTTGCCATCTGGTCCGACTAATGGTTTTCCGTCTGGTCCCAAGAGGTTTCCATTTTTGTCAAATAATGGCTTTCCATCTGGACCCATACCTGCCTTAAGAGGCTTGCCGTCAGGACCCAAAAGTGGCTGCCCATCAGGACCGTACAATGTTCCGTCGGGTCCGATGAATGGCTTTCCATCCCCTGGCACTGGTTTGCCATTTTTGTCGAGAACAGGCTTTCCATCAGGTCCAAGGAGGTTCCCATTTTTGTCAGTCTTGGGGTTTCCAAGAAGAGCCTTGAGGGGCTTACCGTCAGGTCCGAGCAGTGGTTTGCCATCTGGACCATACACAGTTCCATTAGGTCCTACACCTGGGCCGTAGCCAGATCCAGGTTTGATCGGCTTTCCATCTGGTCCGATGAGAGGTTTTCCGTCAGGTCCCAGGATGTTACCATTATCATCCAACATGAGTGATCCGTCTGGGTTGAGTCCTGCCTTCAATGGCTTTCCATCAGGTCCTAGGAGAGGTTTCCCATCGGGGCCATACAAAGTGCCATCGGGACCAGCATAAGGACCCGGTCCAGCACCATCAGGTCCACCAGGAGCGGAATGCAATGGCTTTCCGTCAGGTCCAAGAAGTGGTTTACCGTCCGGTCCGATAAGATTTCCATTCTTATCCTTAAGAGGTTTACCATTTGATCCAAGTGCAGCCACAAGAGGCTTTCCGTCAGGTCCCAAAAGAGGCTTACCGTCTGGGCCATAAACAATACCATCGGGACCAACAACTGGACCTGCACCAAGCTTCACTGGTTTCCCATCAGGGCCTTTAAGAGGCTTGCCATCAGGTCCTAAAAGATTTCCATCCTTATCAGTCATAGGGTTTCCATCTGGACCAAGCATGCATTTCTGTGGCTTGCCATCTGGTCCGAGAAGTGGATGTCCGTCAGGTCCATAGACTGTTCCATCAGGTCCAACAAATGCTGTGCCATCACCTGGTTTGATTGGATTTCCGTTCTTGTCAGTCAATGGTTTTCCATCAGGTCCAAGCAGATTACCGTTCTCATCGCACAATGGCTTTCCATCAGGACCAAGACCTGCCCTAAGAGGTTTACCGTCAGGTCCAAGGATTGGTTTTCCATCTGGGCCGTACACTGTTCCGTCAGGTCCAGTAGTTGGTCCATAAGGTCCTTGTCCCAGCTTAATAGGCTTACCATCAGGGTCCGAGAAGAGGCTTACCGTCAGGTCCCAACAGATTTCCATCCTTATCTGTGAGAGGTTTACCATTTGGTCCCAGTGCACATCTCAGTGGCTTTCCATCAGGTCCTAGGAGAGGCTTTCCGTCAGGTCCGTACAGAATTCCATCAGGTCCGATGTAAGAACCTGGTCCAGGACCTTTCGGTCCATTAGGTGAAGTCTGGACTGGTTTTCCGTCTTTACCTTTAACGTTCTGGCCATTAGGATTTAAGATGCAATTCTTGTCGTCAATATCAGGATTGCCATCTGGACCAACTCCAGCTTTGAGTGGTTTCTTGTCACTACCAGTCAAGGGCTTGCCACTTGGCATCATAACATCACCATCTGGAGATACGTACGGCTTCATGCCGTTTTTGAGCAGCTTTTCATCTGGTCCACGGAGTGGCTTACCATCAGGTCCGAGAAGATTTCCATCTTTGTCGGTCTTAGGACGACCAACTTTGTCCTGATCAGCTGTCAAAGGTTTTCCACCTTTGCCTCCTCCAATGGGAGAACCATCAGGCTTGTATACGGTACCATCTGGACCGGTGAAGGGATTCTCACTCGATGTTACTGGTTTGCCGTCCCTGCCAGCCAAAGGAATTCCATCTGGTCCAAGAATGTTGCCATTGTCATTTACCATTGGTCTTCCATCTGGACCGATTCCTGCCTTTGTTGGTTTACCACTGGGTCCTTGTACGGGATCACCATTAGGCTTGAAGACAGTTCCGTCTGGTCCAACTCTAGGGCCGTATTCTCCTTGACCAGGTTTGATTGGTAGTCCATTTGGACCAATGAGTGGCTTTCCGTCCTTTCCTACCATGTTTCCATTAGGATCTTTCTTCGGCTTGCCATCATTACCAATTGCAGCGTTCAAAGGCTTTCCATCTGCACCTTTCAGGGGTTTACCATTAGGTCCCAACATAGATCCATCTGGTTTAACGCTAGTTACACTAGGGCCACTAGGTCCATTAGGATTGGGGCGGACAGGTTTTCCATCAGGTCCCTTGAGAGGTCTGCCATCAGGACCGACGAGATTTCCTTTAGCATCAGTGACTGGTTTTCCGTCCTCGCCGACAGCAGCACGATTTGGTTCACCGTTGGGGTTTTTGGATGGGGAACCGTCAGAATCGAATACCTCACCGTCAGGTTTAGCGTAAGGTCCTGTTCCTGCTTTAAGAGGTTTACCATCACTACCTCGTATTGGTTTCCCGTCGGATCCAAGAATGCCACCATCCTTGTCATATTTCGGGGTACCTTCAGGAGTCATAGCTGCTTTTGGTGTAGGGCGACCATCACTTCCAATCAGAGGCTCACCGTTGTCGTCGTATATTGTTCCATCAGGTCCGATGTGAGGACCTGCACCTGGAGTGAAAGGTTTTCCAGCCTTGTCAGTCACTGGCTGTCCAGCAGGATTCAGAAGGTTACCTTCCTTATCAACAAGGGGCTTTCCTTTAGGTCCAATGTCTCCTTTCTGGGGCTTTCCATCAGGCCCAACTAGAGGCTTTCCGTTCTTGTCGAAGGGAGTTCCATCAGGACCAACAGCTGGTCCATAAGGTCCACTTCCAAGTTTGATAGGATTGCCATCAGGAGCAATAAGTGGGGCACCATCAGGACCAACAAGGTTATTGTCTTTGTCGGTGACGGGCTTTCCATTACTACCGAGGGTAGCCCTCAATGGCTTACCGTCCTTTCCGCGGAGTGGTGTTCCTAATGGAGTATGAACTTGTCCGTCCTTTCCTATATACGGGCCACATGCGGCTCCAGGTGGACTATCTCCATCGTTTGGTCCTTTGGGCTTGATGTTCAGCTTGTCAACTCCAAGATCTTTTGGGTTAATCTTCAAGTCAAGACCCTTTCCTGATTTGTTCGTATCATCACTTGGTCCTTTGATGGGCTTTCCGTCAGGTCCTAACAATGGTTTTCCATCAGGTCCTAACAAATTTCCATCCTTATCTGTGAGAGGTCCACCCATGGGTCCAAGAGCACACTTTAATGGTTTGCCATTCTTATCAAGAATAGGTTTGCCATTCGGGCCGTAGAGAGTTCCATCAGGGCCAACCCTTGGACCACCTCCGACGCCATATGCTAGTTTATCCAGATCGAGAGACGGTTTAACATCAACCTCAACAGGACATTTTGGTGCATGTTCACCTCCAGCCAGAACATCAAGTCTGTGTGGACCTTCTTCCTTTGGTTCGTATTGCACGGCAAACTTGCCATCACCGAGATCCTTAACTGTAGCAGGAACTGGTTTATCATCAGGTCCCAGGATAACAACGTTGATGTCAGACGGTTGTTCATCTGGCTTGGTATCTTCTGCTGTATCTTTACCGAAAACGACAGGTTTGTCATCAGGGCCAAGAAGAGGCAGACCGTCAGGACCAATAAGGTTTCCTTCGCCATCCTTGCAAGGTATACCTTCTGGATTTTGTTCGCAGACGAGTGGCACATTGTCAGCTCCGATGACTGGAAGTCCTCCGGGTCCTTCAACATCACCATCAGGAGTAACAAGTGGGCCATATGGTCCTCCGCTGGATGGAACAGGCTTGCCATCAGCACCTTCCAAAGGCTTACCGTTAGGTCCAACCAAGTTTCCGTCTTTGTCAGTCTGAGGCTTTCCTCCAGGAGCCGCTCTAAGTGGCTTACCATCAGATCCAAGTAAGGGTGCACCGTCAGTTTTGGTAACAGTTCCGTCATCACCAATGTGGGGGCCTGGGAAGGCGTCAGGTGCTTTGATTGGAGTACCCTTAGGTCCCTTGATAGGTCGGCCATCAGGTCCCTTGACTGGTTTACCATCGGGTCCAACAATATCACCGTTGTCGTTGGTTAATGGTTTGCCATCAGAACCAAGTGCAGCTGTGAGTGGTTTGCCATCTGTACCCCTTAATGGTTTGCCATTAGGTCCATAAAGTGAACCATCTGGTCCGGCACTGGGGCCATCAGATGCAGGGCTCACTGGCTTACCGTCTTTGTCCGTCAGAGGCTTACCATCAGGTCCCAAGAGATTTCCGAAAGCATCGGAGACTGGTTTGCCGCTAGGACTGAGTTTGGCTGTGAGTGGTTTACCGCCAGGTCCAGTGAGAGGCTTACCGTCAGGTCCATATACTGTTCCGTCAGGACCAACTTTAGGACCGAAAGGACCATCACCTAACTTGACTGGTTTTCCGTCAGGTCCAGAGAGTGGAGCTCCATCAGGACCTAGAACACTGCCAGAGTCGTCAGTGATAGGTTTTCCATCAGGACCAAGTCCAGCTCTGAGTGGTTTGCCATCATCACCTGTGATTGGCCTTCCATCAGGACCATAAAGAGTTCCATCAGGTGCCAGGAATGTAAGTCCAGGACCCTTTCCTTTCTTGATAGGCATTAACAGAGGCTTTCCGTCAGGTCCAACGATATCACCATTGTCATTGACTTTAGGTTTTCCGCTTGATCCCATAGCAGCCATGAGAGGCTTTCCGTCTTTACCTTTCAGTGGTCTACCAGATCCATCAGTGACGGTTCCGTCAGGTTTCACAATAGGTCCGAGACTTCCAGCACCTGGTTTGATGCACTTTCCATCAGGTCCAACAAGAGGCTTACCGTCAGGGCCACAGAGAGCACCCTTCTCATCGATAACAGGCTTCTTGTCGCTGTCCAAACCGCATTTCAAAGGATTGCCATCAGGACCACACAGAGGTTTTCCACTGGGGGTCATAAGAGAACCATCTGGAAGAACCGTAAGACCCAACGGTGTTTTGTTGGCCTTAAGAGGTTCTCCATCAGGACCAGTAACAGGTTTACCGTCAGGTCCAAGGATTTCACCCTCGTTGTTGCAGAGTGGCTTTCCGTCATGCATTTGTCCAGCTTTGAGTGGCGTGGCGTCCTTGCCTAGAAGCGGTTTACCATCGC
Source organism: Bolinopsis microptera (assembly GCF_026151205.1). Lineage (NCBI taxonomy): Eukaryota > Metazoa > Ctenophora > Tentaculata > Lobata > Bolinopsidae > Bolinopsis > Bolinopsis microptera. The sequence continues at coordinate 5,739,367 of NC_087079.1, read as the reverse complement.
TACCAAAGAGAGTTCCGTCAGGACCAGCAGTGGGACCATCAGGACCAGTACCAGGTTTGACGGGACGACCGTCAGATCCAATCAGAGGTTTGCCATCTGGTCCAAGAAGGTTACCCTTGTCATCAGTCTTAGGAGCATTGGGATTTCCAGCGCCTCCAAGAGAACATTTGAGAGGTTTGCCATCTTTGCCTTTGATCGGTCGGTTCTTATCATCTTTGATTGTTCCATCAGGAGCGATGAAGTTGCCAGGAGTAGGCTTTCCGTCAGGCCCAAATCCTGGTTTACCTGCACCAGGTGCTGGTCCTTCTTCTCCGGGTTTGGTACCAACTTTAATTGGGGTTCCTGATTTAACGGGAGTGGTACCGTAAATAGGTTTCATCGTTGGGGTACATGACAGAGGGGTTTTGTCCTTGCCATTGACAGAAATGGAGAATGGAGCATTGCCAGCTTTTTGAGCATCGATTGTGAGAGCACACAATTTGTCCTTTCTTGGTACCTTGTCTTTCTCAAGTCCATCACCTCCGATCACAATCTTAGAAGCATCAACACTTGGTTTGATTTGAATCTTAAGTGGACTCTTAGGTGCATGTTCACCGTTGGCTCCCAAGATATCGATGTTCATCGTGCCAACAAGCATTGGTAGAATTGTGATTTCAAAGATCTTGTCGGTACGCTTCCTTACGTCACATGTCATAGGTTCGCCGTTGGGCCCAAGAATAGTGATCTTCATATCTTTGGGTACGTTGTCTTTTCCGATTGTGAATCCAAGCTTTGAAAGGAAGTCCAAACTAATAGGACCGGCTCCAGCATTTGTGGCATCAATGACAAAGGTCATAGGCTTGTTGGCTCTAACAGGCTTATCAGTGGTAATACCGTCCCCATAGATTCGAACCTTGCTCATATCAATGAAAGAGCTAACGTTGACCTTAAGTGGACTCTTGGGTACATTCTTTCCATCATACTGCACCTTCAGATAGATAGGGCCTTCAACCTCAGGTGTAAAGGTGAAGTGGCAAATACCAGATGACTTCAGTACTCTGACATCAATAGTGATAACTTTGCCTTTCTTGTCCTTGATTGGGTTGCCCTTATCGTCACACACGATTACCAATATGTCCTTCCTAGGTTTATCAGGATTGTCGTTATCCGGGTCCCCGATAAAACCGAACAGAACTGGAGCAGGTCCAGCATCTGAGCAGTCAACTGTGAACTTGTATTGTTTGTTAATCCTAGGTGGGTTCTCTCGGTCAACAATAAGCTTGATCCTCTCAATATCCAGACTGGGTTGGACTGTAATATCGAATGGCGAGCCTGGCACTGCAGTACCAGAGAAGTATACTGAAATTACATGAGGTCCGGGTACTTCAGGGGTGACACCATACTCTGAAACTCCATCAGTGGTTCTGATCAGTTCAAGTCCAGAAGTTACGGGTTTGTTGTCGGGTCCGATCACGGTAACTTTGAGGTCACCTTTGCCAGCCTTGGACGAATCCACGAAGAGCCTGCCGGTCATTCCTACTCGTATTCCATGTAGGGCATCACCGTTAACAATAACCTCGCCGGCATCACCAGGAGGAACCACAGTGACAGTGAACGGAGACTTGGGGATCTTGCATCGACCGTAAGTGACTGTCACCTTGTAGCTTCCGACCATCATGGGAGTGTAGTCAATATGGTATGTACCTTTGCCGTCATTGTTGATAGTGGGTTCCAGTTCAGTGCCGTCGGTCTGGAGAATCTTAACGCTAAGGTCTCCCTTGCCAGCACCAGCAGTGTGTACCTTGAACCATGTTGGTTCTCCAACCTTACACCTAGACAGTCCGGGGCCTTCGGTCTTTACTTTGCTGATATCCACAGTAGGCTTGATGTTGACCTTGTATGGAGAGTTTGGCAGAGGAAGACCACTGTATTTGATGGTAACTGTGTACTCTCCGAACACACCAGGTTGGTATTCTACTTTGCAGATACCCTCCTTCTTGTCGTTGTCCTCCACGATGGTAAGAGGTTGATGGTCGGGTCCGAACACCTCAATCTGAGGCTGACCACGACCAGCTTCTTTGTAGTCGATGATAAATGGAGCGGGGTCACCAGGCAAAACACCTTCACCGGTGATACCAGGTCCAGATACCTTGACTTTGTTGGGATCGGTCTTCTGAGATCCGTATATTCCCACTTTGAAGGGAGATTTAGGGACGGAGCAGTTAAGAAGGGTGACCTTGATGGTGTATTCACCATCATCCTCAGGGAAGTAGGCTCCAGAGTAAGTAAGATCCCCGTTGGAAGTCATGTCGACTTTAACGGGTCCTTCTGGTCCGAGAACCTCCACCTTGATCTTGTCTCTTCCGTTTTCTCCAGCCTTTGAAGCATCTATCTCGAACTCTGCTGGCTTGCCCAGCTTGAGGCCTACTCCTGTGATACCTGGGCCTCGAGCGATTACCTGCAGGGGATTGGTCAAAATCTGATAAAATAAAAATCTAACAAGATCTGACAAATAAAATCTGATAAATTTCTAATCGGATTACCACATTACTGGAGTGGAAAATATGAAGTTAGATAATTTTGTAATAAACTTATAATCATAATTCAAAGTTATAAAAAACCATAATTTTACCCATAGTTATGACTTAAGAAGCCGTAGCATGTTCCTACTTGAAAAATTTAAAATATCTTGTTGCAAAAAGACTGCAAGGTTTCCTTTGCAAAGCTGGAAATATGTACGGTCGGGGAAACCCTACATCTCAGTCATTAGCCCAGGAGACGGAGTTAAAAGTGTTTAAAGCAATTAGGATAACTGCTCAGCTTAGAATAATTACTCAGTACTTACACGGCCTGGATTTACACAAGGGGCTCCTTCTTTAACCTTGGCGTTGGGGAAGTACGACAGGTATGTCATCATGGACAGTTCGTCGACCTGAGGTGGAAAAGGCGGTTTAGAAAAAGAAAGTGAAATTAAGTGTTAGTAGTGAAAGTGAAACTTGCTGTAAACATAGGGTAACGACTGTGATGATAGAAGTGGTATTGAGGAATGTCGATTGTCAATACTCAATAGACTGGTCTGGTTGTAAAAAGGAGTGTCGTATACACGTGATCACACTTCCTCAGCCTTGAAAATTGTCAGTTGGAGGCCGTGCAGCAAACTGGACACAGTCAGGGAAAATAAGTACTGTCTGAAAACTACTTACATTAGGATCCATCATATCATCTGGTTCTATAACGCGAGGTATGTCCATCCATTCCTTGGCCATTTCCATAGCTCTTTCAATGTTGTCTTTAGCAGATTCTGGTTCCATCTCGTTGAAGTCAGGTACAAGTCCAGGGGCAAGGGCGTTGACCAAGCAAGCCAAGATCGTACCTGTAAAATATATGGTGAGGTATAGGGAAACGAGTATTAGTACAATAATTGTACTTGATTTGAGTGAACGGGTATAATTTAAGGTGCGTCCTCAAGAGTGGTTTTAATTAGAGATTTTTGTTCAAGATTCGGCAAATGTTAGACGTTAAAATTAGCCAAAACAATTTAAATGTTCTTACCGTTGTTCCAGTCATTGTTAAGGTTTGTAATGCTTTTACCCCAGGGGTTAATTTTGCTGTTGACCCACTTGATAATACGATTCTTGGGACCACCTTTGCCGCCGTCATCTTCAAAACCGGTTGCAATCTGGAAATATGAGATTTAGAACATGAAAACTGAATAATTTTAGACAAAAAGTGGAAGTATGGATATCGTTACTGTCAGTGGAAGTCTCATAAATTTTATTTGAGATTTTCTACTTCGCAGAAACAACACCCAATTGAAGTCGCATTGAAAATCTGATAATCATTAAAATATAGAATATTCAAGTGGAGTCAAACACCGGTCTAATACCCGACTGAGTAAAAATTATCACAACCAAATCACATATTATTTTAGTTGATATTAATTAAGTATAATTAATATAATTAATTAAGTATGAGTCCCCAACAAACCTGGTAGTGAAGAATGAGATGCCAGACCATACCGAGAATAAGTTTCATGTTTCCGTCGGCTACATCCTGATTGTCAATGTTGACCATCTCAATACCTGGGTAAATATCAGGGGTTAGTATCTGGTAGTATGATATGATGTAGGATAAAGTAGGATAATGTAGGATATTGTGTAGGGTATAGTGTAGGGTATATAATATCAGGGGTTAATATCTGGTAGTATGATATAATGTAGGATAATGTAGGATATTGTGTAAGATATTGTGTAGGATATTGTGTAGGATATTGTGTAGGATATAATGTAGGATAAAGTAGGATATATAATATGAGGGGTTAATATCTGGTAGTATAATATGATGTAGTATAATGTAGGATATTGTGTAAGATATTGTGTAGGATATTGTGTAGGATATTGTGTAGGATATAGTGTAGGATGAAGTATGATATAGTATAGGATATAACGTAGGATAAAGTAGGATATAGTGTAAGATATAGTGTAGGATAATGTGTAGGATATAATGTAGGATAAAGTAGAATATAGGATATTGTGTAGGATATAATGTAGGTTATAGTGAAGGATATATAATATCAGAGGTTGATAATTGATATATATTGGAGTAAAATATTGTACAGACTAACTGTATGACATGATCTGTCATAAAATTATGTGTCATTATCCAAATTTGATCATATTTGTTTAGCGGGATTTGATCGCATTTTTTAGTGAGAAATAATGTGTTCTAATCGACATATTAATGCTTATAACGTATCTGGGTATCTCAGAACTGCCATATACCACAAATACTTGTCAGAGTGATATGTAGAGCAATCAGGAAGAAGCTTAATTACATATATACACGGATAGTTAATTGGAAATGTCCTCTCAGTCGATTGAAACATTATTTGTCTATTATTGAGTATTGGTCGATGTAACCATGGTAACGTACCTTCACGATTCATAAAATCGAAGCAGATCTTGACATTTTCAAGTTTTTGAGCACGAATTCGAGGTTTCTTTGTGAACCGAGCCCCGATTCCCTTGCCAGCGAGTTGTTGAAGTAAAGAGACTAACTTTAAACCATCTCCAAAGTCGTCGTCTAAATTCTCAATCTGAAAAAAGTAGAAATTATTTTTGATTTATAAAAAAAGGGGATATCACATTTTGAGGTCGGACAAAATGACCTACAGTGTTGTGAATTTTAAACTATGTTCAGTATTCCGGACCCATGATAAGTGGACATCGTGCTTAGAAATTTGTTTCAGATCTGAATGTGTCGTCAAACAAGTCCACAATAATTGAACATTAGGTAAATATCATAATAAATAATATCAACATGAGGTCAACACAAGGTTAACCCAAGGTTAACACAAGGTTAAAATGAGGTTAAATGAGGTTAAAATTAGGCTAACCTGGTACTCGGTAGTCTTAAGGTTCTCGTTGACCCATCGGGTGAAGGTACGTGTCTGAACACGAACCCATCCCTGGTCCTCAGATATTCGCTGAGCGATAAAATCCTCTTCCTGCGCGTGAGCGTCGTCGTGACTCATCTGAAATTAGTTACATTTATCATCACCGAAACCACATTTCGCTCACTTTATTGTTATATCCCAACACCTTAAAATCTCATATATTTTCAGAAATGACGACTGTCGTGTCACATACGTAAACCTGGTAAAACAAGTGTTAACTTTGTTGGCTTTGTACGGTTCGCCTAACAAACTGACAGGTCGCACAATATTATGGTAAAAATATTTCCCCGGGTTAGAGCTGACACCCTGTCCGGTGAGGTCACGTGACTGCCGTGTCATCAGAGGACAGACGGGTGGTTTTAACAGCCCCCTCCCTTGCATCCCCACCGGATAGCAAGGGAGCAGAGTTTCAATCTGGGGGCCACTCATCACCTTACCCAAGTTTAAATGTACCTTAATTTAGAGACGGTGGTAACGAGGCAAAACTTTACACACGATATATAGCTAACAACTGCAGAGGAAGCGCAGGATATGTGTTTAACTTAACAAGCTTATGCAGCAGGCCGGCAATACTGGGTGGTGTGGAGTTGCGCAGCTTCTTCCGTTGTGTGCGTGTTCTACCCCGCGATAACCAATAATCGGGCCGGACAGTAGGGTAAATTCAAAAGTTACGGAATATGTTCGGGAGAGAAAAGTCTTGAATTTGTTAATTCAGTTAGCAGTTAACCAGGAAAACCATTCAGTCGAAATTTATGCTCAAGGGACTGTGACAGGACCAGGATAATGAAATAATCGTAGATATGCGAGCGGTGAATTGTATCTAATGTAGCGGGTTGCTATATTAACAGCTAGCTACAGACCTGTTCTCACTATCCCACGGTGGATGACACTGTTACGAGACTTGCGGACTACATGTGATTTACGCTGTATCACGATAAATGCAAGTATTGCTGAAGCACTATATATAGTAAGTTTTAAATTTTCGCTACTTGTGTAATTCTTGTAGAATATATGCAAAATTTTCCAAAACAGTTCAACACCCATTTCTCCCAATCGCGACCTAACTTCACATCACAAAGTATTTCCACATCACCACTACAACAGGTCCCACGAGACTTCCACAGTGCTGGAATCTGGTCACAATCCAGGAAACAGGTGCACAAGAGCCGCAACGTGCCGCAAAGTGCCGCAAAGTGCCGCACAGAGCCCTGGAACGTGTTGAAATCTCCAGCACTGCACGATGAAAGCCTCAAAATTTAACTGCCGGCCCAACCAGACTCGTCCAACAGATGCAAGGTATTTATGCACGCCCCCCGTACTGCTAAAAAGTGATACATTTTTGTGGTGATCTCAGAGAATCCGGGAAGGCTTGGAACGATCAAAATGTTTGGAATTTGAGGGTGAAATGTTAGGGTGCTAGTTACTGGACTCACCTGATTTGTGAAACGTAAAAGCAACGGCCGGACGGAATATAGTATATATTAAATTTTAGGAAAATGTATTTTCCTACCCATATATTTTACGACCGGATGGGTTCATTTTCTCTGAGTGCGGCAAGCAACAGGCAAGCTGCTAATTGGTCCGATCTGATCACGTGTTACACAGGCCAGCCAGCTCACTGGTGTGATGACGTCACGTGATCTGTCACGTGACGTCACGTGATCTTATTACCCGGCTTGACAGTTCTCTGTATACGGCGAAGCTTAGTTTAGATGCGCGGATGTGAAGTGGACCGGTAGTGCTATGGTAAAACCTTGAAACTTAATTAGACGCTAAACTGGAACTTGATATTCACTTAATTAAGGGCAATTTGGAACTTGATATGAAACTAATTAAAGGGTAATTTGGTAATGTAAGGGCTTGTCTCTGACTCTCAAGGGTCTGTAGAGTAAGTTGCTTTAGGCAATTAAATTAGCACATTATTAGGACGATTAGATGAGCTGAACTTTGGAACATGATTAGAATTCAATTATGAGTAAATAGCGTTCCTGCAGGATATATATAACTTAGCATAACTAATTAGTGTAATTTAATGATCAGACCAAATTAACACCCAAGTAATAACCTGTTAGAATCCATGACTTAAACACACTCAACTTTTTTACAACTTACTTTTACCACAAGTTTTTATTTTACAACTCACTTTTACCACAAGTTTTTATTTTACAACATATATCGAATACAAATTAGAGATGACTTAGATTTTAGTCTGCTATAACTAGCATTCCATGCCTTTACAACACAAATATTCCATAGAAATTTACTAAAATTAATATAAAGAAATTAAGTAATGACAATACGTTACTCCCTAGTACAAAATATGCTATTGTTTAAAAATATGTTGCATATTTAATGAACCTAACCGTGGACACTGGATAAAACGTGTTGGGTTCAGTGGTCCTGTCAGTAACAACTTCTCAGCACTAACAGTGGCCAGTCTATACTTTTATGATATTAGCTTAATTAGTAAGTCGGCGGTCCGACGAATTAAGAACTTTAAAACTTTTTAAAACTATTTTTAGAAAAGTTTAATATTGAGACTTCAATAAAAGTATGGAAGGAGGGATTGAAATCGAGCGAGAAAGCACAAAACTAATGTTTCATTCGGCAGGCCTTAAAGAATAATGAAAGTACCGAGATAATGTTATGATTTCATTAAAATGTTCTATTCTAGTAATATTCAAGGAGGGATTTGAATTTATCTAATTTTGACGCCGTACTGCACTTCCTTGCTACTTCAGCCCTGCAATACGATTATGTATGCAGTATTACGTTATTGGAGTGTAAGATGAGCCGTACGTTAGTAAGCCTTACTGGATCAGACCACTCCTTTTACAAACCTTCCTTTCGGAGTCTTTCTGACTGATTTTTATATTCTTCATAGAGGACCAAATAAGGGTAAATATTGCTGCTTACTAGTCAATGTAAATTCTTTCAATGGAATGGATTTATTTCATTAACCAATGTTTATTTCATTCCGGCAAATTACTTTTTTGGATGTGATTTTTATACAGATATAGGAGGATGGAGAAGCCGTAAAAAATAATTTTCACGGCCTAAAAATCCTTAAGACTGCTGAAATTATTAAACCCCGAGTGATAAATGTTTCTAAATAAATTTTGGGGCTCTCGAAGGTTTGAGAAGCCGTAACAAGCATTTTTGTAACCTAAATATCGTTAAAAAACCACTAGTGATGATTGTTTCTTTTTGGGGTTTTTTAAGGTTTCCTAATTTGCTGCTATTTCCAGCTGATAACGAAAACTATTAAGTGATATTCTAAGAAAAGCGTTTTTTGTAAATTAACCTCCAGCATGGCAAAAAGGTTTATTTTTGTGAGACACCACATTTCAGACGACTCCTACATGGACTCACTTGGACATCAAGGCAACACTCTGACCAGACTTTAAGATCAACCAGAATCCCGCTATCAAACCACAACCTTATCTACTGATAAGATTGTGAGAAACTCCCCTATATCAACTGATAAGACAATCAGAAAGTTCTAGATGTCCAGTCACAACAGAGCTCAGAGAAACCTTGACGCAATTACAACTTAACCCCAGTCAAACTCACAACATAGTCTAACAAGCTCCACAGCAAGGATCAAGAGGAAGCAGCAATTACACAGGTGCTTTGTACAGCCACATTTCCCTGTACTTTAACCCTATTGTTTGACTGTAACTAATATGACTGTAATATTTACATTTATTACACTGTCGTACGCCGAAGATTAAGATCCCGGACCAGTCTCCCGTACACAACTGTGTAGTGTGTAACCTGGCAGTGTATCCAGCATGGTCACATTCCAAGCTCTTAACCAAGAGAAAACATGACTCTCACCGTACTGGTTTTAAAAATATCATCCCCTAAACTTCATGAAAGATGATAAATTCCTTTGTCTAAAGTATCCGCAATTAGACGTCTGATAATTATGCTTATTATTATGAATTATTTGTTTGATATTGGCTGTTGCATGCGTAAATCTTACAAACTCTGACACTCTAAATCAGGGACTGAGCACCTGGTAACTATAATTAGTATCAGGGTGGACCCGGCTGCGGTTATAGAGACAAAGCCGGTAAAAGTCGGCACATCGGCCGGTAAAAGTGACAGAAAAACACTCCAGAGTAGGTTAGTTTGAGGGGCCGGGTTTAACTCACCATTGGGGCTGATCCCCTTGAGCCCGAGGAAGAGGGTTTGGGTTTTCTGTTCCATCTATTAGCCATTCCAGTGTGCGCAGGAGAGGCTGCAAAACAGAACAAAAATAAAGAAAATAGTGGAAGGTGATAACAGCTCGCAGAAACTTTGCTGCCTAGTCAGCTGACGGAGGGTGAACACGTGACTTTAAGCCGACCAATTGGAGCACAGTCCTGGCGAGGAGCGGCCAATGAGACCGACTAGCGGGTTATGAGATGTCAATGCTTTGCAATTGAATGTGACTGTACCTGTCAACCCCTCCGGAGTAAAGCTCACACTAGAAAATTCTGAAATATTTGTGTACACGTTAGGTGTAGTGTGTGCTAAATCCGGCTCTGTGAGATTCACCCCTACTTCCTCCCCCTCATATCAATCAGTCAGTCAATCTCTCCAATCATACTCCATCATCACCACCACACCACACAGCAAAACAGCGTGTTGTAGTGCTAAGTACTGCAGCACAACACTCTTGCTAGTTGGAGCTTGTCGCTGCCCGGAGACTTGCACTGTTAGCCTGGAGACACTCCATTAAGAGAGCCTACAACAGTGTTATGAATTGTTTGGAGATGGGCTGCAGCTAAGTTGGGGTGTGTTGTAGTCCAGTTTAATTTACTCAATTAAACAGTTAATAGCTCTGATAAAGTGGACAGGGTTCCCTCAGTTAACCTCTCCCTCTTTTGGAGACTTGATGGGGCTTTAAAAGAATTTGATACCGCTGAAAATACTAATTAGGATCATCTTCGATCAAGAGACCTTGCTGCTTGTCGGTATATCAATCAAATTGTGCTTTCATCACTTTCTCCCTTACAGGGCAATATATTTGGTCACATTGTCTGATGGTATTCTAGGAATGTAGTTGATAAGAAGTGCCGAAGTAAATCTGGCACAAGTGGGACTCAAAGTACTAAGTCAGTGATTCTGAGGCGTATCATGCTGCCAGAACTTCAATTTGTGACAAAAATTTGTGAATTCAAGTGATTTTCAGAGAGGTTATCGTAGTGCAAAGCACTTACAAAGTTTAATTTGTACCAATCTGAAGTGATTTGCGTGAACAAGTATTCAAACTCAGGCCATTTCTTGTACAAGTTCAACAAGTAGCTGGAACCACGTTTTGTACAATAGCGATTGTACTGATTTTAATGTTCCCTTATAAGTTTACAGGATGATATATTTATGATGATCACTTACAAGCCATTACAGTTTAGTATTCAACATGCTGGTCCCTACTATACATATATATATATATATATATAAGTAGCTTTAACCTGTTAAGAATGTATGGGTATAATAGCAGACGCCCAGCCAGATATAGCATTATCAACTCAAAATAGTTTTACAAAATAAATGTATTTCGCTAACCAGATATATCTAGCTTAACGATCACATTTGCAGTTTTACGCGATATAAAAATAGTATTTATACTCTGATACAAAAACTAAAAGACGTGTTGTTCCAGATAAATATCTAGTGTTACTTTGTTAAAAATTGTATTGTCCGAGATGAATATCTAGCGTTACTTTGTTAAATATATTATTGTTCCAGATACATCTAGTTTTACTTTGTTAATTAATATAGTATTGTTCGAGATAAATATCTAGCGTTACTTTGTTAAATATATTATTGTTCCAGATAAATATCTAGTGTTACCGCTACTTTACTCTGATAAAATAGCTTAACGCTAAATATAACTAACCCGGTTCTACCGAATCAACTACAACAAAATATTTTACCAGATGAATCTAGTTTCCCTCTCAGATAAATCTAGCTTCCCTCTCAGATACACAGCTAGTTTAACACCGGGTAAAATAATAGATACGCCTAATATTCCAATGTGACGTACCCCCGGCAAGACACGAATCTTGCCGGGCCATATAAATTTACGTCCTGATAAATATCTGGTTTTATTTTGGATAAATATCTAATTTTATTTTTATAAACAGCGTATTAACGCTCAGATAAATCAAGCTTTACTTAAGAACCACGCCTAATTTAACGTACCCGGCCGGGCCGGCCTTGCCAGCTGCTTGCATCCCGCCGGTTTGCGGAGGGAACACCCGTGTCGTCCCTCGTAAATCCATGTTTCTTGGTTCGAGGGTTGGGGTTGTCCTCCCCCGACATTAAGTATTTAGGATCCTGTCACCTCAGCAGCACTTATAGAGCAAAGTTTAATAAATTTTGTCACCTCGGCTGTATACTATAAATATTATCAATTCACTGTAATTATCAGCTGCAATTGTCACAAATGCAAATTCAGTAGCGAGGATGGAATTGGATACACAAGAAAAATATGTAAAACAAGGATAGTTCTGTAAAGTTCAGCTAGGAAACTAAAATTTAATAAATTAGAACATCTATTATCAATAAAATTAAGCAGAACAATTAAAACCTAGATCAACAAAGGCTCCTGTGACTACAACTAAACAACCTAGAAGTCGACCCGTCGACCGTCTAGAATTTGCTCATTAGGCGATTAAATTCTGTCCAGAATGGTCCAAAAGGGTCCAGAATGGTCCAGAAGGGGTTAATAAGTTTCATTCACTAAACTCATTGTTCGAATTTGGAGAAAGGATAACCTAGATAATGATAATGAAATGACAAAGGTTTTTTCCTAGTTATATCCAGAAAAGCCAGATATGATATATTACGATCAATATTTAATTGCAAATATCTCGGGGCGGCTGACATAATAAATACAATTTTATATTTTAAGATTTAGAACGAACTAAAAATTGAAAATAAAAATAAAGGAATATTTTGCCATCTGCTCGTTCGTTATAAGAAAATACAGATAAGAGGAGATGAAATGAATGTGAATCATATATCTGAATATGGGTTATATAAATATAAGTTAAATAAATTAGATTTATATTTCTATGATTTTGCAATAAGTTAATTTGAGAAATTGGGAAATATATCCTTAGGTTAGGTAACTGCAAAAATGAATTCCGCGGAATTGTTCATATTTAGGAGATGAAATGAATTATTATAAATACCTGGAAAAATCATAAATGCCTGGGAAAATGTGAAGTGTGAGGTAATCGTTGGATGGGTAAAGATCTCAAACAAGTAATCTTAATTGTTCGGTTAAAAAACAAGCGAGTAAAACTGTCAGAACCGATAACTCGTTGTTCTACAAGAACAATTTCAAAATATGAGCTGCCAGTTTAGCTGCTATAAACAGAGTAAATATCACACGTTAATAGGGTGAAACACAAACGGAGAAAAATGAGTGACGTGACACACCCAATTTTACCATATCTTGAGTTAACTCAATACTCAAAAAACAACGTTTAACCTTGAATGAGTTATGTTTAATGTAAAGACTGCTGCTAAGTGACATTTACACGGTTTAAACCTCTGTTGTAACATTCATAATAAAAACAATAGAAACATACTTTAAGTCTTAGAAGTGTTTGAACCAGTGAACAAGTGTTTGAACCAGTGAACAACTTGTATTATTAATTTCGACAACATGGAATTCTGCGATGAGCGATCACCGAGTTGTTGCTAAATATCACGCAGAGAGGAGGAGGAGGACGAAAGGTTGCGAGTCGGATATATGACCTTCTCTGAATTAGGGGCTATTACACGTCTAGAAAATATTTATGCGGCTGTCTCACAAGTATATTATGTAGATTATGTAATACAAGATTGTCCGGTGTGAATATTATAACTTATCAGTTGATTTATAACAACATTTGGATATTATGAGAGGTGTCATGTACAGATGAACGAGCAGTTCCGACCCTGAGCCAAGCCGTACAAATTATTCAATTTGACAGCAAGTTCGGTAACAAAATAAACAAAGTTCAAACGGACCCCTGTCTCAGAGAACAAATCACGAAATATGGTGAAATGAGTGTCCAGACCCCCAACAACCTGGCTGAAGGGAAGGTTCAAATGACGGAAGGGATCGTGATAATAATTGAGTTAGCTCACACTAGGAACACTAGGAACTAAAGTCATCCAATCGCTTTACAGCAGCCTGAACGTCACCTTGGTAAGGGTACGTTGGTAAGGGTCACGTTTATGTGCCATAATCATGTCATCTTCCTGTCATTGTAATAACCGTTTTGTATGAGGTCACTGCATACTGAGCGTGATGTAATCTTAAACCCTGGTGGTGGTGGTTACTGAATGTTCTGGAAATAGCACAGGTGTGGGAGACTTTTACACAAGTCTTATACCCTTAACCTCCCTCCCTCCCTCCCTCCCTCCCTCCCTCCCTCCCTCCCTCCCTCCCTCCCTCCCTCCCTCCCTCCCTCCCTCCCTCCCTCCCTCCCTCCCTCCCTCCCTCCCTCCCTCCCTCCCTCCCTCCCTCCCTCCCTCCCTCCCTCCCTCCCTCCCTCCCTCCCTCCCTCCCTCCCTCCCTCCCTCCCTCCCTCCCTCCCTCCCTCCCTCCCTCCCTCCCTCCCTCCCTCCCTCCCTCCCTCCCTCCCTCCCTCCCTCCCTCCCTCCCTCCCTCCCTCCCTCCCACCCTTCCTCCATTCCTCCCTCCCTCCCTCCCGCCCTCCCTCCCTCCCTCCCTCCCTCCCTCCCTCCCTCCCTCCCTCCCTCTCACTCAAAATAAAAACCCTCCTTCCCCTTCAAAGAAAACACAACACACTGGATCATACTATAATAGACACAGTAACGTAGCAGAATGCTAAAATAAGCTTGCAAGTAAACTAAAATGCACGTACTTATGCAGCCCCCCGGTGAAGTAGCTCAACAGAGGGGAGGTCCCCTACTACTCTACTAGTGCTCTACTACAGGAGGACCGCAACTACTAAACATCTGAATTTGTCTCGGAGAATTTGTCAAGCATGATAATATATGCCTAATTACTCTTCTTAACGTCATGGCTACATGTTTTATCAGGCTCCTCAACGTGTTCTCCGAGAGTGGAATAGGAAGAGTTAAAGGACCAGTTAACTCAAAAAAAAGTTATCCTCATATTTTGACAGATTGTGACAAATAGCAAACTGAGCAACGAGTCGAAATTCCTAAATCTCTAACTGCTCTCTAACGCGTGTAATTACCGTTTGTATTATTTTGGCGATGACGTCATAAAGTCCCTTGCGCGCACAGAAGAGCTCGTGAGACTGTATTTTACAGGTAAAAATGGACATAATGCAATGGTTCTCCCCCAAATAACTCGAAAAGTAAGTGTTTTAGGGTACATGTTGCTTCATAAGTTGTATATAAACATGGCCATTCTGCACAATTTGCACCCATTCAAAAATCTGTAGGGCCTTCATAGCCCAATTTACAAGATACCCATATTTTTGCATGATTTCTGGAACCGGAAATCAGTTTTTCGCCAATAACTGAAAAAGTAAGCACTTTAAGGCATCTGTTTCTTCGTAAGTCATATATAAATATGCTAATTGCGGTTCTTTTGCACCCTGTCTAAAGACTCTATCACGATCCTATCGAAAATGGGCTCAGCACCACGCCCAAAATGGTTTTTGGCAAATTTCTCGAAAAGTAAGGATTTTAGGCCATGTGTTGCTCAGTAACTCCTATATAAACATGCATATGCCGCTTCGTTTCAGCCTATTTAGAAGTCTCTACGACCTTCAGAAGCAAAAGGTCGGTTACGTTATTGGGTTAATATCGGCGTGGTCAATATGTCTCCAACCGAAAATCGTTTATTCATACTTTTGGGAAGGTCTTTGCAAAATTTCGTGAGTATACGAAAATTTGCAGGTTCAATTCCATAAATGTCCATAAATGACTGGACTACACAAGTTTAGAGTTAACTTTAGAGAAACTCATAAATCATTATTATCTAAAATTAAGCTGTCAGTGTCCATGATCAACCTATGGCTACAATGTTTTACGTGAAAATTGAAATGTAAAAATCAGGAGTAAATAGTAATATAAAAAGTGTATTTTTAGATTAAAGTGCTATCTCATAGTTTAAGAATTGTATAGATTAACGTTTGTCGTTTAGCCATCTAAGAATCGATCGTGCCGTAATACATATGGCCAAAGAATAATAGGGTCTTGGAAATTCTATAGTTGTTCAGTGGGTCGATTGACTGAACACGTTTGCACTTGGTATTTAAATTTACCTGTAGTTTATTTATGGTAAGTACCGATGATCATACAAGTAGGACGATAACTAGGTAAGTCAAATTCAAAACACTCCGCACACTGTACACTCCAATCAGTATTTAGTAGACCGGGTATTTTTCAGTTCCCACGGCACCGTTCTGATAGGAGCTACTTCTACTAATGGTCCCATGAGAACGGCCGTAAAATAGCCAGACTTCTTGTCTCCTGTACTGTCTGGCACGTGTGGATTAAAGTAAGAAATTTCGCTATGCTAAAAATATAATTGCTCTCGGAACTATGTCTTTTAGGACAGCGAACCATTCGACTGCTCGCATTCTTCCGAACAACTGTAATATTATATTACAGAGTTACACTCTGATCAGCTATATTTAATATATAGCACATTATTTTGTGTATTAGTTTCATGGACTGGGGAAAAATAATCGGTACAGTCTCCCTTCGTTTTAATGAAGCAATGAAAACAATCAAAAATTATCACATATGACATAACTTGTAATAGCAGAAACTTTCTAACCGTACATTCACCAGCCACTGTTCAAGAAGTTATGTCACTGTTTAAAATCCTGACGTGAGCACTGTACATCCAATCAGCTATTCATATAGTTAGGGTGATAGCCAAAACTATAAGGATTTTGGAGAACTAGGGAAATAGTCATAACTCTAAAATTTGAGTGAGTTACACGTGTTTTATTGACGATGATAAACATTTGTGCATTGTATTACGCTATGCCAGCGCGCACTGAGGGACTATATGACGTCACGCGGCCACAGCTTATTATTGCAATAACACGCGTTACACGTAAGCTAGAGAGTTGGTTCTTTCGGCGATACAATTTTTTACCAGTTTGTCACAGCTGATTTAAATCTTAGCCAAATTGGAGACTACAAATTTTTCAGTTAACTGGTCCTTTAAACGAGATAGAATTATACAATTTTCGTAAGATTTGTAAGAATATTATAAAATATTACAGGATTTACGCGTGTAATGGACTCAGGATCAGAAGCTCATGTCATGTTTAATCGAATATTCTGACGATCATCTTGTCAATGGATAAATGGATGAAGTTCAATCCGTAACAGAATTAGGCGACCTAAAAGCCAGAAGGTGTGATTATGATTTGGATTTCACCTGGTTTTCTTAATTTATCGTTGATTAATACCGGATGATGAAAGGTATGCTCCAAAATACGACTTTTGCCGAACACTTAAAGTTAACAAAGAATGGTTGTGGTCCGAAATTAAGAAAGGGTTGCGACAAGTACTCACGACCAGCTAGTCTTGATATAAACTATCAACAATACAAATAACCCGAAATCTACTTCACAGGTCGTTCCTGGGTGGGGATCACTGGGAGTGCCTTACACGGGCAAATAGAAGATAAACTAATAAACAGACTTTTGCTGCACCCAATACAACGTTGTTTATCAATCAGTAGCCTACAAATGATATAATTATAACATTAGTAAGTTATTTGCTGCACCCAACGTTGTTTATCAATCAGTAGTCAATAATTGCGTAATAACGAGCTATGTGCGCATTCGACTACTTCTAACGTTTACTTAATTGAACTTGCAGGCTCATATTTCAGGCCCTTAACAGTAACCACCTAGTTGTTATACCCTGATCTTAAGATAATATCCCATTCAGGGTATAAATCCTACACTTTAACAGCCTTGTTCGAGGCCTCATCAAACATCAGTTAGTGTAACTTTACAGCTAACAAGCTGGTGATTGCTGATTGTTGAGCTGTTTAATAAACAGTGTTTATACAGTGTCTATTATATTTGGGGCTAGGAGGGGTTGTGATAACGAGCTGTAGAGTACTTATTACTTAGTATCGTGCAGGCTGCAGCTATAATATTCAACATTTATTAAACAGAGGTGTAAATAATAGGCAACAGAACAATGAATAATGATAGATATAAATCAAAATGATAGGTAGTTCACACTCTACTGTCCCTATAACGTCATGTCCTAGTACTTTGTATCTCATATCTTGTATGTTCTTTAGTACTGTTGTTAGGACTACGGTTAAGATGAGGGTTTGGGTTGAGGTTTGGGTTACACTGCCTGGGAACATATCTTTGTTTAGTTTAGGCCGTTTAACGTGAACAAGGATCTGAAGCTTATTGAGTGATTAAAAAGTTATCTTATGCTTCAGTAATCTTATAACTTTATGACCTTATTTTCTGATGAAATTGTGTCCGTGTAAATAGAATGCGTATGAGTCAAATGAATTATGATTTTGAGTATATGGAAGTAAGCGGTTGATTTTACCGCGACGATAATATTTTTAACAGCACATGAAATTAACAGAATATCATCTTACATCACGAAATTGAAAACATACTTTACGAAGACGGGTGGGCACCTTAAGATGTAAAATAAAGTAAAGCTACAGAAAAGGGAAAACACGGCAAAACACGGCACTGTACGGCACCACTTCACGGCACCACACAGGGCAGTGTAGTGGTGCCGGCGGACTGAAACACTGTGAGAAAGGGTCGGTATTAAGAGATTGGTTTGTAAGATGACACCCGTATAACAGTACAACAACCAGCTGGTCATACCAACACCTGTAATATATAACCTACCCCCCCCCCCCCCCCCCCTACAGTGGTCACTTCAAGTTGGTGTTAAAAGAGGACATTCTTCCCGACACAATTCTACCAGAATTAGGTTTCTATTCTACCACCTGCTGGTAAGAATTAGGATTTAGGATGTTTTGTGGGTGAGTAAGTGTTAAAGTTTGGGTTCAGTTCAGGTGTGAGGTTATGTTTGTGGTTTAAAATAAGAGGGGCAAACGTGGTGATTTGAAATTTAATACAGCAAACTAATAACGCTAGCGGGCCATCCAAAATGAAATGAAGATAAATTCTACAAAGAAACACAGTCCAGCTCATTTGAAAATCTCAGCAAGTCATTAGGATCAAAGGTCGAGGAAGGGGGGTTTTCTCGGAAACAATCCTCGAAATCCCAAGCTATTAATCAACACTTACTACAAAGTAAGTAAAAGTAAGTTATCTATCAAGCCTAATTACGAGCTAATTAGAACGCACTACAACACTTATAGGGGGCTGGAGAGATAATACCAAACATTCCTACACAGTGTGGGAGCACGTCACGTGGGTATGCGGAGTGTTTGCTTTGTGTTCCCATCCATTGTGAGGCATGTTAATTCTTGCAAATATTTACACGCATATTGTAGGGGTCTGGGGGCATGGTAGCGGTTTGATATATACATGGCAGCGGTTTGATAACTATAGCTTGGCCGCGAAACCTGGCCGCTAGAAGCTCCAAATTGCAATGAAATTGCTCTGAAAACTGGAACTTTAGATAATAAAATATAAATAAATCCACACACACACACAACAAGAGTAGTAGCAGTTTAATAACTAATAATATGTTGTTCCTTTACTCACAGCATATTGAAATATGCAGGAAGCGCATCGAGAGCCCTTGTCTCAATAAACAACAAGGCTTTATGTCCTTCAACATTTTTAATACATGATCTGCAGTAGACATTGTGAAATGTTTCTGAAATTCGGGCGTGAAGGCTAATGAGGCGGCTACCCGGGGCTGAAGATGGCATGCAGGTGTTGTTTTTTTCAATTTATTATAAATTAATGACATATGTTAAAGAAAATAGCATGTTTTAGCAGAGTATAACCAACTTTAATGTTATAAATTCTAGGACCACATACGAGATAAAACTCTTAAGTATTATGACCGTTTTCGGAGTATAACCAACTTTAATGTAATAAATTCTAGAATCACATACGAAATTTTAGGATCACATACGAAATAAAACTCGTAAGTATTATGACCGTTTTCGGTGTAGTGTTCATTACATACAATTTCCGTGAGTATAAGTGAGATTATAAACATTGTCTCCATAATATTCACACAGGCCGCACCATCAACATTGCTGGAGTTCCAGCGGAATGTATGCGGAATACAAATTCCTGCCATACTTTAATTTATATCCTAGAATATTCACCAAGAATCTTTGCGAAGATTCAAAAGATTGCATCAAATGTTTAAAGTTTTTCAGGTTCACAGAGTGAATTGTTTGTCAATTTTTACCGGTGTAACTTACATACATGATTTTAGTTTACATTGGTAATTTTATGACCCTAAATATATCCTATATATATGATTACATTAAATTCGAAACTTTAAAGACTACCTGTGGCTGTAGGACTAAGGACTCATATTTAATTTACTGAAGATTTCAGGAGAGTTTTTTCTGATAACATAATCAAATTTACCTGCGAAGCCACATACAGGCAGCGCGGTGATGGCTTATAATGGTACAAAAAGACAGATGTTAGACAGCTCAATTGGTATGTCCATATTTTGAGTCCTGCAACCAGCAACCTTTGATTTAGTCACTTTAGTCACACTTTATTAGGCAACACATTCGCACTGCTGATCTAACTTACAAAACCACCACACAGGATTGTGTGACGAATGTGTGACCTACGTCACACGTGACTTGTGAGTCACGTGTACATTTGAATGATGACCTCCACATATTTCATTGAAACGAGTGTGTCATTTCTTCCTTAGTCACGTCCAACATGGCAGTGAGATAATGTAGAAATATGTTGCACGGGAAATACATTATCTCCATTATCACAATAATAGAAACATTACATAAATCAGCCGTTCCAAGAATAACGAAGCTCAAATATCATTAATTTAATAAACATCGTAATAAGAAGTATCAGTATTTTAATACTTTCAACACTACTATATAACAAATAATTTGAGGATTTGGAATCTTACTTCAATACTACTGTATAGTTTTTCTCAGAACTAAAGAGTTTGGAAATCCGAGTCTGGTCCTCAGTACTTGGCAGGGTAAATTATGGCGGATATGAAGTTGAAGAAGAAACTGGAGATAGAGTTGGAGAAAATCAACACCTCCCTTAAGGTAAGAATATCTGAGTGTGATGATGTTAAAAAGTGTACTAATACAAAGGAGGGCATTTGGCAGTCCCTAAAAATGGCTTACAATTTAGCTGAAAAAGCAATCGAAGCTCTGTCTTGCCCACAAGAATCCAGTACACATGAACAGGTTTTAGCTATTGTAAGAGAGGAACTAGCTTCTACACTGCCACAAATTATTCAGGAGAGCTTGGCAACAGCTCAGTCAGGATATTCTGGTGTGAAGTCTTTGCATACTGACAAGGTCAGGCATACTCTGGTGGTTGAAAAGAAGTCTGAGGACTTGGGACCTGATGGAGATAATAAAATCTCGGGTGAAGAATGGACAACAGCTGTGAAAAAGGATCTTAAGCAAAAACTGAGCAATATTCCTGTAGTTAGGGCTAATCCCCCTAAAACTGAAGGCGTTGCCAGACTGGTGTTCAAATCCAAAGAGGATCTAGGTCATGCAGAAGAAGCGCTTAAATCCAATTATAATGTCACATCTAAGTCGGAAGAACTGAGGAAGCTTAATCCAAAGATAACTATCTCGGGCCTTGATGCAGACATAAAGACGAAGGAAGAGCTAGTGGAGGGTGTCCTGAAGAAGAATGACACTATCAAGACCCTGATGGAAAGTGGTGATGAGTTCAAGGCTGTCTTTATGGATGACAAAGATAGGTTTGCCGTTTTGCAGGTTTCACCGGCTATAAGGGAAGTTATCAAAAAGGCTGGAAACAGGATCTGTCTGGGATTGGAAATGTACCCTGTCAGAGACAGGTATCACGTTATACAGTGTTATCACTGTCAAGGTTTTGGTCATACAAGTGGATCCATATACTGCAAGTCCAAAGACTCAGACCCAACATGTTTCTACTGTGCAGGAAGCCACAAATCGAAGGACTGTATTAAGAAGAAAGAGAAAAAGACAGGGGACATACGATGCACGAACTGTTCACATAGCAAGAATCGATCAGAAAAGTCAGATCCAAGACACAAGGCGTCAGACACTCTTTGTCCGTTTTATGTGAGAGAAAAACTGTGGGTCATGTCCAGGACTCACTCATCAAGTGATGCAAAAAACTCCTACCAAATCAGGGTAAAGGAGCTCATGACAAAGAGAACAAGAGCCTAAGGGTTGGGACCTTTAATGTCAGATCGCTTGTAAATAAGACAGTGGGAGTGATGGAGCACCTCAATGATCATAAATGTGATGTTTGCTTTGTCCAGGAAACGTTTCTTAAGGAGGCAGATAGTGTAAAAATTCAAGAGATCAAGAGTTATGGCTGGGAGATACTATCAAATCCTAGAAAACACAGAGGTGGAGGAGGTATTGCTTTCCTTTACAGACCAGAAATAACCTTAAAAGTTAACGAAAAGGTAACTAAGTACAAAACGTTCCAGGTTATGGAAGCATTGCTCCAATCTGAGACTGAGACAGATTCGATTCGTCTTGTGAATATATACAGGCCTCCTTATACAAAGAAAGCTAGATACACGGAATGTATGTTTCTAGAGGAGTTCGAGAGCTACCTTGATGACTTAAGTACCAAGACTGGTATCCCTCTTCTGATGGGAGATTTCAACATTCACATGGAGCGTCCTAATGATTTGTACCCTATGAAATTGGTAAGACTTCTACAAGACTATGACCTTTATCAAATCATGCCTATTGTACCAACGCATGAACAAGGTGGTACAATTGACCTTATACTCTCTACAGAAAACCTTAGGTCTAGAATGGGCCCAGTTTCTGTGACCAAATCAGGAACATCCTCCGACCACTTTCTGGTTCATTTTGATTTAGGGTATCACTGCTGTAAGAAACCCAAGATGACTTGGAAAAAGGTTAACTACCGAAATTTTAAAAATCTTGACAAAGACATTTTTAGAGAAAGTTTGAAGAACTCATCTCTGTGCCAAGGAAATTTTGACTGGTCACTAGACGAGGCCGTTACACAGTACAATGAGGTTCTTTCGAGCCTTATGGACACCCATTGCCCAGAAGTGGACAGGAAAGTGAAAGCTAATGAAACGCCCTGGATTGATGAAGAGCTGAGAGAAGTGAGAAGAATGAGAAGAAGAGCAGAGAGCTTGGAGGTCTGGAAAAGGACTTAAACCAGCGTACGTAGGACTTCGGGATAAATTTCAGGGTATGGAGTTTGAAAAAAGAAAGGGATACTATAGAAATTCTATCACAGCTTCATCAGGTGATATTATTATTGGGGATCAGATTTTAAGACAAACGAAAGGCATTCCCATGGGAGGGAATTCTAGTAGCCAGTTCGCTGATCTTTCGCTAGGGAAGTGTGAATTCAACTACATGACACGCCTAATCAAAGAAAAGAAGTTCGGTCTCGCTAAGCTCCTCTCAAGAAACTGCAGATATGTCGACGACCTCAACACCATGAACTATTTGCATTTCTCTAACCTAATCAGGTCCATTTATCCACCTGACCTGCTTGATTCCCGCACCATATAATGACAACACTATATAATGACAAGCACTTTATAATGACTTGTCACTATATAGTCCTGTCATTACAAAGTGCGTTTTGCACACTATATAATGACATGTGAGACGGCTGCAAATTTACCTAAAATGATGTGACCCATGCCTTCAAATGGTAAGGTCGCGTAACATCGAACGTGCCACAGATCATCACTAGCTGATCCGTCATCTCAAATATTTTAATGCAAGCTGTGGAAAGGATGTGATCCAAGTACTCAAGTGGAAACATGAGTACTTGTTGGAGCTCGTTGGTGTCGTTGGAGCTTGTTATCATGTGGTGGTACTCGTATATATAGGGCTCAATGAAGGAAAAGCTATATCAATCATGGCTACTCCTTCTGTTGAATACACTACTGGTAAACGAGGAAAGGACAACGCTCGACTGGTCCTTCATGAACAGACAGTAAAGAACTCTCCGAACCACAACCACGATGAACAAAGAGCAGAGATCGTGGTCCATCGCTCTAAGAAGATGATGAAGGAACGTGCAGCGACATCGGACACATCAACTAAACGGATCGTTGCTGAAGTTCTTTCAGGACTGGACTTCGAGTGCAGAGCTAACCTTGGATGTCGGACCAGCAGCCTCTCGAAGATGGTACGAACAGCAATCTCGTCATTGACGGAACTTTTAAGGTGGCACCCAATCTATTCACCTAACTCCTGACAGTACATGGAATCACCCCAGACAACTACAGACTTCCTCTGGCGTTTGGTCTTCTCCCTGGAAAGCGGCAAGAACACTACACAAACCTACTAGAAGAACTGGATCGCTTTGGACCTTTTCAGCCAGACACCTTCAGCCAGACACCTTGAAGCCCTCAAACTAGAGCAAGGACTAACAGATCAGAAGATCACGGAAAGACTGATGAGAAGACCTCCACCCCAGAGAGCAGCCAAGTGGATAAGGTACGACTCCCTTCTGGAATCCTTCATGCAAGCCTACGATAACCAGGAGTACGAAGTCATCGATTATCTCTCTGCTGTTTCTGCTGCACTATGAATTCGACATTTGATTATTGATATTATCGGTTTTACGATATTGGGATTTTATGATATTTCGATTGTACTATATTTCTATGACAGTTATACATTTTACTTAAATAAGATTATTTGCTTTAGTAATATTCTAAAAGTAGAATTAAAGAAAAGTAAGGAAAAGTCGATATAAGATAAACTTGTCATTATATAGTGTTGTCATTATATAGTCCGTTTTGCAGACTATATAATGACAAAGATCAGCTGTCATTACAAAGTGCTTGTCATTATATAGTGTTGTCATTATATAGTGTGATTACCGACCTGCTTATGGAGAGGAGTGGTGACGACAATAAGTCCGTAAACTATCTCGACATCAACATCTCGATGAATAACTCCGGACACGTCGCCACCAAGCTTTACAACAAACTTGATGACTTCAACTTTCCTGTGGTCATGTACACCTTTCCTAACAGTAATATTTCCTCTTCTGTTGGTTATAATGTTTTTTACGGTCAGGTCCTTCGTTACTCTTCCATTATCTCTGACCTTGATTCTTTTCTGTGTTCTACCAACACCCTTTATAGGACACTTCTTTCAAGATGTTATAATGACAGACTCCTGAAGAGTAAATTCAAAAAGCTTCTGAAAGACCGACCTAGTATTCTGTACAAATACAGTATACTTGATGTCAGCGACATCCTTGACATCACATTTAACGTGAACAGGTGATCACTGACGAGTGATTGCTAGGGGGTCTTGGCACATTAAACCGGTACAGGTATTAAACCCCCGAAACCGGTGTGCCAAGTCATCTGCTGATGATGTTCACATACATTATTTCCTCTCTCCTTTATTCCTTCCGTCTTTTCTTAAACTTACAGTTCAGTTACTTTATTTCACCAGGTCTACCTAAGGATCAATTATTCTTTGGTGGGGTTTCACTTCTGGTATTGGCTTCATTCCCGTTCCTTTTCCTTATTCTTTATACTTATTTTTTTATATAGTTTAATGAGATTAAATCCCTTTACAAGAAAGTCAATCGCTTGTTGGGTAATTCTCAGACAAGTATGCCATCTGGAAATCCTAAGGAAGTTGCAGATGATCTAAAAGCTTTCTTTTCTGGAAAAGTGGAAAACATCCGGTCCTCTATTGAAAACCTTCGTGATTCACCGGCCGAACCCCAGGAAAACCCAAGAGGTGATAAAAGGGAGTCAAAGTTAGAGACTTTTAAAGCAGTAGAAGTGTCCGAGATGGAAACCCTGGTGAAAAGCATGTCAAATAAGTTCTGTGACTTAGATCCAATACCCATGTTTCTCCTGAAACACTGCATTAAAGAACTAGCACCATTTCTCTGCTACATCGTCAACCTTTCCATTGAAACTGCTAAGTTTCCATCGGATCTTAAGAGAGCAGTGGTCAGACCCACCCTCAAAAAGGATGGAGCAGATCCTGACTGTCTAAAAAACTATAGACCAGTTTCAAATCTCCCGGTTATGTCCAAGATCCTTGAAAAGTACATACTCAGTCAACTCAATAAATACTTGGATGCAGAAGATCTTCATTGTCCAGTTCAGTCTGGTTATAGACCAAAACATAGCTGTGAGACTTTATTAGTGAAAATGACTGATGACATTCTTGGGGAAATCGAGCAGGGTAGAATTGTGACACTGGTCCTGCTAGACCTTTCAGCAGCTTTCGACACAATAGATCATAATATACTTATCAGAAAACTCTTAGCTGACTTTGGAATCACAGGTAAAGCTAACAGCTGGTTTGAGGATTACCTTCATGCAAGATCTTTCGATGTCAAAGTTGGTCAGGAGCTATCTGATGTAATGTGTCTTCTTTTTGGAGTGCCTCAGGGATCTTTGCTTGGACCGATTTTGTTCATCCTGTACATTAAACAACTTCAGAAGATAGCTGCTAAATATGGGATTCGTATTCAGCTATATGCAGATGACTCGCAGCTCTACATTTCTTTTGAACCCCTAATACCTGGAGAACTAAGTGAAATGAAAATTAAGATCAATGCCTGCCTTGACGAAATAAGGGCCTGGATGCTTGAAAATTATATGAAACTTAATGAGTCAAAAACAGAGCTACTAGTCATTGGGAAGCCTTTGGTTCTTAGAGAATTTGGACAGAATCAAATTTCTGTTAATTTTGGGAGTACGGAAGTGATCCCAACAGAATGTGTCGGTGACAATTGGAAGAGTTTAGGAGTCAAACTAGACCCAGCTCTTACCATGGAAAGACAGCTAAACAGTGTTAAACAGAAGTCAATGTGGGCATTAACTAATCTGAAGAGAATACGATGTTATCTTGATGAAAGTTTAAAAGTTATGCTAGTGAAGCAACTGGTTATATCAAAACTTGACTACTGTAATGCACTGTATGTTTGCCTACCGATGAAGTCACTGAAAAAGCTCAAATCTGTACTGAATGCTGGAATACGATTCATCTATAACATCGATGACCGTGATGTAGATCTTCTCGAATACTACAAAAAAGCACACATTCTCCCCATTGAAGAACGAATAAGTTTCAAGATTTGTCTTCTGGCGTATAAGGTTATGTACAGCCAAGCACCACCATATCTGTCTGATCTTCTTCAGATTGACTCCCAGGCAGCATATTCTAAAACACGGCAACTGTCTGGTGATGACTTAAGGTTTAAGGTTAATAGACTCAGTAAAATCAGGCTAGGTGATAGGAGGTTTAGCAACGCAGCCCCAAAACTCTGGAACTTGCTACCGTATACGGTAAGAAAAGCTAACAACATTGATACTTTTAAACGGGCTTTAAAAACCCATTTTTCAATCATTTAGAACATACCTAGTCGTATTTATATTCGTGTTCTTTTTTCTTTTTTAGAAAGTTCCTAGAACCTGGCCTTAGTTTGTAGATTATTCCATGGGTTTTTTTAACTGCCATGAGTTGTGTATAGTTACACTTACACGGAGAGACTAGACTGCCATTTGCCATGCCCTGGCTTGTTTTTATTTTTATAACCTGTATCCTTGGCCGGTACCACATGATTGCAGAGTTGGTAGCACATGCTTCGGCAATCTACCTGTACCGCAGTGAACCGGTGGGTGAACGGCAGCTTGCTTGCAAGCTGTTGGGTACAGGGTGATGTAGTGTTCCCTTTAATTGGGTGCGACAATACTCAGGGAAATCGGACTGGGGATCCGTCGGCCTGGTCTACTACCTTCGAGCAACTCTTTAAATGATTGTGTGGTATTGACGGGGATGCAGGCCACAGTTTGTGTTTGTTGTTTTGATCTACAAATAAAGAAGAGTGTATAATGAAGTTTAATTAATTAAATTCTTTTGAATAAATAAAGGTAACCAATATGTGTCGAGATTATTATTTTTCTCTTATAGTTTATTCCATCTGATGTCTGATTGTACCACCATGTCTGTCGTATATAGTTTTTAAACGTTAGTGTTACCAATAAAGCAGCTTAAAGGAAAATGAGAATTTTTTGTTGGAGAATTCTAAATTATTATAGTTTTCTCTTTGTTATGAGAGCCGCTCTGACATTAGTAGCTAGTACCATTCTTGGTTACTAGTTGCTAATATGAGCGGGATATAAATACTTTGTTATTATTATTATTATTATAGATGACATAGATATATCATGAATATCGTAATTTTCACGAAAATATCCTTATTAATATTTTAGCCCTGGCAAGGGCCCCTGAACATTACAAACTTATTAAAACCTGCACTAACCTGGAACTAAATATCATAACAGAAATAAGAGTTAAATTTAAACAATAAACAAAGACTCCTCACCTCATAGGTTGATCTTCAGAAGAGACAGAAGAACTGAGATCTTCTTCTCTTTGTTAGTTGCAGTGTTCTTCAACACTACTGAGTCATGCGACCTGATGTTGTGCTGGTTAGATATTAGGTAGATCCATGGTTAGATATTAGGTAGATCTGGTTAGATATTGTTATAGTTACAACGAGTTAGTATTTATATTGAGACTCTCCTCCCTGGTCCTCTCTAAACATCATTTCCTGTCCTCCCATGTCTTCATTACAATTTTTTAATACCTTCTAATCCCCATTCTTAAGCTCTCTGCTGGCCCTATCCCCCCACCCCATTCTCACTCCTCTACTATTTTCCCAGTCCCCATCTCACCAGTCACCCTCTTTCATTTCTCCTCCTAATATGAGGTTAAAGAACAAGGAGGGAGATTAGTTTCCTCCTCCGTTTCTAAAAAACCATTAAATGCGAACAGAAACACTTGAAACTCTTTGGAAAATCCGACGTTGCGAGCACAAAGTTAACAACAACTTAATAGCTGAGATCCAGAAACAAGACTGTAATTCTGAACAGAGACTGAGTGTTACAACACGTAACAAAGGTCAATATCAACTAACTGAAACTTAAAAGAACTGGTGTTAACAATTACAGAGCAGGTTGGAGACTTTGTGCTGTAAAGATTTAATGGAGTGATAACCGATGTAACATATTAGACTTGGAAAGTTCCATCTTAATTTTACTTATAGTCCAACCGAATGTGAAGAATAGGAATTCCAGATAATGCAAGATATTTGACTCAGACTTAGAGGGATAAAGAGGAATAATAGCGAATGTAAAATGTTCAATTAAGAATGTTTCAGCTCCCCATCTTATAGTCTGACCTAATATGGGCGCTTTTGTTATGTCAGGAATGGCGCTCCAACGTAGGAGCTGGTCGTATAGAACTGAGTGACGTGCAGCACTGACATGAGCTTTATGATGGAAATACTCACAAGGTGAATTAGAGACACAAAATGTGTCAGTGACGCGAATTCAACGCACGCAGTGCTGCTAACCGTCTGCTGGGGGATTACAGCTCTCCGGCGGAGTATTTGCAGTATTGCCCGATTTAAAGTGGAACCAGTCATTATGAATATAAATCTCCCCGCCCAATCAAAGCGTTGAATTTTCTAGAACCAGGGCGAAGGTTAGCTCTGGCAGAGTAGTCATTACTATCCGAATCTGAACTGGAACGAAAAGGAATCGAGTTTTCTGGAACCGTCTAAACGTTAACCCGTCGGGTGCTCTTACTCGAGGAACTAGTTTGTAGATGTACGTGTTTTCATTTGAAACTGAGCAAAAACACGCAATATCAAAATCGGATGATAATGATATCATTGAAATTTTAACAAACAACCACCGGAAGATCGTCGAATAACGTTATTATTCTGTTTTAAATTGCCACACATTTAGAAACCCGATAGCTTTAATATTTAGCTTACGAAATTAATACCTTAGTTAGTGAGAATACTTTGATAAAGGAAAATCCGTATTTTATTTTGAAGAGGAAATTATAGGACAGAAGAAAGTATGAATATTCGGATCCGCCATAAACACGACCACTGCAGTTTAACAAAAAGATATTATCAGACACGATAAGACTGACTATCTGTAAAAGCTTTTGTCCGTGATTATAATCAATTCTTTAAGTGATTTGGATTGGATTTGATATTTATTACATATTCATAATGATTATACATGTAATTAATTATCTGATGTCATAATAAAGTTGTGAGAACTGTTCAGTAATTATCATGAAGGACTAACCAATGTTCACCAAACTGCATATATTTCTGAAACCACAGTTCGCTGAAACCGGAACCATAGTTTAACGGGAGAGCAGCTAAATAAAAGCCTCATCAGATCCATCAGATATTTAGTGATATCCCCACTGAATTTCACAGCTGACTTCATAATAATCAAATTTCGCTACTGCCACTCACAAACGATAACACTATTAGTATCCATGATGTGAGGATAAAGGAAGGTTTAAAGGGAGTTTCTACACCTTTAGTAGCGGAATCATCACACATCAACACCATGTAGCAGGCTACATTTGTGTTATTGCTTAATAATAGTTGAGTGCCCTATTAGTGATATTCATATTTGGAGGCTAAAAAATTGGAAGGATAAAAATTGATAGGCCATAAAGCACATTCACAAAATATTTAATTTTATTCATTGACACTCACTGAATTTTTAAAGAATGAAGGCTATGGATATTTTTATTTTTATCATATCCGTTAATATTACATACCTAATCCGTAAAAATCATGAACAGTCAAAATTATAACAGATAAGGAAAGTGTCGACACTTTCCATAAAGAAATAACTCGACTTAAGAAGAATTTGAGGCATCAATCATTATATTTATAATACTTCCCTTATATCTTCCTACCTGGTAACAAGAGACCATATAAAAAGGTATGTGCAAATATAAACTTCTTCTTAGTTAGAGTTACTACTTATAAATCTGCTGAAATAAATACCGAGTGATGATTTCACTCGGACGTTGACGCACAAAATGCGTTCCATTGTATTTTGTAAGTCTGCCTAACCCAGTGAGACATTTTAAATGTCAACCTAGTTTAAAGGCATTAGATGGTCAACCCGTCGATGTCTTTCTTAATATACTTATAGTGTGCGATTTTCTGCCTTCCTACGAAAGTGTTCAAGCAACAGTTATATTATCCTTGATCAGTGCTGCGTTTTTGATACAGGTGTAAAGGCTACAGACTACAGAGTACAGATTTATTATACCTGATGAACATCCTTGCTCAGGGATAAATTGATTTGTTGATAAGAACTGAAGACGGTAACACCTTTTTTCATAAAACTTAACTTATGTTAATAAACAAATATTTATAAAGATACTCCCAACAAATATTAACATACGACAGGATTATTCGAAGCAAAATCAAAGCACGCGTTCATCAACTAAGCAATATAATTTAGAGCCCAAGTATCGGAATTACTGAGTCAGAGGGGATTGAAATTCTTTGAAGACGCACAACTTTGTAATAAAACTGTTTCCACATACCGAGCATTTTATTAAAGAAATGAACCTTTCCTTGACACGGCGCATGATTAATGAAATCTGTAATAAAATGCCCATAATATGCCCATAT
Organism: Bolinopsis microptera; assembly: GCF_026151205.1. Lineage (NCBI taxonomy): Eukaryota > Metazoa > Ctenophora > Tentaculata > Lobata > Bolinopsidae > Bolinopsis > Bolinopsis microptera. The sequence goes on along the minus strand of NC_087079.1, from coordinate 5,708,302 downwards.
TTAACAAATCAACAAATAACATTACCCACTGTAACCGCTCTTATCAGTTCGCAGTTTAAATTTATGCGGATTTTATGGGAATATGGGAAATTCTTACGTGTTACGACTACTACTTCAGGTTACGTAACTTCAAGATTAATTTAGGTATGATATAATTATAGACGTGATAATTAAAGGCAACTGACAAGTACTATCAATATACAAATATCCGAATAATCATAACAGCAGGACAAGGTCCAAAATATCATGACGCAACACAGCCACCAAGGGAGAAACATTACAAAGACGTCATCTGATGCACGGTTAAGTTGTGCGCGGTGTCACGTGCAAAATCAGTGTTGTGTCACGGACAACCAATATGAGAACACAGCACTGTTACAGGTAGCGTTAATGGCGGTGTAATGTAATGTGTTATCAGTTGTAGTGTTAACCTGATAAGGGCTGAGCTTTTATATAGTATAGTATTATACGGCTGGTCCCGGTCAGAATAAGTAACGAATATTCCAGATCACGCTAAGATCTGGGAAACCTTTGTAATATAGCTAGCTGATGAGAATTCTATGGAACCAATCAACTGTGCGTGTTGCGCTCTCGACCAATGGGGTTCGAGGATGGGAGCTCTCGACCAATGGGGTTCTAGGAAGTGCGCTCTCGACCAATTGTGTTCGAGGTAGTCTGTGACATCTAATAGACGTGTTTCAACGGGTTGAGTTAAGTGTGACATCTTGCCATTCCTGCAAATTTGATCTAATTGCAGGGATACCTGCTGGATTATTCTAGTGTAACCCATATCTCCGTTACACACATGAGGGCCATCATATCCATTTCACACAGGGCCAGCATCACTATCAGTACAGGCTTACTGTAACCATCCCTCGCACATGTATTAGGTACGTAAGCAATATTTTGGCGCTTTTAGACTCCTCCTCCCCTCCGTAATAACTTATACATTTTTATAGTCATACAAAGAGTTTTCGGTAGAGTGAGCATTGCATTTCTAGATTATTCAAGTGTAAGCCATCTTAATGAGTGATTGAATCTGGCGTCATCTTTACTGCATAGATGCGAGTCTTGTGACGATACATACCTGGTACATACCACAGGTACATACCACAGGTACATACCACAGGTATAACATACCTGACAGTCACTTAGCGCCCTACCTCGCCTATATTCGTACCTAGGATTACGCGTTTCTTATTTTGACAACAAGTTAAGTTCTAGAATTAGAACAGACTTATAAATCTAAGAAGCACTTAAAATAAAGTAATAGAGTTGGTCTGGTACCGATAGACTTGGTAAATAGAGTCCGAACTACTCCAAGTCAAAGGTAAAGTTTGATGATAGTAGTACTAGTAAGGTTTAACAACAGTAAAACTAGTAAATGTCCTTGCATTTCTAATAGGTATAGTTATACTGTGAAATCTCAGTATAAAGCGCATCGAGGGAGGAAAGGGGAAATGTTTTGCCCAAAAAACCGCGTTATAACGAGGTCCGCGTTATAGTGAGGCACGTTTTAGGGAGGTAATACTGTATTTATACAATCAGTGAATTAGTTAAGCTCCCAACTGGACCATCTCTCTTTGCATACCCAATAAATAAACATGGTTAAACTTAAAGTTAAACTTACTAGTTGGGATGTTCCCCTTATAATTATATTATTATTATTTATTTCGACTCATGACAATGATGCATGGACTTGATTGGTCGCAACTGAAGCCGCCTTGAGTTTAGAAGTATTTGTAAGTTAAACTAAATATTGGACTAAGTTGATAAAGTAAGTTAAACTAAACACTTAACTTTATTGACCAGTAAAAACTGTGACATTAAGCAACTTTATAAGGGCTCAATTCTAGGTATTGAAATCTTCGCACCAATACCATAATATAACTGACAATCGATTTGCGAAAGTCCAGACGTCATTTTGTTTTGAGCTCTTTAAAACACTCTAGAACAACAAATATGCTATGAATTTTGATGAGATGAACAGGTAACAGCAGCTTATTATTCAATAAATATGATACGATGACAACTATGATCTAACTTCGTAGACTTGTAGGATCTATCGATAATGGCTGTTTACTCTCTATACCAGCTTTTTCAAATATATATACTAGTACCTACCTACGAGCTTTTCGTATCCCCGAGAAGCCTGGTATATAGTGGTTTAACTGTAAGTGTATGCTAGTGCTACTGATACTTTTACTATAACTACTGATCCTCGACATGTTACCTCATTTTAGTTTTAATTTTATGTCACTGACATACGGTATAATACACTTTATTATTATAGAGATACCTGGCCTAATTAGAGTCTAATTTAGACACTTTAGAAAGGTACATGTCCTGATTTCGTTTATTTTCTAAAAGCGACAATTTGTTTCCAAAGCTCTTCATCCTTAAATAAGGTTAGAAGAAACTGTTTTCAGTGAATTATAGCTAACTCAAATAACGTCGAAACTTACATCTACAAGCTTTACTAGTATCAAGCTAACTATTAAGTGAAACAAACGCTAATAAATCTCCAAACTAAAAATTAAAGAATTACTATTCGTTTCACCTATATAAAGGCTACCTTGCTAACAAATATGCTGCTTATTAGTTGAGCACAATACCAGACACCGAACTGTTCAAGAAGTGAATTCCACGAATATAAAACGATACTTTTATCATTAACTTTACAAGTATTCATTAACTTTAATTTTAAAGTATTCACTATTATTATTAAACTTTATTGAACAGGGATGTGACCTTGGTGTCTCCACGTATACTTATAGTAGCAACTCGCTCTCAGCTGCATTGTAAAGTCTGGATTGTGACATATCTTTACAGTAATTCTTAAAATTGGTTTCCCAGGAAACCTTACCGGCTGAGGCCTAACTTCGAAAGTAAAAGAGATAGAGACTTCCGGTTTTTTGCAAAATGTTCGCCTCGTAAAAATAACATTTCCCCCACGGAGGGAAAATTTGAGACAACACAGATTTTGAGTTATCTCAAAATCTCCAGAAAAGTCTCATTTTGGGCCGAATAAAAGTTTGAAACTTTAACTTTGCGGATTTCTGTACTCTTGATTGGCTGAATTGTGTCACGTGCTAGCTGCTTGTACATTGGAATGTTTCACGCGTGCAATAAACCTCAGCGCGAGTACGAACTCGCTGTGAAGACGCGATCACCTCTAGTAACACGCCCAACCATTAAGGTTTCATGCAGGTTGTGAACACTAACCCCAATTGCTTATGTCTCGTTCTGAAGAATCGTAGTGCTCTGAGGCCTGAGCTAGGAGTAACCTTAACAGCAACGCTGATGCTTATATTTACCATGTTATGTACAAGTGGGGTACGAAGTAGAAACTTTACCGATGATATCCGTAGATATTTGTTTCTGTTATAAATCCGGCAACGAGACGCAGACTCGCCCCTTTTTTTCAGCTCAAAGTACAAATTTACGGTTAGGAAATCATAAGGCAGTACTACTATACTTATTACACGACACACGTATCTAGACTGATTCTTTGTACACCTTTACACGGAAGTCGTTGAAACTTGAAAGAAAAAATCCACTTCAAGTTGGTGGTAAGTGGGGATGTGGTACCACAAGACCTTTAGGGTTGACAACTAGAGACAGAGTAACAACTAACAATTAAGATTAGAGTAAGGTTATGTTCAGTCTAAGATGATAAAAAAGAAAAGGCTCTACTGTGTCACCTTAAAGGACTCATATCAATCATCATAGCTAAAATTTCAAAAAAGTTTGTGAGGCCGTCTAATTTTATAATCTGGACTACCTTACTCGGGATTATTATAACCGGGATAAAGTGGTGGGTTTTGGAAGATTCCGCCATATTTTTCCCGGTCAAAAATTTTACCAGTCATAAAAAAAACCCGCCGACTCAGATAATGGGGTTCCAAGGGGGTGGTGATCATCATATTTTACCTGAAGTCTCGTATGTGCTAGAGAAGACTTTTGAAGCAGTGGATGGAGGGCTGTAACTTTATTGGCGGTTGCTACCATAATTTCGTTATAAAAATCACAATTTGGTTATAGAAATCAGATTTCAGGGTGGACCGTGATTCTCACTTTTCTTGCCCATGAAGTGAGTAAACTGTGCCACTATTTCATGGTCCACGGTGGATTGATTGCTGGAACAGTTGAAGATGCAAAGCCAAGACGTTCCCCAATACCAAGCGGTGGGCAGGAAATTAAGCTCCGGCTGACCTTCAGAGCAGTAGCCCCATTAGCGGACAAAATGAAAGTCTTGTTAAGACAACAATACAACTTCGAATTTGACGGTCAGCAGCAGGGGGATATCAATAATGATAATGGAGGGGACATTAGCGATAATGAGGATGAGAATACGCTTTAATGAAGATTTGACTTATTATTGCTATAGATTTATTTTCCTTTAAATACTAGACGTGTCTTTTTTTCTATTTCTGAGTAATATCAGTAACTGTAAATTGAAATAACTTCTTTAACAAGTAACAAAAACAAAAATTTCGGTTGAAAATTTGTTGACCTCTGAAAAAAAAACTGAAAGGTCGGCCACCGGTAAATACATGACCGGGATAATTTGGCGGGTTTTGGGAAAGTCCGCCATATTTTTCCCGGTTATTAATTTTCCCAGTCATAAATTAACCCGCTATAATATTCCCGAGTAAGGTATACTTAACTAGGAATCATAGAGCTAGAGACTGGTCAAGTTTTGTAGTAGCTGCTATTTTACTTTTATATCCTTCTTTCAGTTACGACTTACGTCACAATAGGACTGCTCCTTATTCTTAAGAAGGTCAATTTATGGTAACGTGGTAAAAATATTGCTCCTGGGACATGAAAGCGAAACAGCCAATCAAATGTTATCAGCTGAATCAGGGGACCATTCTCAGGAACTTGTAATGATATTATAATACCTACTTCTCATGAAATGGGACTACTCAACAATAAATTTACTGGGCGGCGCTCATTCTCAGCGTGTCACTGTCATTCCGCCGAATCTATATGTTTATGAACATTATAGCCTGGGATCCCCAAGTAACAATAAATTTGACCTTAGAGTATTTTGTAAGTTTTTTCTGATTAAAAAATGTATAAATAATCAGGTCTTTGTCATGCTATGAGTATGACTAGTATGATACGTGTCGCTATTGTGAAAAAAATGAACTTTGAAAATGTAGTACTTGGTACTAATGAAAAAAAAGAAAAAAAGGGGGACCCCAGGCCCAACCCAAGTAGCTGAGACACCTCACAGCAAGTAGACCAAAGTGGCTCTTGCTTGCGAACGGTGCATAAACTACCGCCGAAGCGAAGTAGCCATAATAATATTATTATTAATAGGAGCTGGAATTTTATAGAGTCCAAGAATGTGAAAAAGGGCTGATTTCTATTGATGCTATCAAATGCCTTAGCATTTGTAGAGAAGTCTAAAAAAAGAACGGCAGCTGATCTTTTTCCAATCTTTGATCTTGCACTCTTTTATAAAAAAAGAGCAAAAATTTGTGAAAGTGTGGAATGTGGATCTTCCTTTCCGGAAACTGTCCTGACGTCTGCGGTCTTAGCAGTAACTTTTACTTTTAGAGACGCTGGGTTGCTTCCATAAAACGAGTGCTGTTGGAGTTGGACACTCCACATCCAGAAAATGTGCTTAAAAGTCAAATGTGTTGAAATCACGCTTGTACTTGTAGCGCGATTAGGAGGTCCACGATAAAAATAAACTTGCTCGGATTTAAAAAATTTTTTACCATTGTTTTCTAGAGACTGTGAGAATTTTCACAATACCAAATTTGTTAAACCTTTTTAGAAAGATCAGTGAATTTTGCCTAGGTGCCACATTTAATGGTGCGTGGCTTTTGGAGCAAAATTAGCTGTAAAAGTTGCGTAATTTGACCTAATTTGACCAAATTCGTTGATTTTTGTCGTATTATTTGGATATATCTTCAGTTCCTTGAATGAGATCATTCTGAAAATTGGCGACGACCTTCCAATAGGGCTTTCACAACTGTCCGAAAAATTTGGTGGATATCGGAGTTGATATAGTGATCAAAATTGGGCAAAATACGCTGCTTTTAGCTGTAACATAATGTCTAATGGTTGGAATGGATATGCTTTAAACTTTTCGGACACTTTCCTTGTAAGTCTATGAGTAAGCTTACCAATTTTTGTTGCAATCGGAGGTCGGGAAGGATACTTAATATCTATTTGTTTGAAGAAAATTGTGCTGGCCGAAATTAGCGCTAAAAAACCATCCTACAGTCGGCACGCGCGGCTCACTGTCGATGGCGCACTACCTACTTGGGGGACTTCGCGCCGCTTCGACGCGCCGCGCAAACTATAGCATTCTTGCTTCGCATCGTCGATCGTTGCTCTGCTTCGCAGAGCAAGTGCAACGATCTCGATCACGATGGGTTGACATCGTCAATCATGAAAGCAGTAACTTTTAAGGACGCTGGATTGTTTCCATAAAACGAGTGCTGTTGGACACTCCATATCCAGAAAATGTGCTTAAAAGTCAAATGTAACGTGTTGAAACCACGCTAAAGTATTTGTGAAATGCGACCACAGACCAGGAAGCCAATAATAAAACGGCACGAGCACACAGTCACAGCTGTCACACGTACAGTATGAGAAGGGGAAAGTATCTGTTAAACATTTTTAAAGGCTAGGGCCAGGTAGTGAGGTAGTGATCATAGTTGTTTCAAGCAAAGAATTTTAAAACGGTCAAGTCCGAAATGTGTAATAAAATAAATTCACTTTCATACTTTCAGTTTAGGCGCGCCCTATTTGTAAATTTGTAAAGATTTTTTAATTGACAATACACAATATGATTTTGTTACAAAATATGATTTCTTAACAATCTTTATACTTTTGGACAATGATTCCAAATCATCCCCCACCCTTTCACTTGACCATGTTACACCATGTCACAGGGTAATAACACGATAATTCGATTGTTTCAAATGTGTTAAAGTAGTCTCTGCAGTACTCACGTGCATTGTGAACTAAACTACCACATTAATAAGTCCAAGCCGACAACGGTCCCCAAAATTTGCCCACACTGTCTCATGGAGAAGGAGACTATGAACCACTTTATTGGCCAGTGCCCGAAATGGTCTTACCAACGAGGAGGATACTTTGACTCCTTTTATCTTAGTGTGACAGACATAGTGGACAAATTCTCACTACCATTACCAAGGATCATCGGCTTCATACAAGCAACAAAACGATTTACTAAATGCAAAGAAAACAAAGTCTAAACATTTTTTTTTCTTGACTTATTAATTTTACCGGGGTAAGCACAGGGCCGGCTCCGATGCTCTATCGTATAGTAATATTGACCACAGCCCCCTATACTACGAAGAAGAAGAATAGTCACGTGATATAATAACAATTTATTAATCGTCATCTAGTTAAATCTTAGGAATGCATAACACACCAGCCGTCCAGCCACTTGCTACACGTTGTGTACCTGAACCTCTTATCTTATCTTATCAGCAGCGAAGATGGGTTGCAACGTGTGTCAACCAGCCATACGGCTCACCTCAAACCTATTTTATCAACGACTGTGGATGTGATCATTGCTCTGAGCAAGTCAGATCATGCGAACATGGCCCGAGTAACTTGTTTTATAATTTGTTTGCTCTGAGTGTATCACTATCAGCACGATTAACCAGTATAGTGACGCGACGCGTTTAGGATTACCGAATCATCAAATATTCGATATTCGATATTCGGTACCGAATATATTACGTCGGTGACCTTAAAAATTAGTGAAAACTGTTATGGGATAATACTCATAGAGATAAACCAGAGTTTTGATGCCACTGCCAGTACAAATTGAAAAAAAACATCTTTCCTAAATAAAATCATGCATGATACAATTACAAACATCCAGATATATATAGATTATAGTCCAACTCCAAACATTATTCTGTAAGGTACAAACAGTTTTACAGATATCATAACGGAGTAAAAATAAGTTCATATATACAGTAAAAGTTTATTTAAAAATTCTAGAAATAGTCTTAGTTACCTTTCGGAGATTATTTTCGTCGGTTATATTATATAATGTAAAAAATTTGATTTTAAATTTTTTTGAAATTCATGTATGTTCAGACTTCAGATAATCGAAAATAGCGAATACCTTATTTTGAGGCGACAAATACAACACAATGTTGAATAACGACCGACGTTTCGTTATATTTACCGTAGTCCATAAATATTAAATGGTTATAATCTTTAGGACAGTCCAAAGTTAAGAGTAAGACACAAAGGACAAATTAACAACAGCGTAAATAATAAGGCCACAAACTTAAAAACAACTCAACAAGATGAGAGTTGTCCAGTACATGCGTCGTCATTAATATCACCATTATTTAAACTAACGTAGCGTAACGTTTAAGACGGTTGATTACAATTACATGATGCTTACTATTTTATCATCTTATCATATTATTGTGATCGTATTTATCATATGTAATGACATATCATGATCGTATTAAGCTAGTTTGATAATAAAATAAGTCACTGATTATGTAATATGGATAATATGGACACCAAACATACTCTTCAGCAATTTGATCAAATAGGGACTCTTTAAAATACTAAAATAGGGTCTTAACGCCATCATAGACAATGGAGCGGGAGGAAAATGTTCCCGTTTGTCTATCTGTATTAAACTTTGTATTCATGACCGTTTATCGCAATATTTTTACCATTTCGGCTTTTAATTCTATCATCATGCGGTTACAGAGTTGTCTGTAACTGTATAAGTTAATAAATACTTCATGTTACTTTAAACAGTCGCCGTATTTATTTATTTTTAGGTTTAAAATAACAACGATATAAAACGTTTTGACCGACGAATGATGACCCCTGAATGAACAGCAAATGGTTGTTTAGTCACTCGTTTTTACATACCTGCACATTACATAGTGCAGTATTATAAATTAAAATCTACGTTCATAACTTTCATTTAATACAAGTTCAGCACTTAAACACACGTAACATCATTTCCTACGTAAAAATATCATAAATCGCATGCAGTGTATAAAAGTTAATAGTAAAATTCGCCATACTGACTTAGTGACCTTTTACTATTTCCTATCCGTGACAAACATTCAACCAAGATTGGACCAATTTTGAACTAGAGTAAACCAGTTTCGCACAAGATTAGACCAATTTTGTGCAAGATTACAGCGGTTTTGTTCATGGTTGGACCAATTTTGCGCAAGACTGGACCAATGCTGCACAATATTGGACCAATCGTGGTTAAAAGTTCGTCGCAGCCGTACTCAGTATGGCGTATTCGTTAGCTAGGTGAATATCCTAAAGAGTTTCCAGACTGTCAGAAGACTATCACGAGAAACCGGTTCTATTAAGGACTGAGATCATATCCTCAGCAGTCAGCCCACCTAAATCCTTCAACTGAAATAAGATTATCGTCAGCAATTCAGAGAAATAACTTATTTTTTAATATTATAATAGTTGCTTTGTACAATTATAAACTAGGGTTTGAAACTAGTTTTTGATATTCTTTGGTGCACAAATATCCAATTGTTGTAAAACATGATGAAACCATACCGTTCGGTCGGCTCCACATTCAAGTAATTTCTTGTAGCATTCCACCGAATTGAACATCACACTCTGCAGTGAGATTTATTACATTAAATTTAATATAATTTTGAACAGATATATAGTTGATGCAGAATTATCAAAAATCATCATACTTTAATAAGTATGCCCAGTATTCCCGAGTGAATGATGCCCAGTGAAACCCCCTCCAAAACAAGCTCACAAGTAATCGACTCAGACGAACACTTTAACTCAACACAATTATTTTTTAAAAAGTTAAGAAACAATTAATAAGTTAAATCAATAAACAAGTTAAATAGATTGGTAAGCTAAATTAATTAACAAGTAACAACATACCATGTGTAGAGGGGTGCATTTTCCGGACCCTACTGCGTTAAGGTTGGCTAGTGCGAGCACCCACAAATCTAACTGTTCTGGATCATTCTCCATAACGGACCTGGCGGGGAATACATTGGTCTGTGACTATATAATGCACGTGTCAACGATGAGCGAAACAACATGGTCCGTACATATACAGTTACACATTTAAAGAAAATAGCTGATATAATACAAAAGTACAGCGATTACTTGAAAATTCCTAGTTTTCTGTCAAACAGCCAACTGAACTGTAACCGAGATTGCATTTCGACGGTCAATATTACATGTGTGATAAGCATTGTATCTTTATACTTTTATCATTAGTTTTGTGTAACACACCCAACCAATTAACAAGCGTGAAGCCGAAAAAATTCTTCTCGCTAAGACTAGCTAGCAAGCTCACTCGTTTCGTTTCATCGATTCGTTTCATTCTTTATCTGACGTTCATACCATCAAGTTACTTTAAATATAAATTAATGGATTCCGGCGGGTTTAGCGGCGCCTACGTTTGTAAAGAATATATTTTCTAGAAAAGAACGTTTCGAATTCTCTTAGAAGTATACGTTTGCTTGCCAGAAAAATAGCTGTGTTTCCAAAAATAATGATTTGATATTACGGTTGATCTAATTACACTTAGTTGGTTTTTCCTGACGCCGCTTTATAAAATCAAAGCCTGTTGAAATTAATAAAAAAATTAAAGACGGCAAGGCTCAAATTGAACGAAATTAAAGACGCCACAATAGGTCTCACAAATAAAATTCGACGCCGGATTAATAAGACCCACATTTCACAGAAACTGCTGACCATACTTCTTACCACAAGAAGGGTTGCGCCTGATTTAAAGATGGGTGAAAGCCCTTTAAAATTGGTGAAAATTAAAGGGCCTGAAGCCTTCGCCAAAGTGAAACCGTCTTTATATAAACGAACTGAGTTGTTGAATCTAAGTGTTGAATTTTTGCTCATTAATAAACAACATAAAGGTCAACGATCTTATTGTATCCGATTTGTTGCATATGAAAACTCTCACCTCACTGGAGATCTGGTGGCAGGTTTTCAATGTCCATTCAAAAAGAGCAATAAATGTACCAACGAAAAACTAAATATCTTTTCTCCCAGGCTGCGATCGATTGTTTATAATTAAATTGTTTCTTTTGTTCTTTAGTGGAGCTTTTTTTACTAACAAATAGCTATTGGGGATTTATCGCTCTATGCATTAAGATAATTAAACAATTTACTACTTACTAAAGTTTACAAGTTGCTAACAAGTATTACTGCATTACTTACGAGCACATAATGAACTTTATGTACCATTACTTACAAGCTCAAGCATCTGCTATCCTGTATACTAATAACTGAAGGTGAGCCCCCCCTTTTGCACAACTTTTACCACTCTGACGTCCTGAAAGAAGTAAATAAGTTGATTGTTTATGTTATGAAAGGTTATGTAAGGTTATGTAAGTTATGTTTGGGTTTAATGTAAGGGTTATGTAAGTTTATGTAATGTTAGTAAAATGTTAATTTGTAAATGTTAGGTAATTTAATTGTAATGTTATGTAAGGTGATGTAATGTTTAATTAAGGTAAGTGTATCCTGAAAGTATATAAAAGATGTAAAATGTACGTAATCGTCTCCGTTGGCGGATTGACAAGCACTAATTTTGTACCAGAATAAATTTTTATTGGAGATGAGGGGCGAGGGTGAGTAAATTTAGAAAAATTGTCCGCGCTTTTTTTAGCAGAAGACCCATACTTCTGTAGAAACAGATACTTTAATCGGAAAGCTTCTTTTTTCCCCCAAAAAATCTGGGTGAAATTGGTCATGTAATTTTGCCCGTCGTGTCGGGTAGGACGTTAATGGGGATGATATCAATCAACATCTCGAAAATTTTTTTACATTTTTAGAAAAATGTAGAAAAATATAATCACGTTTACGGTGATTGCATGGTCCCTGAAAAAGTGAAGAAAGCCTTGATCCATGGTATGTTTTTGAAATTTGTAACACCACCGGGTATAGGAACAAAGTTGGATATAAATATTAGAATCACGCTCATCACGGATAAACATTTTTTAATCGGATTAAATTTGGGGAACTCGATCAACGTAAGCGGTATCTGATTCGGTACCATGATTTGAAATAGTGTTTAACCCCAACCCGGGCTTTTAAACCCTTAATTTATTTAACAAGAGAAAAATTAAATTTAAATTCTGATGCCAAAATGACAAATCTTAACTAGAATTCCGTTCCCCAGCAGAGAAGGGTGCAATGAATGGGCTTAAAAGACATCGTAAAATTCCCTCAAGTAAATTTTCTACCTTTCACACTCGAAAAGAAACTTAAAAAACGCTCGGCAAAAATAACGTTAATATTCTTAAATAATAATTAAATACAATTTAAAATTTATAAGATGATGGAAGATAAACTGTAAAATCCGAAGATTTGATATTAACTTAGTCTGTAACAGCAGCTGTAAAGTAAGTTAAGTACCAACTTGATTTTGTAAGTCTTAAAGTACAAACTTGTTTTTGTAAGTTAAAGTCCAAACTTATTTTTGAATAGCGTTCCCACCAGGGGAGTATAACCAAGCCTCCCTGTCCTTAACAAAGGAACTATAGCTCCGTTCTTGAGAGGAACTCTGCAGCCTCACAGTGCCCCCGAAGGCAGCCAGGTGGCAAGTGGGGTTCCCTGCCAACGTAGTCTGGCACTTGATTACGACACGACACTGCATTAAAAGTACAGGGCTTTAAGTTCTGTGGTAAAGTAATGGCTGAACATTTTTAACTGTGGGTAAACGGTGGGGAATCAAAACAGCGTTTTCTTAAACAGAGGTTGTTACTGATTTATATTTTTTTTTTGATAAATCTCCTACGTGGTTTTAAACACAGACATCAATTTACTTTTTCCTGTACCTTCCAGTGCATCACCACTGCTTTAATTTTTAAATTGCACTAATTTCCTTGTTAATTTACTTAACCTTTATTTCTGACACCCAGAAAATCTTATCAATAATTAAACTTAACCATTTAGCTCTACTTTGAAACGATGTACGATCCAGTAGTAATTTTAAATACTTTTCAGACAAGTTATTGTAAAAAGGAACAAAATCGTGCAATATAATTCGAGTATCCTGGGTTTGGAACCAGGACATTACCCGCTTAAAATATTTCCATCGCGATACATAATACGAAATAAATAGTATTTACAAAAAAGTTATGCAATTCACATCATTATAATCAACAACACAGGTAACACTCTGAATGTGGAAGCTTTACAAATTACTCCCCACAAAGGACTGATCCTGTATTTCGTCCAAAAATCGTTTGGTCACACCAACTATCACTTTAAAACACTGGATATAAGAATAGAGCTCGGAATTCCCATCATTGTAACTTGATTAATGTCGCGTGAAAAATGATTTACAAGGATCGCAGTAATTTATGGAAAAGCGCCTAAGGTTTCAGGAACTGCAATACAAACCGTTGTTGAAAATGTAACATTGAAAAGTACAATGGCCCCCTATTATTTTTGGTTGATTAGTTATGGCCTATTATCTCTCAAGATATCAGATTTGTGGATGTTTCCCTGCTTTGAAAAAAAATTTCTTTAGAATTTAAATAGTTTTACCATTAATGCTCAGGGAATCATCTGAACGTGAAGTGGAGTGACCTGGGTTGTAGTTTAGGAGCTTGTTTAAGGACACAATAAATTTTTTTTTAAGTGGGCTATCGTTTCAATAAATAAATATACGAGATTTTATTGTTATTCCATGTCAGACTTTTAACTCGATTATGTGATTCTTTTATTTTTATATGACGTCCCTTTCTTTTGATAATCCACGAGACGAAAATTTTTTCAAGATACAATACATATCACAGCAGACAGTAGCCACAATGTGCTATTTTAGAATTTTGGGCAGACCAGATATGAGTGGTTGTAAACTAAGAATTTAACTATAAAAACATTGTGTAAAATGGACAGAAAATCTAACAAGCGTTCCTGAATAACAGTGTATTTCTAAACAATTTTCGCATTATTAATTTAAATAAACATCTATTTCAGTCTTTTTCTACAATTCCATTGAACGATTAACAGTTTAATTGAAGGTAAGGCGCAGGCTATAAGCTACAGATAATTAAGACTTACCTTCTCATTTACCTCATACTCGTAGTACGTTACCCTATACACACAATTCAACTTGAGAATTGTAAGTAGGCCCGGAACCCAATTAAACTTGAATCGCGTGGAACTTCCATTTTAATTCTGACTAGACTGAGTATCTTGGCGAAAAACTCTCGTGCAAAGCTTAGAAAAGATAATATGTGGTGAGTTTTTAAATATGTAATAGTAATATCAGAGTACATTACAAGCCTACCAGCTGTACAGCCTCGTGAGTTTATCCAGTTTACCCAATCCGGCTGCATTACACAAACAGTAGGTAGTATAGGCTTTTCACGTAGAGCCTGTATCGTCCTTTCTAGAGTAAAACCCTCCCAGCGCGAGATAACCTGGGGGTGCGGATGTGAAGTTAGTTTCCATGGTAAAACACGTGACAGGTAACACGTGACAATAACAGCTGACAGATAACACGTGACAGAGCTGAGATAAACCTGGAGAGAAGGGAGTTTTAGTTTCCATGGTAACACGTGTACAGTTAACACGTGACAGATAAACACGTGGACAGAATAAACGTGACACGTAGTGGATTTTAACCAATCAGCTTTCAAAGGTTGAGGCTTTTAATCATAGAAACGGCTGATGTCCCACGTGTCCCAAATAGATATGGTTCATCACCAGAACCTCCAGGTATACTGATAGAATACACTTCTGGGGTGGACATGACGTGACAGCTTCAAGCGACGACCAATAAATGTCTCACATCGCTGTCATTCATCCAAAAAAATATACTTAAAAGTATTTTAGTCCACCTCCCCTTCCAGTAGTCATATTATCAACATAAAACTGGGTGGTTCTGAGGGGGGGGGGGGCGTTTTTTTCTGATTAAACCCCATTATATGAATCCATGTTTGTGTTCGCTGACAATTTTATAGACGCAACTTTTTACGACAGGAACAGGAATTTAAAAACACTAAAACTAATTTGTTACATCAACTACCAGCTCAACAAATTACACATATCCTTTGAAAAATGGGTTTCCTGCTTAATTTAACGAACTAACTCTTTCTTAAATTTTATGACAGACATTTCTTCTTAAAATTTGGTTTTGAGAACCCTGTGTTTCTTCTTAAACAGCATACCCGAAACGCGCTCCAAAACACTCACAATTTTCCACCTGATCATTAGCCGCTGGCGTTACCGCCTGCTGTCGTGACTACATCAAACCAAACAATCATTACTGCCCCCATAGAATACGTAGGGCGGACAGTTTGATGTCAAGGTGGCACCTCAACTGTGACGGTTTACAAACTGGCTCAAACAATCACACAGTCCGTAATGTTGATATATCTGCCTGCTTGCCAGTTCCCACTCTCCTCCAGCTGTAGGCGTCAGTATCGTTGTAATCTGGCAACACCAGAGGCAGTCAAGGCACATGGAGGAGACCCGTTACACCGTCGGGGTAATCAAGATCTTCAGGTTATACTTTGAGTGGGTATGGTTTAGTAATCACAGCAAAACAAACAGCCGAGCAGTTCGATATGTTGACAATAGCCTTAGAAACTAAGTCCCATTTCTGGTTGTAATCCTAATTATTATATATTATAGATAATGCCTAAAAAAGTTAACCAGGATGATTATTCGGAAAAAAAAATAATTTATTTTTTTTATCAGCACTACCTAATATATATGTTTTAATCAATTTAAGTCGAAGTTGGTTCATTTACAAAGCTGTTTTGTGGGCCACAGCAGCTGTCCCTGGAGATTCACTTAATTTTACTCTAATTTTATGTGATTTTTTTCAACTTTGTCTGAACAAATGTATTTGAACACCTGCTATCTTGTTTTCAGCTGTTGGGCCTGCTAATTTGTAAGATTGATTAAGGAGGGGAGGTGGGGGGGGGGGGGGGTAGGTAAGGAGATTTATTCAGCTCCCTTAGAGGTCATTCTTTACAGATGACCCAATTCTTGTGAGCTCGATATCTTTTTAAAAAAGCTAATACCCTCTAGAATTGGGGTGATGGTTTGATTTTCCATGGTAACAACCTTCCAGTTCTTATACAGAACGTTACTAGTTTTAGTTTAATGTTTAAAAAATGCTTTAGTGCACGGAACAATAAAAAAACACTGTATTGATGGTTACAAGAAAAATCCATTTTAAATTTGAAACAACTTTTAAAGTAACTAAATATAATCCCGCTTTCTTTTCCAACATTGTACCGTTTGCAGTTCCAGTAACAAGCCACATTGCTGCACTCACCACCAGTTGACTGTGTTGCGTTTCCCCACCGCTTTTACATACAACATAGCGCTGTCGGCACCAATTATGCGGATGGAGGGACAGTTATAACTATGTGAGATCCACCTGACTGAAACATTTACTACAGTACGGAGACAAAATCCACATCCTTCATGTCAGCAATCTTGAGTGCTTTACTGTCAGCATAATTCCGCCATCCGTAAGCCACCTCTTTCGCGTATCTTGACACCCAAGCAGGTTCAGGGCACAGGTGCAGGACCCGTTTTGCCCTCTGGAAGATTCAATATCTTTCAGTTCCACTCGAGAGTAGTGTGGCTAACTATCATCACAGTGGAACCAGAACATCCATTAGTTTTTCATCTTCAAACGATATGATAAAGCGCTACTAAAACAAAACTTATGTTGAGTGTTTTAACAAGATAATGAGAATTTTTAGAGATAAGTTAAACCTTTTATATCCAATTCTCCACACTTCCCAACATAAAAAGGTCCCTAGACCGTAACAATTTACAGATGGCTCAATCTTATAAGTGACTAAATGTAGTCAATTCAATTGTCCATACTCAACATCTTGCGGCCCTGCGGTCATTTAAAATCAAGTCTATTATCATTCGCAGCTCAGAAAAATGGAGCAAAATTAAAATTTCGGTGGTCATCGTATCAAAATGGAATAAATCTAATTTGTGGATGTTGATTTTAAACAGATGATCGGTTTTCTTGGCACTTGATACTGAGCAGCTCCCCATTTTGATAAAGGCCTTTTAACTGATTTAATTAGAAAGATAAAAACTAAGTTTTTCTATTAGTAGATTTACTCAAATTTTTACCGCTTGATTTCATTTCAACATGAACCGCGAGACTAATAATAGGATGATAAAGCTGCTTCAAAAAGGTGCAACAAAAGGTGTTTACAAAATGTTGTTTACAAAGTCAAAAGCTTTTGTAAAAAGGTGTTATAAAAAGAATGTTTATAAAAGATGTTATAAAAGATGTTCTAAAAGATTATAAACGGTGTTAAAAATTTATAAGGTGTTACAAAAGATGTAAAAAGGCCTTTATGATATAAAAATGCGGCTAAAGAAAATTTAGAAGCATATAATATTCAATTTCCTAGACGAGGTTCCCAAGAGAAGTGGGTAAAATTTAAATTAAAGTCGGAGGTTGTTTCTGTGAAGTAGTTCTACTGGGGGCCGAGCTAATTGTTTAACTTGACGTGGAATAGATATCTGCTAAATAATTTTGCGAATGGGGATGCGGATTATCGTTGTGAATACTTTAACTACTCACGAAGTACTGACACGATGGTTTTCAACCCCGAGTCAGAGAGCAAGCTTCAACAGACGGCTCCCAATATAAGAATATGGTAAACGATTCCTTATCTCTCTTTGTGAAGCTTAAAGTTTGTACAACCAAGAAAAAACATCTGAGATTGTAACTAAAATTAGCAGTCCTTTTTATAAAGCAACACCTAAATTCAATTTCATTATCGTCTTCCTCTCATCTTCAACATTTGTTACCCTGCCTGCAATCAATAAACTTTCACAATTTGTTGTTAACCAATTGGCTGGGTGTTGCCTCTTCACCGCAATGTACATTAAACCAACTTTCGTACTAAGCCACGTTCCGTATTGTAGATAGAAGGACAGCTGTTTCTCTACCACCCATGGTACAGGTAAACAACTGGTATAGATACAATCGCACACTCACCCAAAGTTATTCCGTCCTGTAACGTGATTCCTTTATAATACCCTCCAATCCTTTATTTTGTTTGTAATTTCCGCCCTGTATCAGTGTAGCCGCGCGACAACTAGGAACAAGTAATTGCACAGGTGGGGGAACCAGCTACACCGTCAGGAGTATTTAAAATCTTCACCTCACTAAGAGTATAGGTAGCTAAAACATCACCACTAACAGAAAACTTAGCACTTCGATCATAGAAAAGGGTTGGGACAATGAGAACACGTTGCCTAAAGACATAATTTGGTCACCATTTCAACTATTGTGATTTTTAAAGGATCGCTCAAACCTATATGTCCCCTCGAAACAGAGCTTATTAAATTAGTGGGTAGTGAGTAACATGGTTATATTTGACAGCTGGCCATTTAAAACGGGCTAAAATTTGATCGAATTAGATGGCACGACTAAAACTGCTGGTGGAAATGGTAAAAATTCTTGATCTGTAAATTCTTTATGTAAATTTCATCCATACATAATAATAAACTTAATAGTATTACCTTTTTTTCCCGCGAAACTGACTGTAAAGTGCAGTTTCCCCTGGAGTGTAATCTGCATCGCTGTACCGTCACAGTCATCACTGTCATTATCCTTCTGCTAAATTTCCTCTGGCAGATCCTGAATAATGGTCCAGCTTCAGATGGGGACCAGAACAATTGTACCAAATGAAGATAGTCCCAGTCCTGGCAACGAGCCAATTGTAGTACGAGGACGGCATTGGACACCCTTTTGTCATTGTTTTTGGTGTCAGCTGATACAGGACAGATAATAGCTGTTCGGGATTATTTCAAAGTTGGGTTCTTCGGTGGCTATCAATTCTTGAGATTGTGATGCTTCCCTACTTTAAAGGAGGTACTTATTAGAGAGCAACGGTTCCCAAGTATTCCCTTCATTCTCCTTCGTCTAACTGATCAATACAACCGATTTTCCCTCTCCTACCCTCTTGCGCCGGGCTGATTCAAAAGTTTCCGCCATCAAGAACAAGTTTTAACTGCAGATTGAATCTTTGATTTCACCATCACGCCTATTCATAATTTTGGAATTGAATCCGGTTTCAGTCCCTCACGCCACATATTTTGTTCACCGACTCCCGCTCGGTTTGCACTATCGTAGTCGTAGAATTGAAATCTCATCTGCAAAGTCCCCGAACAAATCGTATGCGTAGTTACGTCCTTTCAGGTCTCCGTCGAAATCCTAATCTCCACTTCATGAAAAGGTTTCCTTTTCTTCGTTTCAGTTCAGGTATTTTATAAAATCGTAAAAACTTCCGTCCCAGGCCCATTTTGGATATGACGGCTGCTTCTTGAATTTAAACCTTTGTGTTGTTAGGACATTTCCTTCAGCACAAGACACCATAAGTCTTTAGCTGTTATCACAGAATTTTTAGTTGATAAACTAAATAGTCCATTATTTTTATGACTCGTGTATGGTTAGTTTAGTTGGCGCTGATTAACGTTGTTAAATTGATAATATCCTTTTTTAGCCTCGCGTAATTTCGACATTCTTACATTACGCGTATGGATTTTTGAACCCGAAACAGACAGGGCATTGACGATGAATTCGGAAAAAATATGAATACGGAAGACTACATGCAAGATTTTGATAAATGGAGCAACGAATAACAATCAGGATACTAGGCGCCGATCCAAAACTTCCAGCTAGTGATCTGAGCAGCGATTGATGAGCCGAGTACAGTAAGGCTAAATAATGACTATGACAGTGAATGAAGGGGCAGATCATCAACAATCCGATTCAGAAACTCAGAACTGCATTTCAAGACTTGATAAAGATGTTCTCGACTTGGTGTCCATGCGGTATCTGCAATCACGAGACGTGGTATCTTAAGACAGAATTGGAGTGGTTGGTCATTAATTTTGCCAGGAGAGCACTATTATTTCCCGACGTCCTGCAGTCGAGAAAAAAGACGCGACTGTGGGTATCGGAACTGCCCATTTTTTCAAGAAAACTGTTTTGGAAGAAAAACAGTTCTTGAACTACAAGTAGTGGCATACGAACAGTGAGCAGGGGACAGTGAAGGGCACGATCAACCGAGGGGTACAGATTTATCGCATAAACGAAACTTTTCTGCAGATGTGCACCCTACGATTTGTGGAAAAGGGGACGACCGTTATGTGGTGCCATCACTGTGTGTTTCACGTATCGTGCTATGTGTTTTTTTTTCCATCACCGAATGGAAAAGATACACAACTTTGTGCCAGGGAACATTGTTTCAAGAATATGAGTTTCCGTAAGAAGTATTCCTAAGTCTTAAGGCCCTACTTTTTAACTAGTCCATATGGCAGCCAACGAAACTTTTACTCAATCCACACTTTTTATTCAATTATTACCATATATTTGATATCATGTGACCATTTTATGAAAATTTAAAAATACTTCATTCTCAATGCTTTGTTTTCTATCAAATGTGTAGGTAACGGTTCAAACAGCAAATTACAAGACAAAGAACCAAATAAACAAAGAGACTGGCCACAATAGAAATCAACGTGCCATCTCTCGTCTCTCGCCCCTGCTCTCACAGCGTGGGCCGAGACTTGCGTATGATCTAATTTTAGTGTTTAGAGATATCTTGGGGTGAGGAGAGGTGCCTAGAGTTTTCGTTCTTTGGTGTTATTACAGGGGTGAGTGTCCCCCCTAATTTCTAGGAGTGGCTACTCATCGGGGGGGGGGGTGGGGGTGGAGGGGGGGGGGGGTGGGAGGGATGGGGGGGTGGGGGGGGGAGGGGGGGGGGGGGGTGGGGGGGGGGGGGGGGGGTTGGGGGGTAGGGGGGGGGGTGTGAGGGGGAGGGGGGGGGGGGGGGGGGGGGGGGGGTGGGGGTTGCGCGGGGCGGGGGGGTGGTGAGGAAGGGGGTGGGTGTGGGGGGGGGGGGGGGGATTAGGGGGGGGGGGGGGGGGGGGGGGGGGGGGGGGGGGGGGTGGGGGGGGGGGTGGGGGGGGGGGGGGGGGTTAGGATGAGGTAGGTAGGGGGGTGGAGGGGGGGGGGGGGGGGGGGGGGGGGGGTGGGTGGTAAGGTAGTATTAAGTCTGTATTGTGTTTGTTATTTTTTATTATGGTTTTTGCCTAATTATATTGAGTAGCTGATATTGTAAGTCTACTGGGCTGCTATTGTGCTTACTCTGACGTGGTTATAATTTCGGTTTTAAATAAGAATATTGTTAACGTTCTTAGCTGTCCTTCGTTAAACTTCCAGTGTTGTTGGACCAACGATGAAAACAATCTGAGAGTTAACTAAAAATTAGCATCTTAAAAAAAGCAAACACCTAAATCATTTCGTGTGCGTCTGCCTTCTCAGCGTCATCAGTTGTAACCGGCTGCAATCCAATATACGTCACATTTGTTGTTAACCATTTGGCGGTGTTGCCTCTTCCACAGAAAGGTTACATAAAACAAACTGTTCCGTACTAAACACATTCCATGTAGAATAGAAGGTCACATGGCCACGACCACCCATGTAGAGTAACAACTGGTATAGATACAAATCCAGACTCCTGACAGTTTATTCCGTCTGTACGCGTTCCTTTTCCAGTCTCGCCATCTGTGTCGGTGTGTCCGGCGCGACACCAGAACAAGTAAAGTTGCACAGGTGGGGGAACCCAGCTACACGTCAGAGTATTGTGTGTAAAAAAGCTTCAGCTCACTCAGAGTGGGGTTAGCTAAAAACGAACAGAAAACTTACAGCTTCCATCATACAAATAGTTGGAAAACGTTGCTAAAGATAATATTATTCACTATTCAGAGCTTAGTTCCGCTCAGCCTAATGTCCCCCCCCCTCGAACAGTGCTTTAATAAATTAAGTGGAGTAGTTAAACATGGTGTTATATTTTGACAGATTGGCCATTTAAATTGACGAATATTAGAATTTGTCACCACGAAGCAGCCTGTGTAAATGGAAAATTCTTGATCTGTAAATTCTCATTAAATTTCTTCATACTGAATACATTAGTTTGGTAATATGTGAGGAGAACCTTCACACCATCTTCAAGACCTCAAGTTTCTCTCTGAGTGGGCAGCCTAACATTTATTACGTTGCAAGTAGTAAAGCTAGATAGTGAATCTTTGGCATATAACCCACTTCTTGTGAGCAAAATGGGGATGATCTTTACATGTAGGGAATTCAACACTGCGTTAAGGGTTCTTCTCAAATTTCGTCCGAAATCTACTTTTATAGTTTGTTTTTTAATAGAGATAAGATGACAGACCTTACCTCCGATTTCTTGTCGATTATTAAGAGGTCCCCAAGATTTAAAAAAAACGAAAACAAAACTTTAAAATGCCTATCCCGAAAATTCTAGCTCTAGAGTTCTCTTCTAACTGATTCCTAAGAACATATCCTGAAAAGTTTGAGGGTGATTGCTCAAGAAAAAATTGTAGAGAAGATAGACTATTAACCTCGATTTTTCAGGAACGCGATTGAAAATCGCTCGCCGCAATACTATTACACATATTGTCGTTTATATATATTCACGTAATCAGCGAGGGGGGGGTGGGGGGGGGGGGGGGGGGGGGGGGGGGGGGGGGGGGGGGGGGGGGGGGGGGGGGGGGGGGGGGGGGGGGCGGGAGGGGGGGGGGGGGGGGGGGGGGGTGGGGGGGGGGGGGGGGGGGGGGGGGGGGTGGGGGGGGGTGGGGGGGGGGGAGGGGGGGGGGGGGGGGGGGGGGGGGGGGGGGGGGGGGGGGGGGGGGGGGGGGGGGGGGGGGGGGGGGGGGGGGGGGGGGGGGGGGGGGGGGGGGGGGGGGGGGGGGGGGGGGGGGGGGGGGGGGGGGTGGGGGGGGGGGGGGGGGGGGGGGGGGGGGGGGGGTGGGGGGGGGGGGGGGGGGGGGGGGGGGGGGGGGGGGGGGGGGGGGGGGGGGGGGGGGGGGGGGGGGGGGGGGGGGGGGGGGGGGGGGGGGGGGGGGGGGGGGGGGGGGTTTCCAAATAATTACGCTTGTGTAATTTTTTGACCACCAATAGTTACTGTGGTAACCTCTGTTAGTTTTCTGTGGTAAACCTGTTATTAGTCGCCAGCCAAGAATCGTTGTGGAGCAACGAACGATCGAAAAAATAGTTTATGTGTAAGGTAAAATTTGAAAGATAAACTATTGATAAAGAACAACTCCATTAGACAAATCTACGTGCCATCCCTCAGCGAAGTACCCGGCTACTGTAAAAATCCCAGAGCAACGGTTTTATTTTTCGAAAAAAATGCAAACGTGTTTACTCTTGTTAATCGCTTATCCCGACATTTGTAAGTGTACCTTTAAACAATTACAACACTACAAATCAATTACATTTATTGACTTTAATTTAATTTTTTAACGTAATTGTAACGTCCTCGTCAGTCGTCCCATGACAAAGGCGTGGGCCGAAACGTCGACATACTTGTTAGAAAAAAACTGAGTGGAGACATCACTTTGCTAACAAAAATGAGCAATTATTCAATTATTAATGAATATTTAATGTGAATTAATTTATGATTATTAAAATTTCATAAGTATAATAATTTAATACCAGCTAAAGCGAAGAACCCAGGAAAAGCTCGACACCCCCTATTGTATAAAAAGCTCGCTAAAGACCCTACGGCAAGACTACACCAGGAACTATTTGATTTTTGGATCGAGGGAAAAAAAAAAACTTTTGTTACACCAAAAGAAGCTAAATGACATCAATGGGTATAGACAACAATCTAAACATTGATGGGTACATTTTTTACTAACAACAAAGAGGACTTCTCCCACCCTTCAAACCTGGTAAAGCTTATTTCTAACCCCACCCTAAAATCCACAAAACTTCAAAAGGAATACCTTAAACCAGGAGTCGAACCGCCCCTTCAGGCTCATCACGGCCACTCCAGGATGGAATAACAAAACGCAGTGAATGTTTTTCCCTCGCTAGCCAATACCAGAAAGGATCTTGAAAAAGATTTCCTGCTCTGACCTTTTGAACTGATAGCACTGAAGCCCTTCAATGGTTGGAATTTTTCGTGGGATAGTGAAACATTCCCCAGTACAGATGAAAAGGCTTCAGAATCATTTACCAACGACTGTTAAGCCCTCTATGAGTTCACTAACACTCACCCCTCGGCATAGAACCTTGAATTTCCGCTATGTCAATCATGCAGAGAAGATTGTCATGAAGATTTTCAGCCAAATGGCTACACCAAATTGGGTGGAATTGAAGCCTTCGATCCCTCTGCTTGGGGTGTTTCGTCAAAATTGGTTCATACAGCTCATTCGTTAATCCCTAGGGTGGATCCTAGTGTCCATATCGCAAACATAGCAGTCTACTACCTAATGAAACAAATTGTTTTATAGTAACCCAGAGCTCATGAATAAAGATCGTTTTCACCAGGCGTTACATTACGACGAGCAGGTAGTTTGTTTTGCGGAAAATACAGATAAGTTCCAAAATTTTGGATTGGCCAGATGTTTATCAAAGCACTTCCTCTCCCATGGCCTAATCATTTGATGCATACCAAATAGAAGTTTCCCTGGTAATACGTATCTTTCCCTTGACAATAATGTTCACCTTCGATTCCTTAGGATCCCTCCAAACGGGAATTTGTTTTTCATCAAAGCCAACCAGATCTCTCGTTCATACTTACATTTTTTTAAAAGCTCACCACCCAACCATATCTATTTCCGTATCGTGTACTCCTCAATGCCTAAGACTCAGAAGGATCATGCACTGCCAAGAAAATCTGGGCCTGAAAGAACATCCTCAACAACTCTAAAAACCTGTCCTTGCCGCATGTTAACCCTAAAAAAAAAATGATAGTGAACATCAGTAATTAATGTCCTCATCACAGCAAGAATCACTGTCCCACGCCAAAGTTGCAGGCTCCCAGATGACCCAACATCATTACATCTCACCAATCAGGGTCATATCAACTTAGGGTAGTGATGAATGATCGTGTCGAGTTGACTAAGAAGTAATGAAGAACACCTGCTCAAGAACGAGGAGTTTCAGTGAAAGTGACACTGCTGGTACACCCAAGAGACCTCCTCAACAATCCAACACACCCTAGGAAGAACAATTTTTTCAGTTCCACATAAGAAAACAGGGCCAAGCCTAAAAATCTCGCCTCTCAAATTGAAAGAACTTGCTTTTAGGAGCTCAACATGGCCCAACCAGCAAATGCAATGTGCCAAGATGTAAATGTTGTGAACTTGTCCCCAAAGGGCACCCGTGAAATCAAAGTGAACGCAAGAAGGTTAAAGCATTCCCTGGAAACTGCCAGAGCTGACACATCATTTATCTGTTTTCCCATGTAGTGTCGTGGAAAGGCTTACTCGGTCGCACAACTCGATCTCTACGGGGTTAGGAAACGGCGAACATAGGGTCAAATATTATAAACTTTAAATGTGGTAAGGTAGAGAAAACAAGTGATGAATATTAGTTTGGGTTTACAGTTGTTGGATCAGTTTTTTTAGACACAGGAAGATTTTAACAAAATTTGTAATGTGTCCCAATTATTGATAATTCTAGTCCTAAAAACTTTGGAATTGTCCGTAACATAAATTATATTCAAACTACTCAAGAATCCTTTAAAACCTTTGGAATTTAACACTATACATCCATTTGGCCTTTCCCTTACTCCTCCACATCTTAATTTATCACTTTAATAACCGTTGTTTAAGAGTGATCAGAATGTTTAAGGATTTTGGGTTTTTACTACTTTTACAATTTCAGGGCTTTATGTCACTGAAGATGGAAACGCCTTTGCAAACTTGTTTGAACGATAGCGATATTGATAGTTTTGATCTCAGTATTTTACAACAATTCATCTAGTAATTTTGAATTATTCAAGAGGGAAAAACAAATTCCCTCTGTATAGATAACTTAATAAATACTTAATTACAATTACGAATATATAAGTTAATGAATTAATGATAATTACCTTTGACAAGTAACGGTCGCTGGCAAGGGAAAGAGGATCTGATACGTTTCGGAAGAAACCTTTCCACTGTCATCTCACCCCGTAGAGGGTTGTCACCAACATCGAGGAAGAGGTAATTGAGTAATTAGTTAATCAATTAGAGGATAAAGTTTTTTTAATTGATTAATAATTTCATTAAAGAGCCAAAATCATAATCAACTTTTACAGCTTCCTCAAGACAATTATTGAAAGATAACTTATCCGTTGTCTCAGAACATAAACCTAAAGGGCGTGTAAATGGCCACTGTTTAATTTAAGTTTATGACTCATATTATTAAATGGACTTATATTAATATTAACGACTTATATTATTTAAATATTGATTTGACCATAACTCATCAAAGTTGATGTAGGGCTGAGGAAAAACACAGGATATTTTAGTGTAAACTCTTTACTTGACAGAATTACTGATTTAGGGGTCATTCATATGGGTAAAATGGTGAACGCCCTTATCCACTATCCAAGTATCCAGTTTAGGAACAGATTACTGAGGGCAGGCTGCTGTTAGAATAAGGGACATTGAAACAAGCTGCCACCTACACGAACTGTAACTGATTTAATACTGGATTAAAGATTATAATGAACATGGTGACTCGTATGAAGGGAAGAAGACGTCTATATTTTTTTTCACCAGCTACTGCGATTTATTTACAATATAAAGAAAAGTCAATTTCCATTTCATTTTATTTTTTCGTACGATGACAATGAATGCACTTGGCAAACACTCTGATTTATGATTTCCATAAAAATTTTTCTATAGCATTCGGATCTCAACTTATGTCCTGTTGCTACATATTACGTCTTTTGTCTGGTCAGATACCACCTGATTAACTAGTCACTATCTCTCAGGACAAAAGGATTTCGCGATTATTTTGGCCAAATTACGCCGGTAACCGCGAAATTTTAAAACAGGCTCTATCATTAAACTACACATAATCATTTGTCGCGGAGAATGGAAATTTTTCGCCGATTTCGTCATGCCGCGAAATCCTTTTGTCCCTGCTATCTCTACACACTCTAACCTTTTACATATTATGTTTTCCAAAACTATGAGCGTATTGTCTTTAAGAATTACGTTCATATTCCTGTGAGATTCACCAGTGGATATATGAATCGCTCAAAATCAGTCCTAAACAGTTTTATTCAGTCCTGGATAACTTTTGTACCTTTTCGGCATCACAAATTTTTTTTGCTGAACTTATTATTTATTATATACTGTGAAACATACTGCTATCAGATATTCACACAGTAAAGACACTACTCATTGTTTACTTGTATAGCGATAAAATAGCGGTCCTCAGGACTGCTCTTTTAATCTCAAGGATATATGGAGCATTTTTGTTATTAACAATCTTTTAAGTGTTATTATCCTTGTAATATGCCCACTGTCCCAATACCTAGCTTTTTTTGTTTTTCAAATACATCCCCTGAAGGCTTACATTTTTAGGGTTTTGATGCGGTCAGTTTTTGGTTATACGGGGTCGTTTATATAATTACTAATCACTTTTTGGCACATTTTTAACCCCCCTCCCCTAGGGGGGGGGGGGGGGGGGGGGGGGGGGGGGGGGGGGGGGGGGGGGGGGGGGGGGGGGGGGGGGGGTTGGCCCGAATCATTTTTACACAGAGCTATTGTGTAAAAATTATACTAGCGTAATCATTTGGAAACCCCCCCCCCCTCCTCCTCCCCCCGGCTGATAACGTAATATTATGTAATTGTGAATGGAACTCCTAAGATTTTCCAAGAATTCATCTTTTACCCTAATCCGGAACTCTCTTTACATAATATTAATAAGTAAATCCCTGAAATCAATCAAGAGTTTATATTCATAATTAGATCCTGATAGAAAATTCCCTTCAGCGTCCTCTCCAAATTGGAGCGGTACTTTCGATGAGATTTTTTGGTTTCTGTCCACAATAGACCTATGGGAACCGGACACGAGGGGCGTACCGACACAAGGCGGTTACTTTCTTAAAAGGTGGACACGAGGGCGAATCACATGAATCACTTTAAACAGGTATAGAACGGTTTTTTGAGTTCTCAACAGTCTGGTTGAGGTAAAGCTTAGCTCGAAGAATTGATCTACTCACGTTTAAATTTGAAACAAAAAAGTGATGTCCACAAATTAATCACCCAGATTTTAAGCGAGCCAAAACATTGAAGAATTTTCCTTAAATATCTCAAGGTCAACTCAGCAGCAGATTTTGGGGATTGGTAACGTGCTTAGACCAAACAAACAATGCCTAGTGGTTTCATGTGACAAAATGGCATACAAAATTATTCGCAGTCGCTTGACGCTTACGGTTACCCGGGTTTAAATTCTGGGTACTATGATACTACCAACGAGGGGGGCTAGTGTATGGAGGAGATTACATTGGTAGACAGAATTTCACTGATGTGTTCACGTACGCGGAGATTCCAAACCATCAATCCCTCAGTTAAACAGTTAAAACGACCATCATTTAAGGGGACCGTTTTTTTCTTCCGACCTTCGTGTCATCATACGAAAATGATCATGTGATTCGCCCTTATTAATCCAACTGCACCCTTTAAGGAAAGTACGCCCTGTTTTCCTACGCCCTGTGTCCTCCGCTCTTGCGTCCCTAGCCACCTTTGTTTCCTACGCCCTAGTACCTCCGCTTCTGCGTCGACCGCCTTTGTTACCTACCCCTAGGTGTCCCTCCGCTCTTGCTCTACCGCCTTTGTTTCCTACGCCCCTCGTGTCCTCCGCATCTTTGCGTCTACCACCTTTGTTTCCTACGGCCCCTTCTTGGTCCCTCCGCGCCATGCTCTACCGCCCTTTGTTTCCTACGCCCTAGTGTTCCTCCGGTCTTTGCGTCCTACCGCCTTTTGTTTCCTACGCCCTAGTGTCCATCCGCTCTTTTGCTTCTACCGCCTTTGTTTCCTACGCCCTATGCCTCCTCTCTTGCGTCTAACCGTGCGCTTTGTTTCCTAACGTGGGTCGCACGTGAGTGTCCCTCCGCTCTTGCGTCACCGCCTTTGTTTCCAACGCCCTCGTGTCCTCCCTCTTGCGTCTACCGCCTTTGTTTCCTACGCCCTCGTGTCCTCCGCTCTAGTGCGTCCTACCGCGTCTTGAGTGTAGTTTCCTACGGCCCCTAGTGCCCCGCCTTGCCTCTACCACCTTTTGTTTCCTACGCCCTAGTGCCTCCGCTCTTGCGTCTAGGGGGGGGGGGGGGGCCGCCTTTGTTTCCTTCGCCTATGGTCCCCTCCGCTCTTTGCTCTACCGCCTTTTGTTCTACGCCCTAGTGTCCCTCCCTCTTCGTTCCTACCGGCCTTTGTTTTCATACGCCCGCGTGTCCTCCCTCTGCGTCTACCGCCTTTGTTTCCTACGCCCTCGGGTCCTCCTCCTCTTGCGTCCTACCGCCTTTGTTTCCTACGCCCTATGTCCTCCGCTCTTGCGTCTACCACCTTTGTTTCCTACGCCCTTTAAAAAGGTTTTTGGGGGGGGGGTTCACCTCCCTCTTGCGTCTACCACCTTGTTTCCTACGCCCTAGTGTCCTCCTCTCTTGCGTCTACCCGCCTTTGTTTCCTACGCCCCTAGTTCCTGCGCATCTTGCGTCTACCACCTTTGTTTCCTACGCCCCTATGTCCTCCGCGCTGCGTCTACCACCTTTTGTTTTCCTCGCCCTCGTGACCTCCGCTCTTGCTCCTACCGCCTGTGTTTCCTACGGTCCCCTAGTGTCCTCCGCTCTTTGCGTCTACCGGCCTTTTTGTTTCCTACGCCCTAGTATCCTTTACCCGAGGCTATGTGTCGGGTTTGCTTTCTTAATTATATACGCTACCTTATTGACCTACTTCGTCGGTAAAAGAGGTGATCAACACGGACGCTTTTATCAATAAATAATATTATTTGAAAAGCCAACTTTTCATTAATAATCAGTAAATATTGGGCCAGCACCCGGCCCGACTCCATCGTCCCAATAGAAATAATTAGTACACAATATATTCAGACCTAGTTCTCATTTAGAATTAGATGTATTCTATAATCAGGCTCCCTTGAATGGCCCCTTGATCTCCAATGTTTAATTAACATTACCTCCCTCGTTTTCAAGACAATATTCCTTCATCAATATAAAATACTATAGTTTACATCAGACTATGACTACATGATGAGTTACTGCCGTTTTTTGCTATTTTCATTTGAGTGCCATAATCGTTTATTATATACATTTATATACATAGTATCGTCATTGCTCCTTTAATATTATTCATATCAAATGGCTCAATAGGCGTCACCTGTTTTTCATAAAAGTTGAACTATTTAGAAACGGGTCATTTTCCTTTTTGTTCTTGATAATACTACTTAGAGAGTAAAAGTCAAATGTTTAGGTTTTTCTTTGTAGTAATATTTTGGATAGAAGTGCCACACTGCCTAGCAAACAGCCTAAATCAAAATTATGTTTATGTTTGATAATTAAGAAGGTTTTTGGGTAAGACAATAAGTGTATTTATTTTATAACCTCATTCTAGAAAAAGTGAGCCGTCAAGGATATGCGGAAATAACTTGGCACGCGTACGATTATTAGCAGAGAGTTAACCCGTATTAGTTAATGTTGTTTGCTTTGTAATTGGTTTGAATGTGCGGTGAAATAATATTTTTTTTTTGAACAGCCTCTCCTTTCACTTCGCTTTTTATTTTGACCTAACCAACCTTCGAACTCCCAGGGCACAATATCATGTTATACAGTGGATGGGGACGAATATAACAAATATATCTGATATTCTTGAGACTTCCGGGATTCCCTCTCACCTCAACAACAAGGGCCCATACTTCTCCGCTACAATTTACTGGTATTTTAACGTCCATGAAGAGTGGACTAGTTTATATCGTTATAGTGCAGCAATTAAGAGCTGCTGTTTTTTAAGAAATCCGTCGGTAAGGTAGCCAATCAAATAGAAAAAACATTCTTTACCAGACCACGGATTAACCGTTTTTAATTCTACAGTAAACATAAGTTAAGTAAAGTATGTTCCGATTTCCTAGCTTTTTCAAGTGGAAACACCGGTATGCCATCGATTTTAAATTAAAACTGCAAATCTCGACAGCCAATTCTAAACTGCCACTATACCACAATTCAACCTTTCTAATCATTCATTCGCTTGTTTGTTTTTTTTCGCTAATTAGTTTTGCCGATCAGCTTGCACGCCAATATCTCCTGTTGTCATGTAAATTATTTCCCAATTTCATATCAGAGCATAACAACCAATGTTCTCAACTTTCAGGCAAAGTCGTACTTATATTTGGTTACAGTTTTATTAGTCGATCCCATTCGAATATTAGAATTATGAGAGTGGTGAAGACTCCAGATCCAAAACAACATGATTAAATTTTATAACAACATTGTCCTTAATGAGACACAAAAGAAGCAAATTTGATAAAAGGTTCTTCAAACCCCCACAGTAGTGATAGTGAGTGGTAAGGAAACTCTGCAGCCCTGTACCTGCCATGGTACACAAGGCCTCTGAAAACTAGACCCTAACACTAACCCCACAGGTAGTTGATAGTGGGAGTGGTTAAGGGAAAACTTCTGCAGTCCTGTAACTGTCCCCTGGTACACAAGGCCCTGAAACTAGACACTAAAACTAACCCACAGGTGTGATAATTGGGAGCGTAGGGAACTCTGCAAGTACTGTACACTGTCCCTGGGTACACAAGGCTTCTGAAACCTAAACTCCAACACTAACCCCACAGGTAGTGATAGTGGGAGTGGCAGGTAACTTCTGCATTCCTGTACCTGTCCCTGGTACCAAGGCTTCCTGAAAAACTAACTCTAACACTAAACACCACAGTAGTGATATGGAGTGGCTGGGAACTCTGCATCCTGTACCTTTCCTGTTTACAAGGCTCTGAAACTAACTCTAACACTAACCCCGCCCACATGGTAGTGATAGTGTGGGAGTGGCCAGTGAAACTCTCAGTCCCTGTGCTGTTACATGTCCCTGGTACACACAAAGGATCGGAAAACTAGACTCTAAAACAACTTAAAACCCCCGACAGTGGAGTATAGAGGGAGTTGGCATTTGTGCACGGGCAAACACAAACTCCCAGCAGTCCTGTAAACCCTGTCCCCTGACCCTCCCTAAAATCCTGTACCTGTACCTGGTCCCCCCTAGGAACACAAAGGCACTCTGAAAACTAGAAGACTCCTAAAACCAAAACTAGACCTCTCACTACTAACAAAAACGCAACCCCCACCCAGGGTAGTGATAGTGGTAGTGGTAGGGAACCTATTCCCTGCCAGTCCTGTACCTGGTCCCCTTGGTACACAAGGCTCTGAAACTGACTCTAACCTAACCCCACAGGTAGTGATAGTGGGAGTGGTAGGGACTACTGCAGTCTGAACCTGTCCCTGTGACACATGGCTCTGAAACTAGACGTGCGATGATGGTCACTGACAGCAGGCGCGTCGAGGATGCAACCCCCAACAAGGTGAGTGATAGTGGGAGTGGTAGGGAACTCTGGCAGTCCCTGTTAACCTTTCCCTGGGTACACAAGGCTCTGAAAACAGACCTAACCCAAACCCCACAGTAGTGATAGTGGGAGTGGGTAGGGATCTCTGCAGTCCTGTACCTGTCCCCCCTGGTACACAAGGCTCTGAAACTAACTCTACACTAACCCCACAGAAAGTGATAGTGGTAGTGGTAGGAACTCAGCAGTAACTGTGGCGTGACTAGGATGATGTGGGGTTGGGAGGGATAAGGGTAATAGAAGTGTGGGTGAGCTCTATAGTGAGTGCGACACACACAGCCGGAATCTAGTAACAGGGTGTGGGACGGGTGGGGGATCACTGGAGTGGAGAGAAGGGGGGGAGGAGATGTATCTCTCTCATCTCTCGCAGTGATGAGATGGGCTTGTAGGACGTCCTGAAAACACTAACCCCACAGGTAGTGATATTGGGAGGGTGGTAGGGAACTCTGCAGGTCCCTGTACCTGTCCCTGGTACACCAAGGCCTCTGAAACTAGAACCTCTTAACATTCCCCACAGGTATTGATTGATAGTGGAGTGGTATGGAGATCTCTGCAGTCCCAATACCTGTCCCCTGGTACACAAGGCTCTGAAACTAGACTCTACACTAACCCCACAGGTAGTGATAGTGGGAGTGGTTAGGGAACTCTGCATTGCCCTGTACCTGTTCCCCGGTATCCCAAGGCTCTGAAACTAAGACTCTAACACTAACCCCACCTGTAGTGATAGTGGGAGTGGTAAGGGAAAACTACTGCATGTCCTGACCTGTCCCCTGGTACACAAGGCTCCTGAAAAAAGACCCCTGAGACACTAACGCCCACAGGTAGTGATAGGGGAGTGGGTAGGGAACTCTGCAGTTCCCCTTACCTGACCCTGGTACACAAGTCCCACTGAAACTAGACCTCTAAATAACTAACCAACCCCACAGGTATGATATAGTGGGAGTGGTTAAGGGAGACTCTCAGTCCTGAAACCTGTCCCTGGTTAAACAAGGCCTCTGAAACAAACTCTAAACACTAACCCCACAGGTAGTGATAGTGGGAGTGTAGGGAACTCCTCAGTCCTGTACCTGTCCCTGGTACACAAGGCTCAGAAAAACTAGACCCACTAACACTAACCCCACAGGTCCGTGATAGTGGGATGGGTAGGGAACTCTGCAATCCTGTACCTGTCCCTGGTACACCAAGGGCTCTGAATCCTAGCTCCTAACACTAACCCCACAGGTAGTTGATAGTGGGAAGTGGTTAGGGAACGCTGCAGTCCTGTAACCTGGTCCCTGGTACACAAGGCTCCGAAACTAGACGCTAACACTAACCCCACAGGTAGTGGATAGTGGGAGTGGTAGGAACTCTGCGCAGTCCTATACCCTTGTCCCTGGATACAGGTACAGAACTGCAGAGTTCCCTACCAACTCCCACTATCACTACCTGTTGGGGTTAGTGTTATAGTCTATTTTCAGAGCCTTGTGTACCAGGGATCAGGTACAGGACTGCAGATTTCCCTACCACTCCCCACTATCACGACCCTGTGGGGTTGAGTGTTAGGGTCTAGTTTCAGAGCCTTGTGTACCAGGGACAGGTACAGGACTGCAGAGTTTCCCTACCACTCCCACTATCACTACCTGTGGGGTTAGTGTTAGCGTTTTAGTTTCAAGCCTTTGTACCAGGACAGTACAGACTACAGAGTTCCCTACCACTCCCACTATCACTACCTTGTGGGGGTTTAGTTTTAGAGTCTGTTTTCAGAGCCTTGTGTACCAAGGGACAGGTACAGGACTGCAGAGTTTCCCTACCACACCCACTAGTCACTACTGTGGGGTTTTAGTGTTAGGTCTAGTTTTCAGAGCCTTGTGTACCAGGGACAGGTACATGACTGCAGAGTTTTCCCTACCACCGCCACTATCACTACCTGTGGGTTTAGTGGTTAAGGTCTAGTTTTCAGAGCCTTGTGTACCAGGGACAGGTACGCAGGACTGCAAGGTTCCCCTACCACTCCCACTATACTACCTGTGGTGTTAGTGATGAGTCTAGATTTCCAAGCCTTGTGTACCAGGGACAAGGTATAGGACTGGCAGAGTTTCCCTACCACTCCCACTAACACGACCTGTGGGGTTAATGTTAGAAGTCCCTAGTTTCAGAAGCCTGTTACCAGGGCAGGTTACAGGACTGCAGAGTTCCCTACCACTCCCACTAACACTACCTGTGGGGTTGTAGTGGTTAGAGTCTTGTTTCAGAGCCTTTGTGTCCAGGGGACAGTACAGTAACGCAGAGTTCCCTACCCACTCCCACTATCACTACCTGTGGGGTTAGTGTTAGAGTTCTAGTTTCAGATCCTTGTGGTACTCAGGGACAGGGTACAGGAACTGCAGATTCCCTACCACTCCCACTATCACTACCTGTGGGGTTAGTGTTAGAGTCCTAGTTTCAAGCCTTGTGGTACCAGGGACAGGTACAGGACTGCAGAGTCCCAACACCACGCCCACGATCACTACCTGTGGGTTAAGTTAGATCTAGTTTCAGAGCCCTTGTGTACCAGGGAACAGGGACCAGGACTCAGAGTTCCCTACCACTCCCACTATCAAACTACCTGTGGGTTTTAGTGTTAGAGTCCCTAGTTTCCAGAGCCTTGTGTACCAGGTACAGGTTACAGGACCTGCAGAAGTTCCCTACCAATCCCACTATCACAACCTGTGGGGTTAGTGTTAGAGTCCAATGTTTCAGAGCCCTTGTGTACCAGGGACAGGTACAGGACCTGCAAATTTTCCCCTGCCACTCCCACTATCACTACCTGTGGGTATGTTAGAGCTTGTTTCAGAGCCTTGTGTACCAGGGACAGGTAACACACAGGACAGCAGAAGTTCCCTGCCACTCCCCCCACTATCACTACCTTGGGGTTAGTGTTGAGTCCCTATTTCAGAGCCTTGTGTACCAGGGACGGTACCGACTGCAGAGTCCCTGCCACTCCCACTATCACTTACCTGTGGGGTTAGTGTATAGTCTATTTTTTCGAGCCTTGTGTTACCGGACAGGTAACAGACTGGCAAGAGTTTCTCCTGCCACTCCCACTATCACTACCTTGGGGTTTAGTGTTAGAGTTTATTTTCAGAGCCCTTGAGTACCCCAGGGACATGTACGTACTGCATAGTTTTCCCAACCACTCCCACTATCTCTACCTTTGGGTTAGTGTTAGATCTAGTTTCAGAGCCCTTGTGTACCAGGAACTGTACAGACTGCAGAGTTTCCCCACCACTCCCAACCTATCACTACCTGTGGGTTAGTGTTAGGGTCTAGTTTC
Source organism: Bolinopsis microptera (assembly GCF_026151205.1). Classification (NCBI taxonomy): domain Eukaryota; kingdom Metazoa; phylum Ctenophora; class Tentaculata; order Lobata; family Bolinopsidae; genus Bolinopsis; species Bolinopsis microptera. The sequence continues at coordinate 5,672,546 of NC_087079.1, read as the reverse complement.
AGAGCCTTGGGTGTACCGTGGTACAGGTACAGGACTGCAGCGTTCCCCTACCACTCCCACTAGCACTACCTGTGGGGTCTGTAGAACCAATATATCAAGTTTTTGCTTCGTTTTGTGTCCTCATTAAAGACCAAGGTTGTTATAAATTAATCATGTTGTTTGGTGTTCTGAAGATCTTCCACCACTCGTCCAAATTCTAAATAGTCCATGGCGATCGACTATACTGTATCCAATATTAAACGACTTTTGCCAATAGTTGAGAACATTGGTTTGTTATGCTTGAATATGAAATTGAATAGATTATACATGACAACAGGAATATTTGGCGTGCAGCTGATCGGCAAAACATAATTAGCGAAAACAAGACAAACAAGCGAATGAAAGATTAAAGTTGAAAATGTGGCATAGTGCAACCGAATTATTAATTGGCTGGTCGAGATTGCGCAGTTGTAATTTAAAATAGATGGAAATAACGGTTGTTCCACTTGAAACGCTAGGAAATCGGAACATACTTTTACTTTAACATTATGTTTTTACTGTAAAAATTAAAAACGGTTAAACGTGGTCTGGTATGAATTTTTTTCTAATAATTTTGATTTGGGCTGACCTTACCGACGATTTCTTACAAAACAGCAGCTCTTAATTTGCTGCAACTATAAAGCTATAAACTAGTCACTCTTCATGACGTTAAAATACCAGTAAATTGTAGAGAGAAGTATGGGCCCCCTTGTTTTGTTGAGGTGAGTTCGTATCCCGAGTCTCAAGAATATCATATATTTGTTATATTCGTCCCATCCACTGTAAACATGATAGTGTGCCCTGGAGTTGAGGTTGGTTAGTCCAAAATAATGTGAAGTTGAAAGGAGAGGCCTGTTCCAAAAACCATATTTATTTACCGCCACATTCAAACAAATAACAAAGCAAACAACATTAACTAATACGTGGATCTATCTCCTAATAATCGGTAGCGTGCCAAGTTATCCGCATATCCTTGGACCGCTCACTTTTTTCTAGAATGAGCGGTTATAAACTAAATACACTATGGTCCTTACCAAAACTCTTTAATTAATACAACATAACATAATTCTGATTCTAGGCTGTTTTGCTAGCAGTGTGGCTCTCTATCCAAATATACTACAAAAATAAACCTAACATTTGACTTTTTACTCTCTAAGTAGTATTATCAAGAACAAAAATGGAAAATTTCCCTTTCCAAATAGTCAACTTTATGGAAACAGGTGACTCGCTATTGAGCAATCTGTAAATATGAATAATAAAAGAGCAATGAACCATACTATGTATAAATAATGTATATAATTAAACGGATATGGCACATCAATGACAAATAGCCAAAAACGTCCATACCATCATGGTAGTCCTTAGTCTGAGTAACTATAGTATTTTAAATTGCATTGAAGAAATGTCTTTATACGAGGGAGAATGTAATTAAACTTGGAATCAAGGGCCAGCAAGATCCCGGATTATAAGAATACAAACTAATTCTAATGAGAAACTAGGTCTGAAATTATTGTGTACCTAATTATTCAAATTTGGACGAATGGGAGTCCGGACGCTGCTGGCCCAATAATTTACTGATATAAAGAAAAGTTTGCTTTCAATTTATTGATTTATTGGATAAAAGACGGTCCGTGTGATCCACCATCCTTTTTCCGACGAAGTAGGATAATACGGTAGCGTATATAATTAAGAAAGCAAACCACACATAGCCTCGGGTATAGGATACAGGCGTAGGAAACAAATGGCGGTAGAACGCAAGAGCCGAGGACATAGGGCGTAGGAAACAAAGGGCGGTAGACGCCAAGAGCGGAGGACACGAGGGCGTAGGAAACAAAGGTGGTAGACGCAAGAGCGGAGGACACTAGGGGCGTATGAAACAAAGTGGAGAACGCAAGAGCGAGACAATTAGGCGTAGGAAACAAGGCGGTAGACGCAAGAGCCGGAGGACACTTAGGCTAGGAAACAAAGTGTAGACGACAAGAGCAGGCCACTAGGGCGTAGGAAACAAAGGGGGTAGACGCAAGAGCTGAGGACACTAGGGCGTGGAAACAAAGGCGGTAGACGCAAGACGGAGGAAACGAGGGCGTAGGAATTAAAAAAAAAAAAAAAAGGCGGTAGAACGCAAGAGCGAGGACACGTGGGCGTAGGAAACAAAGGGCGGTAGACGCCAAGAGCGGAGGACACCTAGGCGGTAGGAAACCAAGCGGTAGACGCAAGAGCGGAGGACACTAGGGCTAGGAAACAAAGGCGGTAGACGCAAGAGCGGAGGACACTATGGACCGTTAGGAAACAAAGGTGGTAGACGCAAAGAGCGGATGACACTAGGGCGTAGGAAACCAAAGGCGGTAGACGCCCCCCACCAAGAGCGGAGGACACGAGGGCCGAGGAAACAAAGGCGGTAGACCAAGAAGCGGAGGAGACACGAGGGCGTATGAAACAAAGGCGGTGAACTGCAAGAAAGCGGAAGGACACTAGGGCTTAGGAAACAAAGGCGGTAGAGCAAGAGCGGATGACACTAGGCGTAGGAAAACAAAGGCGGTAGACTCATGAGCGGAGGACACTAGGGCGAGGAAACACAGGCGGTAGACGCAAGAGCGGAGGACAATAGGCGTAGGTCAACCAAAGGCGGTAGACGCAAGAGCGGAGGGAACACGAGGGCGTAGGAAACAAAGGTGGTAGACGCAAGAGCGGAGGACACGAGGCCGTTAGGAAACCAAAGGAGGTTAGACGCAAGCGGAGGACACTAGGGCGTAGAAACAAAGGCGGTAGACGCAAGGAGCGGAGGACACTAGGGCGTAGGAAACAAAGGGGGTAAGACGCAAGATCGGAGGAACAACGAAGGGGCGTAGGAAACAAGGGCGTTACTTTTTCCTAAAGGGTCAGGTGGATAAAGGGCGAATCACATGATTTCATTTTTAGTATGAACACGAAGGCGAAGAAAAAAACGTCCTTAATGAAGGTCGTTTTAACAGTTTTAACTGAGAGAATGAATGGTTTTGAAATTGATGAACACACCTCATGAAATTTGTCTACCCAAAGTAAAATTCCCGTTTTTGGGACGTACTAACCCCTGATTTAAACCCCGGGTAACCGAGCGTCACTACTGCATATTTTGAATCCAAGTTTTGTCACATGAAACCCTTGGCATTGTTATTTGATTGGTCTAAGCAACGTTACCAAACCCCGAAATCTGCTGCTGTGGTTGAACAGAGATTATTTAAGGCAAATCTCTCCAATGTTTGGCTCGCTTAAATCTGGGTGAATGTATTTGTGGCCATCACTATGTTTTTTGATTCAAATTAAAACGAGAGTATATCCAATTCCTTCGTGCTAAGCTTTTACCTCAACCCAGGACTGTTGAAACATCAAAAAACCCGTTTATACATGTTAAAGTGATTCATGTTGATTCGCCCTCCGTGTCCACCCTTTTAAGAAATACCGCCCCTGTGTTCGTAACGCCCCGCGTGTCCCGGTTCCCCTAGTCCTATTCCGTGGACTAACCTAAAATCGCCATCAAAGTAACCGCTCAATTTGGAGAGACCCGCCTGAAGGGAATTTTTCTAATCAGGGAATCTAAAATTATGAATATAACATCTTGATTGAGTTCAGGATTTACTTCTTAATATTATGGAAAGAGAGTTTCGGATTAGTTACAAGATGAAATTCTTGAAAACCTTAGGAGTCATTCACCCCAATTCACATAATATTACGTTATCAGCCAGGGGAGGAGGGGGGGGGGTTTTCCAAAGTGATTACGCTAGTATATTTTACACAATAGCTCCTGTGTAAAAATTTATTACGGAGGGGGGAGGGGGTTAAAAATGGGGGTGCCAAAAAGGATTACGTAATATATAAACGACCCCCGTAAACCCAAAACCTACCGCATCAAAAACCCTAAAAATGTAAGCCTTCTGGTATGTATGAAAAACAAAAAAGCTAGTATGTGGACAGTGGGCATATTACAGAAAATAAATAAACACTTAAACAGATTGTTTTAATAACAAAATTGGTTTCCATATATTTTGAAATAAGAAAGAGCAGATCCTAGGACGCTATATTTTTTAACCTCTAGACAATACAACAACTGAGTAGTGGTCCTTTACTGGTTTGAATATCTGAACAGTATGTTTTCACAGTATAGAATACATAATAGTTCAGCAAAAACATTTTGTGAATGCCGAATAGGTACAAAGTTAAGGGATCCGAACTGAAAACTGTTTAGACTGAGTTTGATCGATCGTTTATATCCAACTGGTAAATCAGGAAATACATGAACGTAATTCTTGAAGACACATAAGCTCATTGTTTTTGGAACATAATTGGTAAAGTAGAGTGTTAGAGATAGCAGGACAAAAGGGATTTCGCGGCATGGTACAATATCGCGAAATTCCCATTCTCCGCGACAAATTTTTATGTGTAGTTTAATTTGTATAGCCTGTTAAATGTCGGCGGAAGCCGCGAAAATTTGCCAAAATAATCGCGGAAATCCGTTTTGTCCCTGAGAATATGGAACTAGTTAATCAGGTGGTAATCTGACCAGACAAAATACGGTAAATATTAGCAACAGACAAGTTGAGATCCGAATGATAATAGAAATTTTAATGGAATCATAAATCAGATGTCCTGATGCAATCATTGTCATCGTACGAAAATAAAATGACATGTGAAATTGACTTTTTCGTAATATTTTAAAAAATCGCAGCTGGTGAAAAAATATAACGTCTTCCCTCCCTTCATACGAGCCACCATGTTCCCAGATTAATCTTTAATCCAGTTATATCAGTTACAGTTCGTGTGGTAGCAGCTGTTTCATTGTCCCTTATTCTAACACTGCCTTCCCCCGTAATCGTTTCCTACTGATACTTGGATAGAGGATAAAGGGGGTCGTCCACATTTACAAATATGAATGACCCCTAAATCATAATCGGTCAAGTAAAGGAGTTTTACACTAAATACTCCCCTGTGGTTTTTTCCTCAGCCGTACATCAAACCTTTTGATGAGTTAAGGCAATCAATATTTAAATAATATAAGTTGCGTTTAATAAAATAAGACATATTAATAATATGAGTCATATAACCTTAAACTTAGGTTTAACCAGTGGCCATTACACCGCCCCTTTATTTTTAATGTTATGAGTCAACGGATAAAGTTTATCTTCAATAATTGTCGTGATAAGCTGAAAAGTTGATGAATTTGCTTCCTTTAATGAAATTTTTAATCAATTAAAGATAACTTTTATCCTCTAATTGGATTAACTAATTTCTCAATTTACCTTTCCTCAGATGAGGGTGAAACAAGCCCTGCGTGGTGAGATGACAGTGGTATTTCCTCCAACGTATCAGTTCACTTCCTTGACAGCGACGTTACTTTGTGCGGAAAAATTAATAAAAACAAAAAAAAAAAGGTATTAATCATTAATTCATTATATATATATTCGTTAATTAGTTAATTAAAGTATTTATTAATTATTATACAAGGAATTTGTTTTCCCTTTGACTCAAACCAAACTATATGAATTGTTTTTAAATAACTGAGATCAAACTATTCAACTACAGGCTATCGTCAAACATGTTGCAAGCGTCATCTCAGTGACAATAAGCCCCTAGAAATTTTTTGGGGGGGGGGGGGGGGGGGTAAAAGTTAATAAAACCCAAAAATTCCTTTTAAATCTGAACACTCTTAAAACGTTTATAAAGTTAAAATTAATATGTTAGGAGTAATGGAAGGCCAAAAGAATTTATAGTGTTAATTCCCAAGGTTTTTTAAAGTCTTTGAGTAGTTGAATATATTTTAGTTCACTTACCATCCAAGTTTTTAGGACTAGAATTATCAATAATTGACACCATTAAAAAATTTTGTTAAAAGCCTTCCCTTTGTCTAAAACCATGATCCACAAATGTAAACCCCAACTATATTCAGTCACGTTGTTTTCATCACCTTATCACCATTTAAAAGGTTTTATAATTATTTGACCCTATTTTTTTTCCCTCCATCCAAACCCGATAGAGAGTCGCGTTGTGCACCGACCGTAAGCCTTTCCACAACACTACATTGGAACGATAAATGGAATTGTTGTAGCGTCTGGCCAGTTTCCAGGGAATGCTTTAACCTTCTTGGCCGTTCTCTTTGAATTCACGGTGCCTTTACAAGATTCACCAACATTTACATCTTGGCCACATTGTCATTTTGCTGGTTGTGGCCATGTTGACCCTAAAGCAAGTTCGGTTCAATTTGACGAGGCGAGATTTTTAGGCTTGGCCCTGTTTTCTTTTGTGTAACTGAAAATTTGTCTTCCTAGGCGTGGTGGAGGTTGAGGAGGGCCCTCTTGGGGATGTTCCAGCAGTTGTCCACTTGTTCACTGAAACTCCCTCGTTTCTTGAGAGGTGTTCTTCATACTTCTTAGTCACAGACACCAGATCCATCAGCACTACCATGAAGTAGATATGACCCTGATTGGGAGATGTAATGATGTCTGGGCATCAGACCGGAACTTGCCGTGACCAGTGATCTTTGCTGTGTTTGGATGACCTTAATTACTGATGATCTCAATCATTTTTCTAGGGTAACATGCGGCAAGGAAGGCCTTTTTTTTTGAGGTTTTGTTTGAGATTTTCTTTCAGGCGTTCTTGGCAGTTGATGATCCTTCCCTGATCTAGGCATTAAGAAGTACACGATACCGGAATAATGGGTAGGGGTGGGAGCTTTTTAAAATGTAGAATATGAACGAGAGTCTGTTGGCTTTATGAAACAAAATCCGTTGGAGGGATCCTAAGGAATCGAGGTGGAACATATGTCCAAAAGATACGTTTTTACCAGGATCTTCTATTTGGTTTATTCATCAATGATTAGGCCATGGGAGAGGAGTGCTTTTGTTAACAACAAAAAACGAACAAAAAGAAACTAGCAATCCAAATTTTTTGAAACTCATCTGTAGTTTCCCTCAAACAAACTGGCTCCGTCTCGTCAATGTACCGCCTGGCTGAAACCGATCTTATCATGAGCTCTGGGTTAAGCTACTATAAACACAATTTGTTCATTAGGTAGTAGATCTGCTAATGTTTGCGTTTTTGGACCACTTATGATCCCACCCGTAGGGATTACCGATGAGCTGTATGAAACCAATTTTTGATCGAAACACCCCAGGGCAGAGTGATCGAAGGCTCAATTCCACCAATTTTGGTGAAGCCCATTTTGCAGAAATCCTTTCAGACCAATCTTCTCTGCCATGATGACATAGCGGAATTCAAGGCTTCTATGACGAGGGTGGTGTTGGAGAATCATAGAGGGCCTTAAAGTTCGTAGTTAAACACTGTTTCTGAAAGCCTTTTTCTTCTGTACTGGGGAGAATGTTCAATATACCACGAAATCCAACCATTGAAGGGCATCAGTGCTATCAGTCAAAAGTCCAAGCAGAAATCTTTTTTCAAGATCCTTCAGGTATTGGCTAGCAGGAAACATCACTGCGTTTTTTGTGATTCCATCCTGGAGTGCCTGATGAGCCTGAAGGGGGTTTCGACACCTGGTTTAAGGTCCCTACCGTTTGATGTTTGTGGATCCTTTAGGGTGGGGTAGAAATATGGCATGTACCAGGTTTGAAGTGGGAAGAAGTACTCCTTGTTGTTTATTAACAGTACCATCACTGTTTAGATTGGTTTAATACCCATGAATTGTCTTTACTCTTTTTGGTGTAACAAAGGTTTTTTCTTTTTTCCCTCGATCCATAATCAAATATTTCCTGGTGTAGGTCTTGCGTAGGGTCCTTTTAAGCGACTTTTTTTAATACAAAAGGGGGGTTTTCGAGCCTTTTCCTGTGTTTCGTCGCTTTTAGCATAGCATATTAATTATTATCACTTATTAATTTAATAGTTCATAAATTAATAATCATTAAATATTCATAATAAATTGGAATAAGTGATATTTTTGATAGCAAAGTGATAGTCCTCCACTCCATTTTTTTCTAACAAGTTGTCGACGTTCGCCCAAGCCTTTGTCTTGGACCGACTTGAACGAGACGTTACAATTACGTTTAAAAAAATAATAAAGCTCAATAAATGTAAAATTTTGTAGTTTTTTGTAATTAGTTTAAATACTTACAAATGTCCGGTTAACGTTTAACTGATTAACACTTGTGCATTTGTTTCGAAAACCGTTGGCTCCTGGGGATTTTAAACAGTAGCCGGGATTACTTGCGTGAAGGATGTCACGATATTTTTGATATTTGGAAGTTGTCTCTTTTAAATCAATAGATTTTTTATTCCTATCAATTTTACCTTACACATACAACTATTTTTTCGTCGGTTGCGCCCACAACAATTCTTGGCTGGCGGAATAACAAACAGGTTACCACAAAACTAACAGGTTTACCACAGTTAACTATTGTGTCAAAATTACACAAGCCGTTATTCATTTGGAACAAACGGGAAATATAAAGAGCAGAAAGGAAGAAAAGTGAAAAAAAAAGAAAGAAAAAAGAAAGAAAAAGAGAAAAAATATAAAAGAAAAGAAAAAAAACCCCCCACCCCCCCACCCCCCCCCTCGGCTGATTACGTGAATATATATATCACATTTGGTGAATTGTATTGGCCGAGCGATTTTCAATCGCGTTCTGAAAATCGAGTCTAATAATCCTATCTCTCCTACATTATTTGAGCAATTCACCCCAAATACTTCAGGATATGGTTCTTAGGATCAGTTTAAAGAGAACCTCTAGAAGCTAGAATTTTTGGGATAATGCCGTTAAAGATGTTTTTGTTTTTCGATTTTTTTAAAGTCTTTGGACCTCCTAATAATCGACAAGAAACGAGTCTGTCACTCGGTACTCTATTTAAAAACAAACTATAAAGTAGATTTTTCGGGAGAAATTGATGAAGAACCCCAGTAACGCAGTCTGTTGAATCCTACATAAGATCAACCCAGTTAGCTTCACAAGAAATGGGTCCATCTGCAAAGAATCACAATCCTAGCTTATCTTTCTTGCAACGTTAATTAATGTTAGCATGCCCACCAGAAGAGAACTGAAGGTCTTTAGATGGTGTGACTGGTTCTCCCTGCCACTATAAACAAACTACTGTATCAGTATGATTGAAGATTTTTTTTTAATGAGAATTACCGATCAAAATTTTCCAATTTTCCACAGCTGTTTCAGTGGTGACAATCTAATTCGTACCAATTTTAAATGGCCAATCTGTCAAATATAACCTGTTACTACTACCACCTTAATTTAATAAGCACTGTTTCGAGGGAACATATAGGCGGCGGAGAACAGCTCAGAATAGTGAATAATTTTATCTTTACAACGTGTTCCAACTATGTTTTATGATAAGCTGCTTAATTTTCTGTTTAATTTTACTAACCCCACTCTGAGTGAGCTGAAGCTTTTAAAATACTCCTGACGGTGGTAAGCTGGCCCCCCACCCGTGCAATTACTTGTTTCTGGTGTCGCGCGACACACCTACAACAGATGGATAATAATGGAAAAGGAACACGTACAGACGTATAAAAACTGTGGCAGAGTCTGGATTTGTATCTATACCATTTTGTTAGCTGCTGACCATGGGTTGTAAGTTGACATGTGTCCTTCCTATCTACATACGGGAATTGTTTTTTATACGAACAGTTTGTTTTATGTACACTCGGTGGAAGAGGCAAACCCCAGCCTAATGTTTAAACAACAAATTGTGACTTTATATTTGTCTTGGCACAGGGTACAACTGTTATAAGATGAGAAGGAAGAGATAACGATATGAATTTAGTGTTTTCTTTTTTAAAGATGCCGAATTTTTATTTTCTAAATCTCAGATTGTTTTCTTCGTTTGTCACAAACTTGAAGCTAACAAGACAGATAATATTCGTTACAATATCTTATTTTAACAGATATTATTCCACGTCTGAGGTTAACAATTAGCCCTCGCCCCAGTAAACTTAATTATCTGGCTACGTCAGATTTGAATTAGGCATTTAACATATAATAATCTCAAAAATATCATACGTTTTTTTAACTTAAAGGACGAGTTATTTAGAATTTTGACTTTGTTAACAGTAATGAGTAGCCACTCCTAGAAATTCTATGAGGACCCACCACCCCTGTAATTAACACCAAAGAACGAAACTCATAGCATCTTCACACCCCAAGAATATCACCTAAACACTAAAATTTAGATCATACGCGAGCGCCGCCCCCTGTGAGAGGCAGGGGGCGAGAGATGCACGTTGATTTCCTATTGTAGCCAGTCTGCTTGTTTTATTTGGTTTGTTTGACTTTGTAATTGCTGTTTGATACGCGTTACCTAACCCTTTGATAGAACAAAGCATTGAGAATGAAGATTTTAAATTCTCATAAAATGTCACATGATATCAATATTAAGGTAATATTTGAATAAAAAGTGTGGATTGAGAAATTTCGTGTGGCTGCCATTATGGCACAAGTTATTAAAGAGGGCTTTAAGACTTAGAACTTACGTCTTACGGAACTCCATATTCCTTGAATCAATGTACCCTGGCACAAAGTCTGTGTGATTTTTCCATTCGGTTGATGGAAAACAGAGCACGAAATACGTGAAACCACACAGGATGCACCACATAACGTCTCCTTTTCCCCACAAAATCCGTAAGGTGCACATCTGCAGGAAAGTCGTATTATGCGATAAATCTGTACCCCTCCTGTTTGATCGTGCCCTCACTGTCCCTGCTCACTGTTCTATGCCACTCCCTTGTAGTTTCAAGAACATGTTTTGTTCTTCAACAGTTTTTTTTTTTCTTGAAAATGGGCAGTTCCGTTACACACGTCCGCTCTTTTCTCGACAGCAGGAAGTCGGTAAATTTATTTTATAGTGCTCTCCCTTGCAAAAGTAGCACTCCCAAGTCTGATTCCATAAGTTTTTGCAGTTACCGCATTACACCAAAGTCAAGACATCTTTATCAAGTCTTGAAATGCCAGTTCTGAGTTTCTGAATCCGATTGTTGTTTCTGCCCTTCATTCACTTTCATAGTCAATTAAGCCTACGTGTCGCGGCTCATCATCGTTGCTATAGCACTAGCTGGCCATTTGGATCGGCGCTTATTATCCCGAATAGTTATTTTCGGTTGCTCCTATTCTATCACAATCTAGCAGTAGTCTTCCGTTTTCACTATTTTCCCGAATCAGTCGTCCCAATTCCAACTGTTTTGTCTTCGGGATCAAAATCCATTACTCTAATTAAGAATTGTCGAATTACTCGAGCTAAAAAGATATTATCAATTAACAAGTAATTCAGCGCCCAACTAAAACTAACCATACACGAGTCATAAAAATAATGGGCTATTTAGTTTATCAACTCCAAATTCTGTGATAACAGCTAACGAGAACTATGGTGTCCCTGTGCCAGAAGGAAACTGTCCTAACAACACAAAGGTTATAATTCAAGAAAGCAACCGTTCATTTCCATATGGCCTGGACGGAAGTTTATTACGAGTTTAAAATAAAATACCTGATCCTGAAACAAAGAAAAGAACTTTTCATGAAATGAGATTACGGATTCGACGGAGACCTGATAGACGTAAGACTAAGCATACACAGATTTTGTTCGGAGCCTTTGCAATGAAGATTTCCAATTTCTTGTACGACTTCGATAGTGCAAAACGAGCGTAGTCGGTGACAAATATGGGGTGAAACTGAACCGGATTCAATTCCAAATACTGATAGGGGTTACTGGTGAAATCCAAGATTCATCGCAGTTTAAACTTCGATATTGATGGCGGAAATTTTTGATCAGCCAGGACGCAAGAGGTAAGGAGAGACATTCGTTATATTGATCAGTTAGTCCAAGAGAATGTAGGAATACTTGGCCGTTGCTCTCAATAAGTAACTCCATTAAAATCGGAGAAGCACACATCTGCAAGAATTGATAGCCCACCGAAGAACCCAACTTTGAAATAATCCCCGAACAGATATCTATCTGTCCCTGATCTCAGCTGACACAAACAATGACAAAGGGTCAATGCAGTCCTCGTACTACCCAATAGCTCGATGCAGACTGGACTATCTTCATTGGTACAAATTTTCTGGCCCCCCAATCTGAAGCTGGCCATTTTACTCAGGATATGCCAGAGGAAATTCAGCAGAAGAAACTGACAGTGGATGACTGTGACGCGCGATGAAGATTACGACTCCAGGAACTGCACTTTTAAGCAGTCAAGTTTCTCGCGGATAAAAGGGTAATATATTTACGTTTTTAGTAATTTTGTATTGAAGAAATTTAAGAAGATTTACAGAGCAGAATTTTCCATTTCCACAGCTGTTTAGTGCTGACCATCAAATTCGTCCAATTTAGCCGGTTTAAATTGGCCAACCTGTCAAATAAAACCATGTTACTACTACCACTTAATTTAATAAGCACTGTTTCGAGGGGAACATATAGGTTGACCGATCATTTAAAATCACCACTAGCTCTGAAGGGTGAACAATGTTTGTGTCTTTAAGCAACGTGTCCATTGGTCCCAACCCTTTCTATGAATGAAGCCTTCTAAAGTTTTCTTGTTATCGTGGATAGTTTTAGCCAACCCTACTCTAGTGAGGTTGAAGACGTTTTTTAAATACTCCTGACGGTGGGTAGCTGGTTCCCCCACCCTGTCAATGACTTGTTCTGGTGTCCGCGCGGTACACTGATACAGGCGACATTTACGAACACTACAGATGATGTAATTATTAAGGGAAAACACGTTACAGACGGATTAACTTTTTGCTGGATGTGGATTTTGTATCTATACCAGTTGTTACTGCTAACCATGGGTGGTATAACAGCCTGTTCCCTTCTATCTACATACGGAACGTGCTTAGTACGAACAGTTTGGTATTTTTATGTACATGCGGTGGAATGAAGGCAACACCCCGCCAAATGGTTAACAACAAATTGGGACGATTTTTATTGGAATTGCAGCAGGGTACAACAGTTGAAAAGAATGAGAACGGAAGAGATAATGAAATGAATTAGGTGTTTGCTTTTATAAAGATGCTAATTTTAGTTAAATCTCAGATGTTGTTCTTCGTTTTGTCACAAACCTTTAAGCTTCACAAAGAGAATAAGATCGTTACAATATCTTATTTTGGGAGCCGTCAGTTGACTGTGCTCTCTGACTCGTGGGTTTGAAAAACATCGTGTACAGTACTTCGTGAGTAGTACAGTACTTCGCAACGATAATCCCCTCCCCAATCCAAATTATTTAGCAGATATTCTTCCCACGTCCCAAGTTTAACAATTAGCTCGCCCAGTAAACTACTTCCATCAAGAACAACCTCCGACTTTTAATTAATTTTACCACTTCTCTTGACCTTCCGTCTAGAAATGAATAATTGTCTGCTTCTAATTTTTCTTAGCGCATATAGTATCAAAAAGGCCTTTTACATCGTTTGTAACACCTATCATTATAAACGTTTATAACATCTGTTTTTATAACAATCTTTTATAACATCTTTTATAAACTTTTATAACACCTTTTAACATGCGTTTTTGACTTTGTAAAACCTTTTGTAACACCTTTGTAGCACCTTTTATGAAGCAGCTTTAACTACCTATTAAAGACTCCGCGGTTCATGTTGAAAATGAATCAAGCGGTAAAAATTTGGAGTAAATCCTACTAAAATTAGAACTTAAGTTTTATCTCTTTCTAACTTAAGCAAGTTAAAGTCCCCTTTTATCAAAATGGAGCTGGCTCAGTATCCAGTGCAAAGAACGATCATTCTGTTTAAATCAACCATCCAAAATTAAGATATTCATTTTGATAAGCTTGACACCAAAAATTTAAATTTCTCCATTTTTATGAGCTGGAATATAAATAGACCTTGAAATTTTAAATGACCGCATGCCGCAATGTTGAGTTACTGACAAGAGACTTGACTATTTAGGTCACTAATAAGATTTGAGCCATCTGTAAATTTTTTACGGTCTAGACGCATTTTATGTTAGGGGAGTTAGGAATGGATATAAAGGGTTTAACTTATCTCTAAAAAACATCATTATCTTTTAAAACTCAAATAATTTGTTTTTTAGTAGCGTTTATCAATCGTTTTGAAGATGAAACTAATCGGATGTCCTTGGTCCCCACTGTGAGGATATTAGCCACACCTCTCGAGTGAACTGAAGATATTGAATCTTCCAAGGGTCAAACAGGTCCCCTGCAACCCTGTGCCCTACCTTCCTCTGGCGAGTCAAGATACAGCGAAAGTGGTGGGCTACTGATGAGCGAAAGAATAAGCTGACATAAAGCACTCAAGAATTGCTACAATTAAAGAGTGGATTTTTTGTCTCCGTACCTGAAGTAAACTTTCAGTCAGAGGATCTCACTATATTATTAACTGTCCCTCCATCAGCTTAATTGGTGCCGACAGCGCAATGTTTGTATGTATCTGCGGTGGGGAAAACGCAACACCCAGGTCAAATGGTGAGTGACACTGTGGCGTGTACTGACTGCAAACCGGCTTACAACTGTTGAAAAGAAAATGCGGGATTATATACTAGTTACTTTAAAAGTTGTTAAATTTAAAATGGATTTTTATCTTGTAACCTCAATACATGTTTTTTAATTATTGTTCCGTGCACTTAAGCATTTATTTAAAAAAAATAAACTAGTAACATCCTGTCCCTAGAACTACAGTTGGTTTACCAATGGAAAATCAAACAATCACCCCAATTCTAGAGGTATTAGCTTGTTTAAACAAGAATTTCGAGCTCGAACAAGAATGGTCATCTGTAAATACTGACTCCTAAGAGAGCTGACATTAACTCATTACCTACCCTCGCGCCTCCCCCCCCCCCTTCCCCACCCTTATCATATCTTACAATTAGCACCCAACAGCTGAACAAGATAGCAGGATGCCCTTCAAAATATTTTTTCAGACACTGTTTGAAAAATTCATATAAATTAGAGTAAAATAATTGAATTCTCCAGACAGCTGGCCCTGTGCCACAAAACAGCTTGTAAATAAGCCAACTTCGACTTAAATTGATTTAACATAATATATTCGGTCGTGCTGAAATCGAATATCATCTGGTTAACTTTTTTTAGCGCATATATTATAATATATAATATTAGGAATAACAACCAGAAATGGGACTTACTTTTCTAGCAAATTTCAAGATGAAACTGCTCGGCTGTTTTGTTTTGCCTTGATTTACTAAGCCATACCCACCAAATAAACTGAAGAGCTTGAGTACCCCCGACGGTGTAACCGGTTCTCCTCCATGTGCCCTTGGACCTGCCTCCTGGTGTTGCCAGATCAACGATACTGACGCCTACAGCTGGAGAGAGTGGACTGGCCAAGCAGGCAGATATTAGTCAACAATTACGGACTGTGGATTTGGTTTCCTCGCCAGTTTGTAACCGTCCGACAGTGCGAGGTGCCACCTTGACAATCAAAACCTGTCCGCACCCTCCGTATAATGGGGCCAGCAAAGGATGTTTGGTTTGATGAGTCACGACAGCAGCGGTAACGCCTGAGCGCATGATCAGGTGAAATGTGACGTGTTTTGGAGCGCTTCGGGTATGACAGTTAAGAAGAACACAGGGTTCTCAACAAATTTTAAGAAGAAATGTCTGTCATAAAATTAAGAAGAGTTTTAGTTTCCCTCGTTTAAATTAAGCAGAAACAATTTTTCAAAATTTAGTGTAAATGTGTTGAGCTGTTTAAGGTTGATGGTAACATTATTTTTAGTGGTTTTTATAAATTTCCCCCGTTCCTTGTCGTAAAAAGTAGTGTCTATAAAATTGTCACGCACACCAATGGATCATATTAAGGGTTTACTCAGAACGCCCCCCCCCCCCCGTCAGAACCACCCAGATTTATGTCTCGATATATTGACTACTGGGCGCCGGAGGGTGGACTTAAATACTGTTTTTAAGTATATTTTTTTTGGATGAAGGACACGATGTGAGACATTATTTGGTCCGTCCGCCTGAAGCTGTCACGTCATGTCCACCCCAGAAGTGTATCTATCATATACCGGGAGGTTCTGGTGATGAACGCATATCAAATTTGGACCACCGTGACAGCGATTCTATGTTTAAAAGCTTGCAACCTATGGAAGGCTGATTGGTTAATCACTACGCTGTCCACGTGTTACCTGTCACGTGTTTATCTGTCACGTGTTAACTGTCACTGGTTTTACCTTGGAAACTACTCCCTTCCTCTCCCAGGTTATCTCCGCTCTGTTCACGGTTATCTGTCCACGTGTTATCTGTCCACGGTGTTACCTGTCTAAGTGTTACCTTGGAAACTAACACCCATCCTCACCCGGTTATCTCGCCTGGAGGTTTTCTCTCAGAAGGAGAATCAGGCTCTTACCTGAAGCTATACTAACCTACTGTTATTGTAATGCAGCCGGATTGGGTAAAAGACTGGATAAAACTCCACCGAGGCTGTTACAAGCAGGGTAGCCTTGTAATTTACTCCCTGATTAGTACTATTACATATTTTAAAATACCACATATATCTTCTAATCTTTGCACGTGAGTTTCTCGCCGAGATACTCCAGTCAGTCCAGAATTAAATGGAAGTTTTCACACGCGATCTCAAAGTTTAATTGGGTTCCAGGGTGAACTTACAATCTCAAGTTTGAATTGTGTTTTGGGGTAACGTACATTACGGAGTACAAGGTAAATGAAGAACGTAAGCCTTATTATTTGTAGCTTTTAGCTGCCCTTACCTTCAATTAAACTGTAATCGTTCAATGGAATTGTAGAAAAGACTGAATATTTGTTTTTTATTTACACTTTAATAATGCGAAAATTGTTTAGAAACACGTTATTCCAGGAAGCTTTAGATTGTCCTGTCCATTTTAACAATTTTTTTATAGTTATCTTAGTTTTTAACAACCACTCATCAGTTCTGCCCATAATTCTAAAACATCACATGGTGGCTAATGTCCTGCTGTGATATGTATGTATCTTGCAAAAAAACTTCGTCTGTGGGTTAGCAAAGAAAGACCAGATTTAAAATAAAAAGATACCATGAATTGAGTTAAAAGTCTGACTGAATAACAATAAATCTCGTAAATAATTTAATTGCAACGCATAGTCCCCCTTAAAACAATTTTTCTTGTGTCCTTAAACAAGCCCGCCTAAACTACAACCCAGTCACTCCACTCACTTCGAGTTTTTGATTCCCTGACATTATTGGTCAACTATTTAAATTCTAAAGAAATTTTTTTTAAAGCAGGAACAATCCACATCTGATTTCTTGAGAGATAAGGGCCATAACTAATCACCAAATATCGGACATGTGTATTTTCAATGTACATTTTAACACTGTTTGTATTGCAGTTCCTAACCTTAGGCTCTTTTCACAAATTACTGGGGCGATCCTTGTATATCATTTTGCACGCGACATAATTAAGTTTACAATGATGGGAATTCCAGCTCTATGCTTATATCTGTGTTGCTAAGTGGATAGGTTGGTGTGAAATATTTTATGACGAAATAAACCAGATCATGTTCCTTTTGTGGGAGATATTTTTGTAAACGTCCAGCATTCCAGAGTCCGTACTGTTTGGTGATTTAATGTTGTTGATTGCATAATTTATTGAAAAATATATTATATTTCAGTTATTATGTATCGCGATGGAAATATTTTAAGCGGGTAATGTCCTGTCCAAACCCAGGATACATAACATGAAGATTTTGTTATAACTTGTATGAAAAGTATTAATACTACTGATCGTACATCGTTTCAAGTAGAGCTAAATGGTTATAATTATTGATAAGAATTTCTGGGTTTCAGAAATAAAGGTTAAGTAACTTACAAGAAATAGTGCAATAAAATAAAGCAGTGGTTATGACTGAAGGACAGGAAAAGAAATGATGTCAGTGTTTAACCACGTAGGAAAATCTATCAAAAAAATATAAATCAGTAAAACTCTGTTTAAGAAACGCTGTTTGATTACCACCGTTTACCACAGTTAACTGTTCAGCCATTACTTTACCACAGAACTTAAGCCCTGTACTTTACCTGCAGTGCGTGTCAGTAAACAAGGCAGACTACGATGGCAGGACCCCACTGCACCTGGCTGCCTGCGAGGGGCACTGTGAGGCTGCAGAGTTCCTCCTCAAGAACGGAGCTATAGTTCATTGTAAGGACAGAGCTGGTAATACTCCCCTGGTGGACGCTATCAAAAACAAGTTTGTACTTTAACTTACAAAAACAAGTTTGTACTTTAACTTACAAAAACAAGTTTGTACTTTAACTTACGCTTTACAGCTGCTGTTACAGATAAGTTAATATCAATCTTCCGATACAGTTTATCTTCCATCATCGTATATTTAATTGTATTTAATTATATTTAGAATATAACCGTTATCTTTTGCCGAGCGTTTTTTAAGGTTTCTTTTCGAGTGTAGAAAGGTAGAAATTTACTTGAGGATTTACGATGTCTTTAAACCCCATTCATTGCACCTTCTCTGCTCGTGGACTGAATTCTAGTTAGATTTGTCATTTGCATCAGAATTTTAATTTAATTTTCTCTGTTAAATAAATTAAGCGGTAAAGCGTGTTAAACTATCAAACTCATGGTCACCGAAACAGATTACCGCTCCGTTGATCGAGTTCCCAAATTTATCGATCTAAAAAATGTATCCGTGATGAGCGTGATCTAATATTTATATCCTAACTTTATACCCGTGTGTTACAATCAACATACCATGATCAAGGCTTTTTCACTTTTTCAGGACCATGCAAACGTAAACGTGATTATATTTTTCTACATTTTTCTAAAATGTAAAAAAATTCGAGATGTGATTATAATATACCCCATAACGTCCTACCCGCACGACGGCAAAATACACTGACCAATTCACCCCAGTTTTTTGAGAAGCTTCCGATTAAGTCTCTGTTTCTACAGAGTATGGGTTTCTGCTAAAAAGTGCGGAATTTTTCTAAATTAGCTCACCCTCGCCCCTCATCTCAATAAAAATTATTCTGTACAATTCTGTGCTTGTCAATCCTGCCAACGAAGAAGAGTACGTACATTTTACATCTTTTATATACTTTCTAGGTTACACATTACCTTACATTAAACATTACATAACCTTACATAACATTACAATTAACATTACATAACATTACAATTAACATTACATAACATTACATAACCTTACATAACCTTACATAACCTTACATAACCTTACATAACCTTACATAACCTTACATAACATAACAATCAACATTATTTAACTTCTTCAGACGTACAGATGTGGTAAAGTTGATGCTAAAGGCGGGGGCTCACCTTCAGTATTCAGATATACAGATAGCAGATGCCTTGTGCTTGTAAGTAATGCTAATAAGTAATATGTGCTCGTAAGTAATGCAGTAACTTGTTAGCAACTTGTAACTTTAGTAAGTAGTAAATTGTTAGTATCTTAATGATAGAAGCGATAATCAATAGCTATTTGTTAGTAAAATGCTCCACGAAAGAACAAAAGACACAATATAATTAAACAATCGATTCGCAGCCTGGAGCAAGATATTAGTTTCGTGGTACAGTTATTTGCTCTTCTGATGACTTTGAAACATCGCCACAGATCTCAAGTCGAGCTGAGAGTTTTCATTATGCAACAATCGGCATACAATAGATCTGTTGACTGATGTTGTTATCTAAGGAGCAAAATCAACAATTAGATCAACAACTCAGTTCGTTATATAAAGACGGTTCACTTTGGCGAAGGCTTCAGCGCCTTTAATTTTCACCATTTTAAAGGCTTCACCATCTTTAAATCAGCGCAACCCGTCTTTGCTGGTAGAAGTATGGTCAGTGTGTGAAATGTGTTCTATTACATCCGCGTCCGATCTATTTTGAGACCTATTGTGGCGTCTTTAATTTGTCAATTTGAAGCCTTGCCGTCTTTAATTTTTTTTCATTTCAAGGCTTTGTCTTTATAAAGCGCGTCAGAAAACAAACTAAGTGTAATTAGATCAACAGTAATTATCAATCCACTATTTTCTGGAAACACAGCTATTTTCTGGCAAGCAAACGTAACTTCTAGAGAATTCGAACGTATTTTCTAGAAATATATTCTTAAACGTAGCGCGCTAACGCCGAATCATTAATTTATATTTAAAGTAACTTGATGGTATGAACGTCAATAACAGAATGAACGAATCGATCGAACGAACGAGTGAGCTAGCTAGCTAGCTAGCGAGAAGTATTTTTCGGCTTCACGCGTGTATAATTGATGGGTGCTGTTACACAAAACTAATGATAAACTATAAAGATACAATGCATATCACACATGTAATATTGACCGTCGAAATGCAATCTCGGTTACAGTTCAGTTGGCTGTTTGACAGAAAACTAGGAATTTTCAAGTAATCGCTATACTTTTGTATTATATCAGCTATTTTCTTTAAATGTGTAACTGTATATTATGTACGTTGTTTCGCTCATCGTTGACAAGTGCATTATAGACCTCTGACCAATGTATTCCCCGCCAGGTCCGTTATGGAGAATGATCCAGAACAGTTAGATCTGTGGGTGCTCGCAAAAGCCAACCTTAACGCAATAGGGTCCGGAAAATGCACCCCTTTACACATGGTATGTTGTTACTTGTTAATTAATTTAGCTTACCAATCTATTTAACTTGTTTATTGATTTAACTTATTAATTGTTTCTTAACCTTTTTTAAATAATTGTGTTGAGTTAAAGTGTTCGTCTGAGTCGATAACTTGTGAGCTTGTTTTGGAGGGGGTTTCACTGGGCATCATTCACTCGGGAATACTGGGTATAATTCTGCATCAACTATATATCTGTTCAAAATTATATTAAATGTAATGTAATAAATCTCACTGCAGAGTGTGATGTTCAATTCGGTGGAATGCTACAAGAAACTACTTGAATGTGGAGCCGACCGAACGGTATGGTTTTATCATGTTTTACAACAATTGGATATTTGTGCACCAAAGAATATCAAAAACTAGTTTCAAACCCTAGTTTATGATTGTACAAAGCACCTATTATAATATTAAGAAATAAGTTATTTCTCTGAATTGCTGACGATAATCTTATTTCAGTTGAAGGATTTAGGTGGGCTGACTGCTGAGGATATGATCTCAGTCCTTAATAGAACCGGTTTCTCGTGATAGTCTTCTGACAGTCTGGAAACTCTTTAGGATATTCACCTAGCTAACGAATACGCAATATAACGGAGTACGGCTGCGACAAACTTATAACCACGATTGGTCTAATCTTGTGCAGCATTGGTCCGACCATGAACAAAACCGCTGTAATCTTGCACAAAATTGGTCTAATCTTGTGCGAAACTGGTTTACTCTAGTTCAAAATTGGTCCAATCTTGGTTGAATGTTTGTCACGGATAGGAAATAGTAAAAGGTCACTATGACTAAGTCAGTATGGCGAATTTTACTATTAACTTTTATACACTGCATGCGATTTATGATATTTTTACGTAGGAAATTATGTTACGTGTGTTTAAGTGCTGAACTTGTATTAAATGAAAGTTATGAACGTAGATTTTAATTTACGATACTGCACTATGTAATGAGCAGGTATGTAAGGACGAGTGACTAAACAACCATTTGCTGTTCTTTCAGGGATCATCGTTCGTCGGTCAAAACATTTAATATCGTTGTTATTTTAAACCTACAAATAACTAAATACGGCGACTGTTTAAAGTAACATAAAATATTTATTAACTTATACAGTTACAGACAACTCTGTAATCTGCATGATGATAGAATTAAAAGCCGAAATTGTAAAAATATTGCGATAAAACGGTCATGATTACATAGTTTAATACAGATAGACAAACGGGAACATTTTCCTCCCGCTCCATTGTCTATGATGGCGTTAAGACCCTATTTTAGTATTTTAAAGAGTCCCTATTTTAGTGATTGATCAAATTGCTGGAGAGTATGTTTGGTGTCCATATTATCCATATTACATAATCAGTGACTTATTTTATTATCAAACTAGCTTAATACGATCATGATATGATAAATACGATCACAATAATATGAAAAGATGATAAAATAGTAAGCATCATGTAATTGTAATCAACCGTCTTAAACGTTACGCTACATTAGTTTAAATAATGGTGGTATTAATGACGACGCATGTACTGGACAACTCTCATCTTGTTGAGTTGTTTTTAAGTTTGTGGCCTTATTATGTGCGCTGTTGTTAATTTGTCCTTTGTGTCTTACTCTTAACTTTGGACTGTCCTAAAGATTATACCTATTTAATATTTATGGACTAAGATAATTATAACGAAACGTCGGTCGTTATTTAACATTGTGTTGTATTTGTCGCCTCAAAATAAGGTATTCGCTATTTTCGATTATCTGAAGTCTGAACATACATGAATTTCAAAAAAATTTAAAATCAAATTTTTTACATTATATATAACCGACGAAATAATCTCCGAGAGGTAACTAAGACTACTTCTAGAATTTTTAAATAAACTTTTACTGTATATATGAACTTATTTTTACTCCGTTATGATATCTGTAAAACTGTTTGTACCTTACAGAATAATGCTTGGAGTTGGACTATAATCTATATATATCTGGATGTTTGTAATTGTATCATGCATGATTTTATTTAGGAAAAATGCTTTTTTTTTTCATTTGTACTGGCAGTGGCATCAAAACTCTGGTTTATCTCTATGAGTATTACTATTATCCCATAACAGTTTTCACTAATTTTTAAGGTCACCGACGTAACATATTCGGTACCGAATATCGAATATCGAATATTTGATGATTCGGTAATCCTATTCCTAAACGCGTCGCGTCACTATACTGGTTAATCGTGCTGATAGTGATACACTCAGAGCAAACAAATTATAAAACAAGTTACTCGGGCCATGTTCGCATGATCTGACTTGCTCAGAGCAATGATCACATCCACAGTTGTTGATAAAATGGGTTTGAGATGAGCCGTGCGGCTGGTTGACACACGTTGCAACCCCTTTTCGCCGCCGATAAGATAAGATAAAAGGTTCAGGTACACAACGTGTAGCAAGTGGCTGGACGGCTGGTGTGTTATGCATTCCTAAGATTTAACTAGATGACGATTAATAAATTGTTATTATATCACGTGACTATTACTTAAACACTTTTTTAAACAATCGAATTATCGTTTTATTACCCTGTAACATGGTTAAGTGAAGGGGTGGGGGATGATTCGGAATCATTGTCCAAACGTATAAAGATTGTTAAGAAATCATATTTTTCTAACAAAATCATATTGCGTATTGACCGTTTTAAAATTCTTTGCTTGAAACAACTATGATCACAACCTGGCCCTAGCCTTTAAAAATGTTTAACAGATACTATTACTATTACTATTAGTATTACTTTCCCCTTCTCATACTGTACGTGTGTGCTCATGCCGTTTTATTATTGGCTTCCTGGTCGTACTTCACAAATATTTTAGCGTGGTTTTTGATTCACGATGTCAATCCTTCGCAGCTCGGTGAGGCACAGTGGTGCATCTCGCCGATCTGCGAGAAGCATTATTTGATGCGCGCGCCCCGTATCTCATAAAACTCAGAAATCGCTTAAAATTATTAAATGTAGTTACATTACAACTTAAAAGAAAATACATTTATCCGATCTCAATATTAGGTGAAAAAATAAAACTCAAAATCGCTTAAAATTATTAAAATGTAGTTACATTACAACTTTAAAGTAAATACTTTTATCCGAACTCATATTAATAAAAACTTTCAATTTCAAACAATTAAGATTCCATAAAGGTTTTGATAGCAATAGATTTTGCTTAGCGCAGTACCTTGTGTTTGTACCCTACAACACTTGGGGTTGGTAATTCACTTGGCATCCGATATCTAAACTTTGACATTAACATGATAGATGTTGTAAAGATATTTTTGAAGTAATTTAAAATGTAACACGACTGTAAGTGTATACTTGATACTCTTGATATCTCGTAAAAGATTGTTTCTATGCTCTCGTAGGAAATCTTCCGTCGTGATAGAAAGGCTGATTGAGGTTCTTCATTGCAAAGCGAATTGTTCTTTATCAACATCACTCAAATCCCCATTCGTCTGGAGTTTAGAATGTAGGTGGTTAGTACTCTTCGTTAGGAAACAAACAACAGATTTCCTTAACTATTAAACCGCTAGGTAATCTGTACCCAGAGGTAGCAATGTAAAACTTCATATTTGCAACGTATGCTAAGTTGTAAAATAGTATGAAATGATTTTGTCCATCTCCCGCTGATTAAGTAACCCTTTTTTACGATTTTTATCGGCTGTTGAGCTTAAAACTTTCTGCGATAACAGATTGATTCATTCATTAACATAGCGACCGTTATAATAGCTTGCGGTGAGCATGTTAGCAGGAAAGATCTACCACAGTACAGTAAATAATCATACCTTCTTGATATCGACTATAAGGTAGCTTTGATTCAAAGTTTTTATATAATGTTTTGTAAAGACCCAAAACTTCACCACGAGTTTTTCAAAATGAAATCTGTACTTTATCTGAGGAAGTGATAGTTGATGATGCAAGTGAAAGTATGTCATATCTTCATATCATCTTACTCCCGGAACATTCTGTAGCTGTCAAAGACACGCATTTCTTATAATGTTTTCAACAAGAAAACAACCCAATCTACAATTTTATCATAAAACGTCATTCTGCAAAAACCAAAAAACTGTTTTTCTTTACTAATTTCACAAACAGAACAAAAACAAGTCGATGGAAATGATTCAATCACTCAGCATTGGTATTTTATAGTATCAGTTTGAGGTAATCTGAAAATCCTGATATTGGTAAAGCTATGAAACTGTTTTCATTAAGCTGCCTCCTCTTTCTTTTTGAGTCATATGTAATTCCCGCAACTAACACAAATTAAGATGATATACCAATAATTTACAACCATATGTAATACAAACTTCTCTGATAAGTAGATGATTCTAGTTCATTCAAAATATACATGAAAAGAAGGTTAATGTAATCGAACTTGAAGACTTTTCCCTCAGAATGAACTTGTTCATGGTGCACCATCAACTTCAAACCCCTCCAGAAAAATAAAATGTTGATTGATTTACTGTTTTAGAAATAGTGAGAAAAAGTTTTGCTCCCTGCTCCATGTATAGAACTAGGTGTTATTTGTTCCTTGAAAAATATTGCATGTTGATTTTCACCTTCAAAATAGAAATAACTTGTTGGGTATTAAGATTGAGAGGTAATTTAAACGCAAAGGTTAGAGATGCATAACTTTGAATACCAACTTGGCAATTTCATGTCTTATTTCACGTAGTATTTAATGCTTTTTTATAGCGTACACAGAGGCCCATACCTGTTATATGCATCTCTAGCTAACTTAATGGAGTCTCTTATGATTGTGAAAGGTTTAATTACTTCACCTCTTTTTTTTTGAGAATATTTTTAGCACTTGATTGTGAGGCTACCTGTATTGCTCAAACAACACGACGTTGTTCAACTGTTATCTTGGATCGCTTGTGTTGGCAAAATCGTAAAATACCAAATGACAAACTCAAAAATAGAATTTTGAAGTGTATGGTAAGGTGGTTTTTTGAACCAACTCATCAATTTGATGATTTTTAACTATTTCGAATTTGAAAAATTTCCTCCATCGTCGTGCGTATAAAGATTGCTTTGTGGAGATTACTCCAAATCCTCATCATCATCTTTTACTGCTTGGAGTTGACTGAGAGGAGTTTATCTTTCTCTACACTCTGTTCGTAGTCCTCCATACCTTATCATGTTGCATCTCGTAAGTTTGGATGTTTTACCATGTGCATCCCGCATTTTTTGGATTCTTTCTCATATTCATCTTCATTTTATCACAAATTCACTAATCTACTTCTATAACCTTCTTTAAGATCAGATATTTTTTCTTCGTACTTCCTTTTGATGTTATCAAGTGTTTGCTGGTAATCTTTCTTTACAATCTTTTAGACTCTAAACAATCTTTCATACAATTTCTTGTAATCAAAAGTGTCAAAAACTATCAATTACGTTAAATAACATCGACTGACCCTCATCATCATAGCTATCAATTATCTTGAGTTGATATCTCCCTGGCCATCATCATCATAACTATCAACAACTCTTAACCCATCATCTCCCGTTCGTCATCACCATAACTGTCAACAACCTTTAGACCCTCGTCAACCCTGCCCGACATATTTTGAGGATCTGGGTTAGGTTTAATTTCTTAAACTCTAGGTTTTTCTCTAGTTGTCTTGAGTTTGTTTATAGGAGGGAGCATCTCACGTTTTTTTTGGTTTGTGTGGTAAAATTATAGCTTCTAGGTCGTTTAGAAGATTTGCTCCATCATGAGAATGGTTAACCACATTAGTTTTGGCTCAGGATGTGCTAAATGTTGTGTTGATATAAGATGTGTTTGTTGGGTAAGACTTACCGCACTTATCGCATTGTCAACTCATTTTTAGAAACTAATAACCAATCGTGTATTTATAGGCAGAAAATAAACACAAAACCCATAATGAATTTGAAAACCCGTATGAGGATCCCAGCTTCCCGGATCTTTAGTGGAAAAATCGTTTTTAACCAAGAACTTCGAAAGGAGGATATCTGTTAGTCCAAAACTGTTACAGAAAAATTAAATGGGGGGGGGGGGGGGGGGGGGGGGGGGGGGGGGGGGGGGGGGGGGGGGGGGGGTTAAATAATTGTGTGTTAAAACAATCGCATAGCTAACACTACACAAACCAGAGAAAAAACCTACTTTATATCGTAGGATATGACAAAGGGAATCAATTACTTGTACCAATGTGATCTAGTTGATTTACGAGTTTGCACAAACATAACAATGATTAATAAAAAAATATATTTATACAATGGATGATAATTCAATTATTGACACATTTATGCAAAAAAGCATGGGCTGTAGCTTCAAGCGATGAATAAACAAATCCTGGGCCACAGATGAGACATCTGTGTTGTAAACTATCGATACATGAGGTACAACTCGCTCTATATCGATATCAGCAGACAGAAGCTACACCTCAAAAGATGCAATTTGATCAGGAACGGAATTTACAACAAAAAGTTTTTTAAATCTTCTAGAAAAATTATAAATAAAACATTATAGTTGGTTTTTAGTGATAAAAAGGGAGCTATAGTTGAACGATTCAATAGAACTTTAAAAACACGGATGTTTTAAGTAACGATATTGTACTTCTAAAGGTACCACGCGGTGTGGCACTCTATGCGCTACACACAATGTGCTTCAAGAGATTTGGTTGATGGTTACATAATACAAACACAGATCTATACAACACACTCCTATTAACGTTATCAACGGCAAATGAAGCGGGTGAGAAAAATTTTGTTTCCAAAAGTGAAAAAAAAAAAAATTTACCAAAAAACATTTTAAATTGGTGATAGTGTGAGAATACCAAGACAAAAAGAACGTTTCAAAGGGTATGAACAAACGGAAGTCACTACAGCGTGAAGGTGTCTTTAGATCACGTCATTCAGTGAAATCAAAAAGACTATCCTACACATACATGTTGAAGGACTATAAAGGGGAAGAAATCAAGGGTTCATTTTACACCCATGAAATACAGTTGATTGATAATCTAATTGAATATTTATCAAATTGAAAAAGTTCTCAATAAACGCAGCATACGGCGGTCAAACCGAGTATCTTGTTAAGTGGCAAGGATATCCAGACGAGGCGAACTCTTGGATAACTCATTCGATTTCTCTGTAATTTGTATTGCTCTATTAAATTCCTTGCCTCTCACAATTGTATAATATTCGGACCGACAAGAGCCGGTAAAACTCAGTTCATAGTAAATTATTCGACAAAAACCTAGTTCACCCATGGCCTAACGAATCTTTTACATGTACAAAACGAACAGAGTTTCATGAAGACGTGGAATGAGATAGAGGTTGTGCCATAACATTTTATCAAGGGACTTTGTATATTGATAAAATGGATTACTTCGAACCTAGCATGCCTATTGTTGATGATTTAATTCCAGTGAAACAAAGAAATGGCAGAATGTTTCATTTTAGGCTCACATCACAAATCAATATCTACATTCTACATAACACAAAACCTATTCCCAAAATGTCCCTTGTTTTTGACCATGAGTTCTAACAGCACTATTTTGTTCTCTTTAAAAGTCAGCGTCATTTTAGACAAATTAACACATTGGCAAGACAGATGTTTTGTGGTGATGGATTTGAGGCGTGTCACTAACGCCTTTAAAAGAACGTCAAAACATGGATAGAGGCTTCATTCTACTAGTCCGCACCAAGTTACACAGAGCTAACTGTAACAACAGATTTTTGGAATGGTGCCAAGCGTTTATCTCTAAAGCAAGCAGATATGTTAAATAAACATAGATATATACTCGAGAAGTTACCACTAGTAATAAAAAAACGTAAAATCATCTTGGAAAATTCACCTCCAGAACTTTCAAAGTCTTGGAATCGTATTCAATCTTTGGCAAATACGAAACCTGGATTTAGATAACAAACCACCATCAAACTTGAAAAAACATAGACGTCTAATTCGATCACACGAGTGGTTTAAAAGGACAGGTATAAACGGAAACTAGTTGCACAGCGTGGTGGAGCATTAGCTACAATATTAAGCACCGTTCTCCAATACTCGAGGAATACTAAAGTCATTATCTAACATGTCCTCTGATATAATTGTATCACCCTCTCACTTGTAAAGATGTGTACATGCTCTTACCGTCAGAGGGATCTCAGAACAAATCAAAACTATTGAACTTCCCAAATAGGCATCTTCCCGATTTTAACTATAATAGTTATTAATTAAACTTCAAAAGCAGATGTACGACGATCCAAAGATGGACTGATTTGATTAGAAAATAAACCCGATTAATTTAATATATGATGATTTGTCAATGACTGTTGTAATGGTGATTTTAAAACACATTATGACAACCTATTTTCTGAAATCTTAGAGATTGTGGAAATAACATTTTAACTATAAAAGAGAGGAGTTTTTTTTTACTTGTTTTAGCAAAATGGGATAGCCACCACCCACATTCACAACATCATTGCTGTTGGGGTTATGAAGCAATCAATCGATATTTGTAACTCGAATTAACCCTGTTAAAATAAAAAAAGATAGCTGAGATGCAGACATCGATTTTTCATGGTCAAGTGTTCAATATAAGTAATGTATAACAACAAGGCTGAGCACTTGTTACAATACGGTTGAAGATAACGGATATGTTTTACTGCCATCGAAGTACAATGCAATGATAAATTTTGGTGATGTTGATATTGAATTGAGACAGTTACATCCCACCAGGGTTTACATTCAATTCATGCTATATGTCCTTGCATAGAATGAACAAATCTCTAGTGATTAAACTTACCAAAGAGATACATAACCTATCACTGTAACGACTTGATAAGCAGAGAGCGAAAATGTACTCTCATCTGTTTACATTTTGATAATCTTATTATAACGAACGGAAAAGATTCACCAGGGAGCTTCTCGTATAGAAACTGATTTGTATAATACACATGAGCTTCAGAATGCTTCGTTTGAAGGGGAATACACTTCCTGCATTTTTTACATTAACATTATCGAAAACTCTACATCGAGAGTACACACTCTCACACTCTCTCTATAGAGCTTTCTGACTAAGTCCTATAAAAACAAATTCAGTTAGATACATCGCGGAGAGGGGCTCGATCATCATCAAGCACTCTCCGCGTATATTTTGTTTCGATAAATGTAAAGAATTTCCTCAAAAATCCTGATTGAAGCTAAGAGATATTAATGTAAATTCTGGCATTTCAATCCCAGTTTCAAGACAATTCTAACTCCTGAGTGTACGTCCTTCTACACATATAAGGAGCGGCAATTGAGAGGAAGAAACTTTAAAATGGAGGAATTTAACTCTAGCTATCAAGAAGTAACCGTACCGAGCTTATTAGTACAGCAAGGGGGATCTACAGGATGGATCGATATATTTACGGTATGCAGGGAGAGGGGTTGGAAGCTTTCTGGTTCCTTACTAAAGAAAGCGTACGCACCCTGGTCAGGCTATAAAAGCAGTACTAAAACTGCAAAGCGATCGCAGTGCTGCTGGTAAAGAACTACTTACCGCTGGAGCAAAACAAGGAGCAAAAAAGCTAAAACGTTTAGCTAATCCACAAGTGACACATAAACACCACACCAAGCGTAAAAGAAGAATGGCGAATTTACACTCTAGTGATTCATTGTCATCGTCTCCCTTCTATGGAATACACACCAACACAATTTTCGATTCAAAGACTTATATTTGAAAGTATGGCCGTAACAAAATTATTCAATGATGGTCCCATAAATTTTAATATACCACCACAGCCAAAGGACTTTTTACGATTACATATATTAAAAAGGGAAGCTAATGCACAATGGTCGGAATATCACAACACGAGCAAAAGATGTTTCTGTAGTTAACAACATTGCAAACAGTTCCCTATGGGTGAAGTTTCCGTTGTAACAGGAAATCGCACTGTTTATGTCAAGCATGCGAAATGCTTAGCTTACCAGAGTTTCTTGAATCAGACTCGAAGTTCAGACCAAAATCGTGGGGGGTATTTGTTTTTACAATGATGTCCTGATGATGAAGGTGTAACAAAAACATCTGAGGAAAATCTAAGAAACATTTTTGGAGGATGGGAATAAAATGATAGAAATATAACTTTATGATATCTTGAATCTGTTCCAGGATTTGACTCCTCTTGAAGAGGGATTGCTGCAAATAGGGAGTATGCATTGAATAGAAATACCAATGGATGTCGACTATAGGAGTGAAATGTATAGAGTGATAAAGAATAAAAATCCAGATCTAGATGGTGATGATCTGAAATAGAGTATCAGAATCAAATGTCACAAGTGTATGATTTTCAACATTGTCTGAACAAATTATTTTGAAGCACCTGCTATCTTGTTCAGCTGTTGGGCCTGCTAATTGTAAGATGTGATAAGGAGGGGAGGGGGGGGGGGGGGGGGTAGGTAAGGAGTTAATGTCAGCTCCTCTTAGAGTCATTCTTTACAGATGACCCATTCTTGTGAGCTCGATATCTTTTTAAAAAAGCTAATACCTCTAGAATTGGGGTGATGGTTTGATTTCCATGGTAACCAACCTGTCAGTTCTTAGACAGGATGTTACTAGTTTATTTATGTTTAAAAAATGCTTTAGTGCACGGAACAATAATAAAACACTGTATTGATGGTTTACAAGATAAATCCATTTTAAATTTAACAACTTTTAAAGTAACTAGAATATAATCCCGCATTTCTTTTCAACAGTTGTAGCCGTTTGCAGTCCAGTACACGTCACATTGCTCACTCACCATTTGACTGGGTGTTGCGTTCCCCACCGCAGTTACATACAACATTGCGCTGTCGGCACCAATTATGCTGATGGAGGGACAGTTATAACTATAGTGAGATCCTCTGACTGAAACAGTTACTACAGGTACGGAGACAAATCCACATCCTTTCATGTCAGCAATCTTGAGTGCTTTACTGTCAGCATAATTCCGCCATCCGTAGCCACCACTTTCGCTGTATCTTGACACGCCAGAGCAGGTCAGGGCACAGGGTGCAGGACCAGTTTGACCCTCTGGAAGATTCAATATCTTCAGTTCACTCGAGAGAGTGTGGCTAACTATCATCACAGTGACCAGACATCCGATTAGTTTCATCTTCAAACGATATGATAAACGCTACTAAAAACAAACTTATTTGAGTTTTAAAGATAATGATGATTTTTAGAGATAAGTTAAACCTTTATATCCATTCTCACACTCCCTAACATAAAATGGTCTAGACCGTAAAAATTTACAGATGGCTCAATCTTATTAGTGACTAAATTAGTCAATTCTATTGTCAGTACTCAACATCTGCGGCCTGCGGTCATTTAAAATCAAGTCTATTTATCATTCCAGCTCATAAAAATGGAGAAATTAAATTTCGGTGTCAAGCTTATCAAAATGAATAAATCTAATTTTGGATGGTTGATTTAAACAGATGATCGTTCTTGCACTGGATACTGAGCAGCTCCATTTTGATAAGGACTTTAACTTGATTAAGTTAGAAGAGATAAAACTTAAGTTCTAATTAGTAGGATTTACTCAAATTTTTACCGCTTGATTCAATTTCAACATGAACCGCGAGACTATAATAGGTGTTAAAGCTGCTTCATAAAAGGTGCTACAAAAGGTGTTACAAAAGGTTTTACAAAGTCAAAAGCTGTTAAAAGGTGTTATAAAAGATGTTATAAAAGATGTTATAAAAGATGTTATAAAAGATGTTATAAACGATGTTATAATTTAAGGTGTTACAAAAGATGTAAAAAGGCCTTTATGATATTATATGCGCTAAGAAAATTTAGAAGCAGATAATTATTCAATTTCTAGACGGAGGTCAAGAGAAGTGGTAAATTAATTAAAGTCGGAGGTTGTTCTTGTGAAGTAGTTCTACTGGGCGAGCTAATTGTTAACTTGGACGTGGAATAATATCTGCTAAATAATTTGCGATTGGGGAGGCGGATTATCGTTGTGAAGTACTGTACTACTCACGAAGTACTGTACACGATGTTTTCAACCCACGAGTCAGAGAGCAAGCTCAACTGACGGCTCCCAAATAAGATATTGTAACGATCTTATCTCTCTTTGTGAAGCTTAAAGTTTGTGACAACGAAGAAAACAATCTGAGATTTAACTAAAATTAGCATCTTTATAAAGCAAACACCTAAATTCATTTCATTATCTCTTCCTTCTCATCTTCAACAGTTGTACCCTGCTGCAATCCAATAAACGTCACATTTGTTGTTAACCATTTGGCTGGGTGTTGCCTCTTCCACCGCATGTACATAAAACCAACTGTTCGTACTAAGCACGTTCCGTATGTAGATAGAAGGACAGCTGTTACTACCACCCATGGTAGCAGTAACAACTGGTATAGATACAAATCCACACTCCGCAAAGTTAATCCGTCTGTACGTGTTCCCTTTATAATACCTCCATCTGTAGTTGTTGTAAATGTCGCCTGTATCAGTGTACCGCGCGACACCAGAACAAGTAATTGCACAGGGTGGGGGACCAGCTACACCGTCAGGAGTATTTAAAATCTTCACCTCACTAAGAGTAGGGTTAGCTAAAACTATCACGACTAACAGAAAACTTAGCAGCTTCATCATAGAAAGGGTTGGGACAATGAGACACGTTGCTAAAGACAAAATTGTTCACCATTCAGAGCTAGTGGTGATTTTAAATGATCGGCTCAACCTATATGTCCCCTCGAACAGTGCTTATTAAATTAAGTGGTAGTAGTAACATGGTTATATTTGACAGATGGCCATTTAAACCGGCTAAATTGACGAATTAGATTGTCAGCACTAAACAGCTGTGGAAATGGAAAATTCTTGATCTGTAATTCTTATTAAATTTCATCCATACATAATTAATAAAACGTAATATATTACCTTTTTTCCGCGAGAACTTGACTGTAAAAGTGCAGTTCCTGGAGTGTAATCTTCATCGCTGTCGTCACAGTCATCACTGTCAGTTTCTTCTGCTAGAATTTCCTCTGGCAGATCCTGAGTAAATGGGCCAGCTTCAGATTGGGGACCAGAACATTGTACCAATGAAGATAGTCCAGTCTGCATCGAGCTATTGGTAGTACGAGGACTGCATTGGACACCTTTGTCATTGTTTGTGTCAGCTGATATCAGGACAGATAGATATCTGTTCGGGATTATTTCAAAGTTGGGTTCTTCGGTGGCTATCAATTCTTGAGATTGTGATGCTTCTCCGACTTTAATGGAGGTACTTATTAGAGAGCAACGGTCAAGTATTCCTTCATTCTCTTCGACTAACTGATCAATATAACCGATGTCTCTCCTTACCCTCTTGCGTCCTGGCTGATCAAAATTTCCGCCATCAATATCGAAGTTTAACTGCAGATGAATCTTGATTTCACCAGTCACCCTATCAGTATTTGGAATTGAATCCGGTTTCAGTCTCACCCACATATTTGTCACCGACTCCGCTCGTTTTGCACTATCGAAGTCGTAAGAATTGAAATCTTCATCTGCAAAGTGCTCCGAACAAATCTGTGTATGCTTAGTTACGTCTTCAGGTCTCCGTCGAATCCGTAATCTCCACTTCATGAAAAGTTCTTTCTTCGTTTCAGGATCAGGTATTTTATAAAATCGTAAAAACTTCCGTCCAGGCCATTTGGATATGAACGGTTGCTTCTTGAATTTAACCTTTGTGTTGTTAGGACAGTTTCCTTCAGCACAGGACACCATAGTCTTTAGCTGTTATCACAGAATTTTTAGTTGATAAACTAAATAGCCATTATTTTATGACTCGTGTATGGTTAGTTTAGTTGGCGCTGATTACTTGTTAATTGATAATATCTTTTTAGCTCGCGTAATTCGACAATTCTTACATTACGAGTATGGATTTTGATCCCGAAACAACAGTTGGAATTGACGATGATTCGGAAAATAGTGAAACGGAAGACTACATGCTAGATTTTGATAGAATAGGAGCAACGAATAACTATCAGGATATTAGCGCCGATCCAAAACTGCCAGCTAGTGATCATAGCAGCGATGATGAGCCGAGTACAGTAGGCTATAATGACTATGACAGTGATGAAGGGGCAGAACATCAACAATCGGATTCAGAAACTCAGAACTGCATTTCAAGACTTGATAAAGATGTCTCGACTTGGTGTACATGCGGTAACTGCAAAACTATGGAATCAGAATTGGAGTGCTACTTTTGCCAGGAGAGCACTATTATTTCCGACTTCCTGCTGTCGAGAAAAGACGCGACGTGTGTAACGGAACTGCCCATTTTCAAGAAAACTGTTGAAGAAAAACATGTTCTTGAACTACAAGGGAGTGGCATACGAACAGTGAGCAGGGACAGTGAGGGCACGATCAAACCGGAGGGGTACAGATTTATCGCATATACGACTTTCCTGCAGATGTGCACCCTACGATTTTGTGGGAAAGGACGACGTTATGTGGTGCCATCCTGTGTGGTTTCACGTATTCGTGCTATGTTTCCATCACCGAATGGAAAATACACAGACTTTGTGCCAGGGTACATTGATTCAAGAATATGAGTTCCGTAAGACGTAGTTCTAAGTCTTAAAGCCCTACTTTAACTTGTCCATATGGCAGCCAACGAAACTTTCTCAATCCACACTTTTTATTCAAATTATTACCTTATATTGATATCATGTGACATTTTATGAAATTTAAAATACTTCATTCTCAATGCTTTGTTCTATCAAATGTGTAGGTAACGGTTCAAACAGCAATTACAAGACAAAAACCAAATAAACAAGAGACTGGCACAATAGAAATCAACGTGCATCTCTCGCCCTGCTCTCACAGCGGGGCGAGACTTGCGTATGATCTAATTTTAGTGTTTAGGTGATATCTTGGGGTGTGAGAGTGCTATGAGTTTCGTTCTTTGGTGTTATTACAGGGGTGAGTGTCCTCCCTAATTTCTAGGAGTGGCTACTCATTACTAACAAGTCAAAATTCTAAATAACTCGTCCTTTAAGTAAAACGTCTGATATTTATGATATTATTATATAGTTATATGCACTAATTAAATTGAGTAGCAGATAATTAAGTCTACTGGGCGAGCTAATTGTTAACTCAGACGTGGAATAATATCTGTTAAATAAGATATTGTAACGATCTTATCTGTCTTCGTTAAGCTTCAAGTTTGTGACAACGAAGAAAACAATCTGAGATTTAACTAAAATTAGCATCTTTAAAAAGCAAACACCTAAATTCATTTCGTTATCTCTTCCTTCTCATCTTCAACAGTTGTACCCTGCTGCAATCCAATAAACGTCACATTTGTTGTTAACCATTTGGCTGGGTGTTGCCTCTTCCACCGAATGTACATAAAACAAACTGTTCGTACTAAACACATTCCGTATGTAGATAGAAGGACACATGTCACTACCACCCATGGTAGCAGTAACAACTGGTATAGATACAAATCCAGACTCTGCAAAGTTTATCCGTCTGTACGCGTTCCTTTTCCATTCTCTCCATCTGTTGTCGGTGTGTCGCGCGACACCAGAACAAGTAATTGCACAGGGTGGGGGACCAGCTACACCGTCAGGAGTATTTAAAAGCTTCAGCTCACTCAGAGTGGGGTTAGCTAAAACTAACAGAAAACTTAGCAGCTTCATCATAAAAATAGTTGGAACACGTTGCTAAAGATAAAATTATTCACTATTCAGAGCTAGTTCCGCTCAGCCTATATGTCCCCTCGAACAGTGCTTATTAAATTAAGTGGTAGTAGTAACATGGTTATATTTGACAGATGGCCATTTAAATTGACGAATTAGATTGTCACCACTGAACAGCTGTGGAAATGGAAAATTCTTGATCTGTAATTCTCATTAAATTTCATT
This sequence comes from Bolinopsis microptera, assembly GCF_026151205.1. Classification (NCBI taxonomy): domain Eukaryota; kingdom Metazoa; phylum Ctenophora; class Tentaculata; order Lobata; family Bolinopsidae; genus Bolinopsis; species Bolinopsis microptera. The sequence goes on along the minus strand of NC_087079.1, from coordinate 5,636,081 downwards.
CATACTGATACATTAGTTTGTAATAGTGGAGGAGAACCAGTCACACCATCTCAAGACCTTCAGTTCTCTCTGAGTGGGCATGCTAACATTAATTACGTTGCAGAAGTAAGCTAGATTGTGATTCTTTGCAGATGACCCATTCTTGTGAGCTAAATGGGTTGATCTTACTGTAGGAATTCAACAGCTGCGTTAAGGGGGTCTTCATCAAATTTCTCCCGAAATCTACTTTATAGTTTGTTTTTAATAGAGAAGAGTGACAGACCTCGTTTCTTGTCGATTATTAGAGGTCCAAGATTTAAAAAATCGAAAACAAAATCTTTAAAGGCCTATCCCAAAATTCTAGCTCTAGAGTTCTCTTCTAACTGATCCTAAGAACATATCCTGAAAGTTTGAGGGTGATTGCTCAAAAAATGTAGGAGAAGATAGATTATTAGACTCGATTTTCAGAACGCGATTGAAAATCGCTCGCGCAATACAATTACACATATTGTCGTTATATATATTCACGTAATCAGCCGAGGGGGGGGGGGGGGGGGGGGGGGGGGTTTCCAAATGATTACGCTTGTGTAATTTTGACACAATAGTTACTGTGGTAACCTGTTAGTTTCTGTGGTAACCTGTTAGTTAGTCGCCAGCCAAGAATCGTTGTGGAGCAACGACGAAAAAATAGTTGTATGGTGTAAGGTAAAATTGAAAGAATAAACTATTGATAAAGACAACTTCCAATATCAAATATACGTGACATCCTCACGAAGTATCCCGGCTACTGTAAAATCCCAGAGCAACGGTTTTTCGAAAAAATGCAACGTGTTACTCTGTTAAACGTTAACCGACATTTGTAAGTTACCTTTAAACTAATTACAACACTACAAATCTATTACATTTATTGAGCTTTATTAATTTTTAACGTAATTGTAACGTCTCGTCAGTCGTCCATGACAAAGGCGTGGGCCGAAACGTCGACAACTTGTTAGAAAAAAACTGAGTGGAGACTATCACTTTGCTATCAAAAATATCAATTATTCAATTATTAATGAATATTTAATTGATTATTAATTTATGAATATTAAATTAATAAGTGATAATAATTAATATGCTATGCTAAAGCGAAGAACACAGGAAAAGCTCGACAACCCCCTATTGTATAAAAAGCTCGCTAAAGACCCTACGCAAGACCTACACCAGGAACTATTTGATTTATGGATCGAGGGAAAAAAGAAAAACTTTGTTACACCAAAAGAAGCTAAAGACATCATGGGTATTACCAACAATCTAAACAGTGATGGTACAGTTACTAACAACAAGAGTACTTCTTCCCACTTCAAACCTGGTAAAGCTTATTTCTACCCCACCCTAAAGATCCACAAACTTCAAAAGGAAGACCTTAAACCAGGAGTCGAACCCCCCTTCAGGCTCATCACGGCACTCCAGGATGGAATCACAAAACGCAGTGATGTTTTCCTCGCTAGCCAATACCTGAAGGATCTTGAAAAAGATTTCTGCTCTGACCTTTTGACTGATAGCACTGATGCCCTTCAATGGTTGGATTTCGTGGATAGTGAACATTCCCCAGTACAGAAGAAAGGCTTCAGATCATTTACCTACGACTTTAAGGCCCTCTATGATTCTCTAACACCACCCCTCGTCATAGAGGCCCTGAATTCCGCTATGTCATCATGCAGAGAAGATTGGTCTGAAGATTTCTGCAAATGGCTCACCAAATTGGTGGAATTGAGCCTTCGATCCTCTGCTGGGGTGTTCGATCAAAATTGGTTCATACAGCTCATCGGTATCCCTACGGGTGGATCACTATGTGTCCAAATCGCAAACATAGCAGTCTACTACCTAATGAACAAATGTGTTTATAGTAACCCAGAGCTCATGAATAAGATCGTATCAGCCAGGCGTTACATTGACGACGGAGCAGGTTTGTTTGAGGGAACTACAGATGAGTTCAAAATTTGGATTGCAGATGTTAACAAAGCACTCCTCTCCCATGGCCTAATCATTGATGAATACCAAATAGAAGATCCTGGTAAATACGTATCTTTCCTTGACATAATGTTCACCTTCGATTCCTTAGGATCCCTCCAAACGGATTTGTTCATAAAGCCAACAGACTCTCGTTCATATCTACATTTTAAAAGCTCCCACCCTAACCATATCTATTCCGGTATCGTGTACTCTCAATGCCTAAGACTCAGAAGGATCATCAACTGCCAAGAACGCCTGAAAGAACATCTCAACAACCTCAAAAAAGCCTTCCTTGCCGCATGTTACCCTAGAAAAATGATTGAGAACATCAGTAATAAGGTCCTCAACACAGCAAGATCACTGTCACGCAAAGTTCAGGCTCCTGATGACCAGACATCATTACATCTCCCAATCAGGGTCATATCTACTTATGGTAGTGATGATGATCTGGTGTCTGTGACTAAGAAGTATGAAGAACACCTCTCAAGAACGAGGAGTTTCAGTGAAAGTGACACTGCTGGAACATCCCAAGAGACCTCCTCAACATCCACCACGCCTAGGAAGACAATTTTCAGTTACACAAAGAAAACAGGGCCAAGCCTAAAATCTCGCCTCGTCAAATTGAAAGAACTTGCTTTAGGAGCTCAACATGGCCCAACCAGCAAATGCAATGTGCCAAGATGCAAATGTTGTGAACTTGTCAAAGGCACCCGTGAATTCAAAGTGAACGGCAAGAAGGTTAAAGCTTCCCCTGGAAACTGCCAGAGCTACAACATCATTTATCTGTTCCAATGTAGTGTCTGTGGAAAGGCTTACGTCGGTCGCACAACTCGATCTCTACGGGTTAGGACTGGAGAACATAGGGTCAAATATTATAAACTTTTAAATGGTGATAAGGTAGATGAAACAAGTGATGAATATAGTTTGGGTTTACATTTGTTGGATCATGGTTTTAGACAAAGGGAAGATTTTAACAAAATTTTTAATGTGTCAATTATTGATAATTCTAGTCCTAAAACTTTGGATGTCCGTGAACATAAATATATTCAACTACTCAAGACTTTAAAACCTTTGGGAATTAACACTATAAATCCTTTTGGCCTTCCATTACTCCTAACATCTTAATTTTAACTTTATAACCGTTTTAAGAGTGTTCAGATTTTTAAAGGAATTTTGGGTTTTACTAACTTTTTACAATTTCTAGGGCTTATGTCACTGAAGATGACGCCTTGCAACATGTTTGACGATAGCCTGTAGATTGATAGTTTGATCTCAGTATTTACAACAATTCATCTAGTTTGATTGATTCAAAGGGAAACAAATTCCTCTGTATAATAATTAATAAATACTTAATTAACAATTAACGAATATATAATTAATGAATTAATGATAATTACCTTTGACAAGTAACTGTCGCTGTCAAGGAAGAGATCTGATACGTTCGGAGAAACTTCCACTGTCATCTCACCCCGCAGGTTGGTCACCATCATCTGAGGAAAGGTAATTGAGTAATTAGTTAATCAATTAGAGGATAAAGTTATTTTAATTGATTAATAATTTCATTAAAGAAGCAAAATCATCAACTTTTACAGCTTCTCAGACAATTATTGAAAGATAACTTATCCGTTGTCTTATAACATAAACTAAAGGGCGTGTAATGGCCACTGTTAAGTTTAAGTTTTATGACTCATATTATTAAATGTCTTATATTATTAAACGACTTATATTATTTAAATATTGATTGACCTTAACTCATCAAAGTTTGATGTAGGCTGAGGAAAAACACAGGAGTATTTAGTGTAAACTCTTTACTTGACAGATTACTGATTTAGGGGTCATTCATATGTGTAATGTGAACGACCCCTTATCCACTATCCAAGTATCCAGTTAGGAACAGATTACGGAGGGCAGGCTGCTGTTAGAATAAGACAATGAACAGCTGCTACCACACGAACTGTAACTGATAATACTGGATTAAAGATTAATATGGAACATGGTGGCTCGTATGAAGGGAAGAAGACGTCTATATTTTTTCACCAGCTGCGATTTTTTAAATATAACGAAAAGTTCAATTTCACATTTCATTTTATTTCGTACGATGACAATGATGCATCTGGCACACTCTGATTTATGATTCCATTAAATTTCTATATCATTCGGATCTCAACTTGTCTGTTGCTAATATTTACTTCTTTTGTCTGGTCAGATACCACCTGATTAACTAGTCACTATCTCTCAGGGACAAAAGGATTTCGCGATTATTTTGGCCAAATTTCGCGGTACCGCGAAATTTAACAGGCTATACATTAAACTACACATAAAATTTGTCGCGGAGAATGGGAAATTTCGCGATTTCGTACATGCCGCGAAATCCTTTTGTCCCTGCTATCTCTACACACTCTACCTTTACATATTATGTTCCAAAAACAATGAGCTTATTGTCTTAAGAATTACGTTCATGTATTCCTTGATTCACCAGGTGGATATAAGATCGCTCAAAATCAGTCTAAACAGTTATTCAGTCTGGATAACTTTGTACCTTTTCGGCATCACAAATGTTTTGCTGAACTTATTATTTATTATATACTGTGAAACATACTGCTTCAGATATTCACACAGTAAAGACACTACTCAGTTGTTGTACTTGTATAGCGGATAAAATAGCGGTCCTCAGGACTGCTCTTTTATCTCAAATATATGGAACATTTTGTTATTAAACAATCTGTTTAAGTGTTTATTATTCTTGTAATATGCCCACTGTCCAATACTAGCTTTTTTGTTTTTCATACATCCAGAAGGCTTACATTTTTAGGGTTTTGATGCGGTCAGTTTTGGTTATACGGGGTCGTTTATATATTACGTAATCACTTTTTGGCACATTTTTAACCCCCCTCCCCCCTCCGTAATAATTTTTACACAGAGCTATTGTGTAAAAATTATACTAGCGTAATCATTTGGAAACCCCCCCCCCCCTCCTCCCCCTCGGCTGATAACGTAATATTATGTGAATTGTGAATGACTCCTAAGATTTCAAGAATTCATCTTTTACCTAATCCGGAACTCTCTTTACATAATATTAATAAGTAAATCCTGAAATCAATCAAGATGTTTATATTCATAATTAGATCCTGATTAGAAATTCCCTTCAGCGTCTCTCCAAATTGAGCGGTTACTTTCGATGAGATTTTGGTTCTGTCCACGAATAGACTATGGGAACCGGACACGAGGGCGTACGACACAAGGGCGGTACTTTCTTAAAAGGGTGGACACGAGGGCGAATCACATGAATCACTTTAACATGTATAAACGGGTTTTTTGATGTTCTCAACAGTCTGGTTGAGGTAAAGCTTAGCTCGAAGAATTGGATCTACTCACGTTTAAATTTGAAACAAAACATAGTGATGTCACAAATAATCACCCAGATTTAAGCGAGCCAAACATTGAGAGATTTTCCTTAAATATCTCAGTCAACTCAGCAGCAGATTTTGGGGTTTGGTAACGTGCTTAGACCAATCAAACAATGCCTAGGTGTTCATGTGACAAACTTGGCATTCAAAATATCGCAGTCGCTGACGCTACGGTTACCCGGGTTTAAATCAGGGGTAGTACGTACCAAAACGGGTATTTACTTTGGGTAGACAAATTTCACTGAGGTGTGTTCACTCAATTTCAAACCATCAATCCTCTCAGTTAAACTGTTAAAACGACCATCATTAAGGACGTTTTTTCTTCCGCCTTCGTGTTCATACTAAAATGAATCATGTGATTCGCCCTTTTATCCACCTGCACCCTTTAAGGAAAGTAACGCCCTTGTTTCCTACGCCCTCGTGTCCTCCGCTCTTGCGTCTACCACCTTTGTTTCCTACGCCCTAGTGTCCTCCGCTCTTGCGTCTACCGCCTTTGTTTCCTACGCCCTAGTGTCCTCCGCTCTTGCGTCTACCGCCTTTGTTTCCTACGCCCTCGTGTCCTCCGCTCTTGCGTCTACCACCTTTGTTTCCTACGCCCTCGTGTCCTCCGCTCTTGCGTCTACCGCCTTTGTTTCCTACGCCCTAGTGTCCTCCGCTCTTGCGTCTACCGCCTTTGTTTCCTACGCCCTAGTGTCCTCCGCTCTTGCGTCTACCGCCTTTGTTTCCTACGCCCTAGTGTCCTCCGCTCTTGCGTCTACCGCCTTTGTTTCCTACGCCCTAGTGTCCTCCGCTCTTGCGTCTACCGCCTTTGTTTCCTACGCCCTCGTGTCCTCCGCTCTTGCGTCTACCGCCTTTGTTTCCTACGCCCTCGTGTCCTCCGCTCTTGCGTCTACCGCCTTTGTTTCCTACGCCCTAGTGTCCTCCGCTCTTGTGTCTACCACCTTTGTTTCCTACGCCCTAGTGTCCTCCGCTCTTGCGTCTACCGCCTTTGTTTCCTACGCCCTAGTGTCCTCCGCTCTTGCGTCTACCGCCTTTGTTTCCTACGCCCTAGTGTCCTCCGCTCTTGCGTCTACCGCCTTTGTTTCCTACGCCCTCGTGTCCTCCGCTCTTGCGTCTACCGCCTTTGTTTCCTACGCCCTCGTGTCCTCCGCTCTTGCGTCTACCGCCTTTGTTTCCTACGCCCTAGTGTCCTCCGCTCTTGCGTCTACCACCTTTGTTTCCTACGCCCTAGTGTCCTCCGCTCTTGCGTCTACCACCTTTGTTTCCTACGCCCTAGTGTCCTCCGCTCTTGCGTCTACCGCCTTTGTTTCCTACGCCCTAGTGTCCTCCGCTCTTGCGTCTACCACCTTTGTTTCCTACGCCCTAGTGTCCTCCGCTCTTGCGTCTACCACCTTTGTTTCCTACGCCCTCGTGTCCTCCGCTCTTGCGTCTACCGCCTTTGTTTCCTACGCCCTAGTGTCCTCCGCTCTTGCGTCTACCGCCTTTGTTTCCTACGCCCTAGTATCCTATACCCGAGGCTATGTGTGGGTTTGCTTTCTTAATTATATACGCTACCTTATTATACCTACTTCGTCGGAAAGGATGGTGGATCACACGGACGCTTTTATCAATAAATAATATATTGAAAGCCAACTTTTCTTTAATATCAGTAAATTATTGGGCCAGCAGCCGTCCGGACTCCATCGTCCCAATATGAATAATTAGTACACAATATATTCAGACCTAGTTCTCATTAGAATTAGATGTATTCTATAATCAGGCTCTTGATGGCCCCTTGATCTCCATGTTTAATTAACATTCCTCCCTCGTTCAAGACATTTCTTCAATGCAATATAAAATACTATAGTTACATCAGACTAAGGACTACCATGATGGTATGACGTTTGCTATTTGTCATTGATGTGCCATATCGTTTATTATATACATTATATACATAGTATGGTTCATTGCTCCTTTATATTATTCATATTACAGATTGCTCAATAGAGTCACCTGTTTCATAAAGTTGACTATTTAGAAACGGGTAATTTTCCATTTTTGTTCTTGATAATACTACTTAGAGAGTAAAAGTCAAATGTTTAGGTTTTTCTTTGTAGTATATTTGGATAGGAGTGCCACACTGCTAGCAAACAGCCTAGAATCAGAATTATGTTATGTTGTATAATTAAGAAGTTTTGGTAAGACAATAGTGTATTTAGTTTATAACGCTCATTCTAGAAAAGTGAGCCGGTCAAGGATATGCGGATAACTTGGCACGCGTACGATTATTAGCAGATAGATACCACGTATTAGTTAATGTTGTTTGCTTTGTTATTTGTTTGAATGTGGCGGTAAATAATATTGTTTTTGGAACAGCCTCTCCTTTCACTTCACTTTATTTTGACTAACCAACCTCGAACTCCAGGGCACAATATCATGTTTACAGTGGATGGGACGAATATAACAAATATATCTGATATTCTTGAGACTCCGGGATACGCCCTCACCTCAACAACAAGGCCCATACTTCTCCTCTACAATTTACTGGTATTTTAACGTCATGAAGAGTGACTAGTTTATAGCTTTATAGTGCAGCAATTAAGAGCTGCTGTTTTTAAGAAATCGTCGGTAAGGTCAGCCAATCAAAATAGAAAAACATTCATTACCAGACCACGTTTAACCGTTTTTAATTCTACAGTAAACATAAGTTAAGTAAAGTATGTTCCGATTTCCTAGCGTTTCAAGTGGAAACACCGTTATGCCATCTATTTAAATTACAACTGCAAATCTCGACAGCCAATTCTAAATCGTTGCACTATAGCCACAATTCAACCTTCTAATCATTTCATTCGCTTGTTTGTTTTGTTTTCGCTAATTATGTTTTGCCGATCAGCTGCACGCCAATATCTCCTGTTGTCATGTATAATTATTCAATTTCATATCAAGCATAACAACCAATGTTCTCAACTTTCTGGCAAAGTCGTATTAATATTGGATACAGTATAGTCGATCGCCATCGACTATTTAGAATTTGGAGAGTGGTGAAGATCTTCCAGATCCAAACAACATGATTAATTTATAACAACATTGTCTTTAATGAGACACAAAAGAAGCAAATTTGATAAAGTGTTCTACAAACCCCACAGGTAGTGATAGTGGGAGTGGTAGGGAACTCTGCAGTCCTGTACCTGTCCCTGGTACACAAGGCTCTGAAACTAGACCCTAACACTAACCCCACAGGTAGTGATAGTGGGAGTGGTAGGGAACTCTGCAGTCCTGTACCTGTCCCTGGTACACAAGGCTCTGAAACTAGACTCTAACACTAACCCCACAGGTAGTGATAGTGGGAGTGGTAGGGAACTCTGCAGTACTGTACCTGTCCCTGGTACACAAGGCTCTGAAACTAAACTCTAACACTAACCCCACAGGTAGTGATAGTGGGAGTGGCAGGGAACTCTGCAGTCCTGTACCTGTCCCTGGTACACAAGGCTCTGAAACTAGACTCTAACACTAACCCCACAGGTAGTGATAGTGGGAGTGGCAGGGAACTCTGCAGTCCTGTACCTGTCCCTGGTACACAAGGCTCTGAAACTAGACTCTAACACTAACCCCACAGGTAGTGATAGTGGGAGTGGCAGGGAACTCTGCAGTCCTGTGCTGTACCTGTCCCTGGTACACAAGGCTCTGAAACTAGACTCTAACACTAACCCCACAGGTAGTGATAGTGGGAGTGGCAGGGAACTCTGCAGTCCTGTACCTGTCCCTGGTACACAAGGCTCTGAAACTAGACTCTAACACTAACCCCACAGGTAGTGATAGTGGGAGTGGTAGGGAACTCTGCAGTCCTGTACCTGTCCCTGGTACACAAGGCTCTGAAACTAGACTCTAACACTAACCCCACAGGTAGTGATAGTGGGAGTGGTAGGGAACTCTGCAGTCCTGTACCTGTCCCTGGTACACAAGGCTCTGAAACTAGACTCTAACATTAACCCCACAGGTAGTGATAGTGGGAGTGGTAGGGAACTCTGCAGTCCTGTACCTGTCCCTGGTACACAAGGCTCTGAAACTAGACTCTAACACTAACCCCACAGGTAGTGATAGTGGGAGTGGTAGGGAACTCTGCAGTCCTGTACCTGTCCCTGGTACACAAGGCTCTGAAACTAGACTCTAACACTAACCCCACAGGTAGTGATAGTGGGAGTGGTAGGGAACTCTGCAGTACTGTACCTGTCCCTGGTACACAAGGCTCTGAAACTAGACTCTAACACTAACCCCACAGGTAGTGATAGTGGGAGTGGTAGGGAACTCTGCAGTCCTGTACCTGTCCCTGGTACACAAGGCTCTGAAACTAGACTCTAACATTAACCCCACAGGTAGTGATAGTGGGAGTGGTAGGGAACTCTGCAGTCCTATACCTGTCCCTGGTACACAAGGCTCTGAAACTAGACTCTAACACTAACCCCACAGGTAGTGATAGTGGGAGTGGTAGGGAACTCTGCAGTCCTGTACCTGTCCCTGGTACACAAGGCTCTGAAACTAGACTCTAACACTAACCCCACAGGTAGTGATAGTGGGAGTGGTAGGGAACTCTGCAGTCCTGTACCTGTCCCTGGTACACAAGGCTCTGAAACTAGACCCTAACACTAACCCCACAGGTAGTGATAGTGGGAGTGGTAGGGAACTCTGCAGTCCTGTACCTGTCCCTGGTACACAAGGCTCTGAAACTAGACTCTAAAACTAACCCCACAGGTAGTGATAGTGGGAGTGGTAGGGAACTCTGCAGTCCTGTACCTGTCCCTGGTACACAAGGCTCTGAAACTAAACTCTAACACTAACCCCACAGGTAGTGATAGTGGGAGTGGTAGGGAACTCTGCAGTCCTGTACCTGTCCCTGGTACACAAGGCTCTGAAACTAGACCCTAACACTAACCCCACAGGTCGTGATAGTGGGAGTGGTAGGGAACTCTGCAGTCCTGTACCTGTCCCTGGTACACAAGGCTCTGAAACTAGACTCTAACACTAACCCCACAGGTAGTGATAGTGGGAGTGGTAGGGAACTCTGCAGTCCTGTACCTGTCCCTGGTACACAAGGCTCTGAAACTAGACTCTAACACTAACCCCACAGGTAGTGATAGTGGGAGTGGTAGGGAACTCTGCAGTCCTATACCTGTCCCTGGTACACAAGGCTCTGAAACTATACTCTAACACTAACCCCACAGGTAGTGATAGTGGGAGTGGTAGGGAACTCTGCAGTCCTATACCTGTCCCTGGTACACAAGGCTCTGAAACTAGACTCTAACACTAACCCCACAGGTAGTGATAGTGGGAGTGGTAGGGAACTCTGCAGTCCTGTACCTGTCCCTGGTACACAAGGCTCTGAAACTAGACTCTAACACTAACCCCACAGGTAGTGATAGTGGGAGTGGTAGGGAACTCTGCAGTCCTGTACCTGTCCCTGGTACACAAGGCTCTGAAACTAGACTCTAACACTAACCCCACAGGTAGTGATAGTGGGAGTGGTAGGGAACTCTGCAGTCCTGTACCTGTCCCTGGTACACAAGGCTCTGAAACTAGACTCTAACACTAACCCCACAGGTAGTGATAGTGGGAGTGGTAGGGAACTCTGCAGTCCTGTACCTGTCCCTGGTACACAAGGCTCTGAAACTAGACTCTAACACTAACCCCACAGGTAGTGATAGTGGGAGTGGTAGGGAACTCTGCAGTCCTGTACCTGTCCCTGGTACACAAGGCTCTGAAACTAGACTCTAACACTAACCCCACAGGTAGTGATAGTGGGAGTGGTAGGGAACTCTGCAGTCCTATACCTGTCCCTGGTACACAAGGCTCTGAAACTAGACTCTAACACTAACCCCACAGGTAGTGATAGTGGGAGTGGTAGGGAACTCTGCAGTCCTGTACCTGTCCCTGGTACACAAGGCTCTGAAACTAGACTCTAACACTAACCCCACAGGTAGTGATAGTGGGAGTGGTAGGGAACTCTGCAGTCCTGTACCTGTCCCTGGTACACAAGGCTCTGAAACTAGACTCTTACACTAACCCCACAGGTAGTGATAGTGGGAGTGGTAGGGAACTCTGCAGTCCTGTACCTGTCCCTAGTACACAAGGCTCTGAAACTAGACTCTAACACTAACCCCACAGGTAGTGATAGTGGGAGTGGTAGGGAACTCTGCAGTCCTATACCTGTCCCTGGTACACAAGGCTCTGAAACTAGACTCTAACACTAACCCCACAGGTAGTGATAGTGGGAGTGGTAGGGAACTCTGCAGTCCTATACCTGTCCCTGGTACACAAGGCTCTGAAACTAGACTCTAACACTAACCCCACAGGTAGTGATAGTGGGAGTGGTAGGGAACTCTGCAGTCCTGTACCTGTCCCTGGTACACAAGGCTCTGAAACTAGACTCTAACACTAACCCCACAGGTAGTGATAGTGGGAGTGGTAGGGAACTCTGCAGTCCTGTACCTGTCCCTGGTACACAAGGCTCTGAAACTAGACTCTAACACTAACCCCACAGGTAGTGATAGTGGGAGTGGTAGGGAACTCTGCAGTCCTGTACCTGTCCCTGGTACACAAGGCTCTGAAACTAGACTCTAACACTAACCCCACAGGTAGTGATAGTGGGAGTGGTAGGGAACTCTGCAGTACTGTACCTGTCCCTGGTACACAAGGCTCTGAAACTAGACTCTAACACTAACCCCACAGGTAGTGATAGTGGGAGTGGTAGGGAACTCTGCAGTACTGTACCTGTCCCTGGTACACAAGGCTCTGAAACTAAACTCTAACACTAACCCCACAGGTAGTGATAGTGGGAGTGGTAGGGAACTCTGCAGTCCTGTACCTGTCACTGGTACACAAGGCTCTGAAACTAGACTCTAACAGTAACCCCACAGGTAGTGATAGTGGGAGTGGTAGGGAACTCTGCAGTCCTGTACCTGTCCCTGGTACACAAGGCTCTGAAACTAGACCCTAACACTAACCCCACAGGTAGTGATAGTGGGAGTGGCAGGGAACTCTGCAGTCCTGTACCTGTCCCTGGTACACAAGGCTCTGAAACTAGACTCTAAAACTAATCCCACAGGTAGTGATAGTGGGAGTGGTAGGGAACTCTGCAGTCCTGTACCTGTCCCTGGTACACAAGGCTCTGAAACTAGACTCTAACACTAACCCCACAGGTAGTGATAGTGGGAGTGGTAGGGAACTCTGCAGTCCTGTACCTGTCCCTGGTACACAAGGCTCTGAAACTAGACCCCATCTCCCTGATGTTTGTACACAACCTAGCAGTGTCCGACATACTGGTCTCCCTCCTTCTCTACCTGCCCATGTTTATTGTGTTGTGCTCTAAGAGATGGGTACTGGGGGAGGTGCTGTGTTTTGGGGTGGCTTTCCTTTTCTTTGTTCCCCTTATCAATGAAGTTCTCACCATTCTCTCCATCACAGGTACAACTGATAAGTGATAACTTTACTTAATGTTGCTAAATGTAGATAGTAGGCTCGTTCATTAAGTAGTTAAGTGTAGTGTGTGTTCCATTGCATCACTTAAGGGGGCATACCCCAAATCTGTCCAGACCAAATGACCTCATAGGCAGTTCAGTGACCTTCTAGCGCACCGTTTCCACACCAAAAAAAAATTATTTTGAATATTCCCATTTTTGTAATCGAGCATTTCCTGGTTAAGAGTGCAATTTTCGGAAAAAATTATTTTGTGGTTGAGACGCTATAAGTTAATCATTTCTTGCGGTATCGGGTTGAAATTTTGCTCGCCGTTTATTCACATCTATGTCAAGGTGTGTGTAAAATCTTGATATCGTATCTAAAAAGGCTGGTGTGTTATGAATTTTTAAAGTCAAAAAGCTAAAATTGTCCTTTTCAGGCTTATTTTAACAAAAAGTCAGTCAGGGAAGATCGGATTATTTGATGCTTGACATCAAATTGTTCTCTGAATTCTGGCGCAGTTTTTGATGCCCTCAAAAATGTTCTTACTCATTCACCTTCTGATCTATTGGACCTCAAAGCCAAACAACAAATTTAGGCACATTTTTCGTTTTTAATATTTACTGATTTTTCTAAAATTTTGATAGGAATGTGCTAGTGACTTTTTGAAGGGTGCAACATAACCGCAACTAGCACATTTATATATGATTTATGAACAACAAAACACCCTAAAATGCTTCCCTTTGAAGTTATGGGAGAAAATGTGATTTTTTGACTTTGCAGATAAAAAATCACATTTTCTCCCATAACTTCAAAGGGAAGCATTTTAGGGTGTTTTGTTGTTCATAACTCATATATAAATGTGCTAGTTGCGGTTATTTTGCACCCTTCAAAAAGTCACTAGCACATTCCTATCAAAATTTTAGAAAAATCAGTAAATATTAAAAACGAAAAATGTGCCTAAATTTGGCCATTTCCCGCCCCGAACTTAGCAGACTGCTCCTTTTATAGGAGGAAGCAAGGAAGTGGTGCAGCTGTGGAATTTTAAGTAGGATATTAATAGAGGAATATATGAGGTAATGTGGAAAGTAATATTAAAGGTGTTTGGTAAATGGGTGCATGGCGCATTTAAATTTAAGTAACCTGTAGGTCAATGAGTGTCTAAAAAACTGGAAACTATATTTTTGATTTATTTTTTGAAGCCTTGACTCTTGAGAAGTGCCAACCTCTTAATTTGGTTTTAAAGCGAAATATTACAGAGCCTCTATTTAAATTGCAAAATTCAAATAACTTTACATCAATGTATTACAGTTTATATTCATAGAAAATAGAAAACATCAGCATTGATACCTGTGCCCTGTTTGGTTTTGTGCAATAAGTACTCAAGAGACAGCAATAGAACAGTAGAAACAATAATTCCAAACAACGAACCCGTGGAGCAAGTCATGCCAGGGAAAGGCGCAACATAACCACTTCGCTACACATATCTGATTTGTACACAAGAACGGCAGCGAGAACTTGTCGAGTCTGCTACACTCTTCCAGTTCAACTGAACAAAGGGAATTAATAATTTATAATTATATCGTAATACCTAAATGTTGTTCCTCAATTCCTCAGCAAATAATTTCCTTATTTAGAGCAGATCTCCTTATAAAAAATGTTATAATGATTTAAGAATTGATATGATTTATAAAACTGGTGGGAATTTAAATAGGCAATACATCTTTAAAAGCACAGTAAATTACTATAATGTGTGTTCCCATCACAGCTAAAGGTGACATATTGGGCATCAAACGCGGTCCAATATCCTCACAACTTTGCCTTTAGGAGCGGTTTACCACGAAACAGCTTGTTGTTGAAGTATATTGCTACCGGTGATTCTTTGTCAACTTAATTTAACCATTGTATGAACGGTTATAAAACGAGGGGTAATTAAGTTATCAATCAATGAAATAATAACTAATTTATAAGTTAAACTAAGCATGCTTTACAACCTTCGGGTTTTGTTTGGGGTATGATAAAGTGAGACGGCGAATATTAGGATCCCAATAATTGTAAACTGCGTCCGTTTCTCTGCTCGCACAAAGGTATCTAGGGAATTGGTTCCATTCAGAAATTCAATACAATGTGCTATCCCACTTTCCAGTTCATAAATTTCGATACCAAGAACAAGAAATAATACTATGATTAGCTCTTTAGATAGAATAGAAACATCTTAGCAGCCGTTGTTTTTTTCTTTTACCTGAAGCCTGTCCAAAATGACAGTCTTTTCCCAGTTTTTCTAGCATGGAAACTAAGTGCTGATGCAGGTAAGACATTGTGTCAGTACCATGAACAACCACAAACCGTCGAAATTTGTGTAGTACCCTGAGTAAACACTAATACTGTAAACATCAGTAAAATTACGACATAGAAATAATTAACACAGCAATAACCATGACAGATATATATACCAACACGATATTTTAGTTAAAATATGAAATGATGTTTTATATCCTACTCATCAAGATTACCAACAACACAAGGAAGGTGGGTTAACCATGTCAGAGCGGCAACAAAAATGAAATAAAAGGCACTTACTTTTTCAATTACTTTTGCAATGTTAGCCCAATCATGCAGACTCATGTTTGCACTGTCAACCGAATCCTCTAAACTCTTCGATACCGTAAATTATACGTCGCCCGTACATGTTATTTCCTAAAAATTATGTACATAAAATCGAAGTTGATAAAAATTGTTTCAAATATTGCAGTGTTTCCAAAGTATCATGTATAATCTTACAATTTTTTTAATTAACTTAAAAAAACCATAGGCTGTAAAGGTACAAATTACTTCATTCACTGAACAGCCATCATAAGGAGAAGTGGTAGTATACTCACGAGTAGCTCTCGTTCATGTCTGTAAGTATATCACCCTCACAAGACTTCGTACTCAGAAATCATACAATGATGCAAAAGTCTTTATTTTTCCTCAATATCCCATGTGCACAGGCGCGGCGTAAGGCTTCAGTAATACAGTAAGATATAGGCTGCTACTACTACAATATGAAAGCCTTTGATTTCTTACCAAATAATAATTACAAACCATGCCACATGTACTATTGTGTACTTAAATAATGCCAACCTTTTGTCTCAGGGTTTCTGCTCATGCAATAGTTTCCTCCAGTGTAGATATTAGTATCCCTGGAGACCATATTAGAAATTTGACACAGAAGATCTCCGAAACATTTCAGCTAAGAACTGAAAACACACAAGAATTTTTGTATGCGATAACTTGTAAATTATATTTGCGAAAATTAATTAAAAAATATGTGTACAGAGGCCATCCAAGCACATAATCAACGAAAGTAATAAAATCAATGAAACAAATAAATCATGTTTTAGCTCATTTTACAAAGTCAAATATTTAAAAACATTTAAAATTGTATACGGTAGTGCTCAATTTGTAAATGACTAGTTATCTTTGCTATTGAAAAATTGCCAAGGACTGGCAGCTAGCGGGGCTAGGAATGCCCGGGCTTTGGGGCTTTTGTGCACACCAGAACACTAGCTCGGTACATTTTTTTGGAAACAGAAGGACTGAAACTAAAATTGTTTTTGATGGAGGGGGGTGAGGCATGTTTTTTGAGAGGGACTGTATAATACTGTGGTAACAACAGGCCTTTACTTTAATAGAATGAGTTTGGGTTTTAAGGACAGGAGAAGGCATTAAGAAAATTTGCTCTTTGTTAACAAGGCAGAGATAAGCAATGTTTTGGGTCAATAATAGTATCATATCTAATCTAGAATCTTCGTTTATCAATTTTCACTAAATTATTTTTAAAATTTTAATAAGGGAGGGGAATTCATCACTTTATTAAGTAACCCATTCAAAAATAATCTATCAATGTAATAGTTCAAAATCATAAATCGTAATCCTAATTAAAAACACTTTCTCACTACAACTACACTGCGCTCACACACTTAGTAAGGCAAAAGGAAAATGCCACCCCATCTAATTTTTTCATTTCAAGATTCATTTTTGGATGGTGTGGACCCAGGGTAAGAACTTGGTGTCAAAAAATTTAAATTAGAGCATTTTCGAAATCTTTGTTTGTCCAATTCAAGAACAGAGAACTGAAGTCGAACTGGAAGATAATACACACCCAGCCTCAATCTAGTTTAGTCTGAAATTGGGTATGAATTAGGTACTACGTGAACCACAGGGATCTGGATTCTGGGATGGCCCGTAGATTTGCCAGGGAATCGAAAATGGAAATTGGTCAAAGGGTATGAACGCTTTGGGTGTGTGTTGTGGGGTAAAGCTGTAAGTTCAATTGACAGAAGCTGAAGGACTGCAGCTCAAAAGGCCCAGTCTGCATCATCGGCCAAGATCAAGGACTCGAGTGCCATTAGTAGCTTTTACGAACTCATTTTCGCCGATTTGCTCATTGGATCCCATGGAGCCGCGTCCTACTGCTTAACAGCACATGATGGTTTTTGTTTTAATACTTATTTAATTTAAGTGATAATACAGCTGATGGTTTTATAAATCATCAATTATGTTTTATAAAACCTTTCTAATAATATAATAATAAAAAAATAAATACAACATTTTATAAACCGCCTTATAGCTAAATCATATTAACTCGATATAATTTTAATCCCTGGAGATAAACTCCAGTGGCTTTCTAAAGCGGCTCTTAACATTAACTGAGCTTAGTTTAATTGAAAATTAGACATGACATGTTCATTTTTACCTTATGTAAAAATGCAAATTCAATCAAATGCTAGAGAAAGAAGTATGTTTTTTATGTTTGTCTGTAGATGTAATCTTGTCTCAGCTGATCTTATGTCGTAGGGCAAGGAATTAATACTTTAACTGCACAGTGAATAAAAGCTGTCTCTGTGTTTACATAGTTTAGAGAGGGCGGAAAACTAAGGTAAAAATATTCATTATCAAGACTTAACTTTTTTTAAAACTTTTGCTGCCTTGGAGAATATCAACTCTTTAAGTAAGGCGGAGCTATATTAATTTAAACATTGTAGGCAAGTAGGGCAATCTTAAAATCATTCTAAATCTACTGTAGAAAATGAACTTTCTTATGTAGTAGAGTAGTGTGTGCCTTTCTTCCTCTCCGAAAATAATCGTTTACATACAAGCAGAAGTTTGCACCTTCTGTAAACGAACTTTAAATCATAAGAGCTCAGTCCCAATATACGCTATTGCAATAATCCATTTTCTAGAGAGAACTAGAGCAGGAACATGCTGATCTTAAGGTTAAAAGACAGCTTTGATGCAATAAACCACAAATTTCTGATCTGAATATTACATGATTTTGAACCACTGACGTAATCTGATCACTCATTGAAAGATACCTGACCAAATAAGCCCAAGACTCTTCACTGTTTCCACTAAAAAACAATGTGGCGCCTTGATCCTTAACAAGCTGTAGGAGGCTGGAATTATTTTGTGAGTCATATTTAAGAGGATATAACGATACTTCAGTCTTAGAAGAATCAGTTGAAGGAAATTGTTTGTCATCCATTTCTTGATATCAGACATTACAGTTTTCCATATTGTGCTCTAGCTGTGATGGTCATCAGAATCAAGAGTGAAATAACAGCTGGTGTCATCAGCATACATGAATCAGCACCCATGCATACTTGCTAATGTTCTCAAGAATCCTTTGGTGTACAATATGAATAGCAGGGGGCCAAGATTGGAACCATGTGCAACACCTATCCTCAAGAACAGTTGCTGAGGAGACGAATCCTTGAACTTTGACACAAAATGAACGGTTAAGCCAAGTAGGAACCTGATCCTGAAGAAGCAATGCCTGTAATGCATAAGCAGATCTAGCGTTTCTTGGATTAATCTTGGGTGATTGACAGTAATCAAAAGGCAGCACTCAAATCTAGAAGTTAAAGACAACTTTAGTTTTCCTTGTTCAATAGTTATCAAGATGTCGTATGGATTCGTGGTGTTGCATATAAAAAATGGTCACTAAAAATGGCATTCCCACAAATTAGCCCGTGGCATCACTAACAACAAGGCAGTTGAGGGGTATCCCTCGACCAGAGCCAGTCGCAGCATCCTGACTTTTTATGATCCCGATCAAGGAGTACACTACGTGGTTTGATCACGTTAAGGTCCCCAAAGTCCTTTCAGTGAGTTGACAAGATTTGTCACCATTGTCACACCTGCGACACTTACATCCGAGCAGTATACTAATATAATGTTGTTTTCTTGAAATTGTTGTTTTCTTGATAAACTTGGTCTTCTTAAGCTGACCTTCTCCAGCAAGGTGCTAAAGAATTTTTGATGATTCCAGTGGCATAACTTACATTTGGCCTCCATTGCATTATTGCAATTTGTTACTTTCCTACCTCATCCCTCAGAAGAAGACTTTGAAGTCTCCTCGATTTTTTGAATGCAAATTTTTGTAAGTATTTTTAACGTACATTTGATTGTATGCAGTTTTAATGACGAAATTGGAAAAGAGCCCAAATGAAATACCAACCCACCGCTTCGGCAGGTAATTGATGCAGTATACACCGTTTCCACGACAAGTCAGAGACTGACTATGTAGTGTCCGCTGAGGCGAGGGTTGTATAGTGTCCCTTAGCTACATTGTTGGTTTGCAGGGTCCTCCCACCTTTTTTAAGTTTGGAAAAAGACCACTGCGAGCTGATCATTCGCGAGGGAAAATAGCGCTGGGACGAATCTCTCTGAAATTTTACTGTTGGTTCAGTGGACGATTTTAGCCACAGCGCCCTTAAATTTAGCACGATCGTCCCATAATCCCACAATGTACAGCTAATTAGTGATGTAAACTCTCGTCGCAATATACTGGAATTGAATCGGAGCCGTTACTAAGGGTTACTGCGCGTTGATATGGTTACTTACTAGATATAGATTAGATTCATCTTTAGCGCGCGTAGCATGTAGCATTATTACAATTTCTAGCATATTGTCATTTTATTATTAGAGCATCGTGTTGTAGCTGCATTTTACATTTAATTTTCAGGAATCTGCAGATTTGTCCGATTAGATAAGATATAATCCATTAATTCGTTCTTCATTCCTTGCTTGGCCGGTCCTCATTTATGTATGTATTTTACCTGGGAGCGGGAACTCCAGGCTACGCTTTCATGAACCGGATTAATTTTTCAATAAACCGATTAGAGTTAGTCATATGGACATGCTGATCGCCGCCCAGACAGTTGAAAATTATGTTTCTTAAACACATAACATTGATTGTGTCAATATCCTGAGTTCTTGGCTGTATTTCGAAACCTCAGTCTGTTGTGGGTTTTTTACCGGCCTATAATAAAAAAAAAGTCAAGATTACAGGACATTTCGGGGAAACCCTACTATGTGTTTCCTTAACAAGATCAAAGATGCGAAGGTGAGGAAAAGAAGGGTAGCGTATCAGTTTTGTACTTTATAAATATATTACCCCGATCGAAGCAGGAGGTGACCGTTATGCAATTTTGAGTTATCCCGGTCCCGGGCAACCGGGTCAGTCACATTTTCATCCCGGTCGCGGTCCAAATGCCTGATTGTATGATTCCCGGTCCAATCAGGATTCTTGGTCCCGGCCCGGTCAATCACCCAAATTTGCGGGATTTTGACCGTGATCTTTTACTTAATTTATCACTGAGATTTTAAGTTTTTTACTTTCATTCAGTGTGAATTTTCATCTTAAAACATCCTCTGAGCCAAATAAAACAATGTTTATAAATTGCTAAACAAGTTGAGGTAACTAAATCGTTTACATAACTCAAAGTGCAACCTAACAGTTTTCAACTCCGCCTACGCCCATTTGTCAATTGGAGAATGAAACTGTTTGAATAATGAGGGATCATTGACAGAGGAATGAGGGTGAACTTGAGGAATCAGTACATAAACATTATTGGTGTAGTACATTAAGGCCCATGCCCCATATTGACGGTGTTTCTATTTTTTTTTTTCTAATTAATATTCTAGTTATAACTTTCTTTCAAATTGTTCAATTGTAATTTAAATGAAAGTGCAGCTTTCAATATGAAAGAATACAATTTGGTCCCGGCATCCCGGTAAAATCCCGGTCATCCCGAAAAAAAAAAAATTGTTATTGTTGGGTCCGGTCCTGGTCCCGGTCCTGGTCCCGGTAAGATAGAAATCCCAGAAATTATTGGTCCCGGTCCCGTCCACGTAATTGATAATCTCAGTCCCGGTCCCGGTCAAGTCACATTTTTTATCCCGGTCCCCCGTCCCGGTCAGCCTAAAATCAATGTCCCGGTCACCTCCTGATCTAAGTTTTGATTGACTAGAAAACAGTGAATACGAAACAATTATTGTTATTAATATTATATCGAACTTCATATTATATAGTTTATCTAAGTAAAGAGCTGATAACCTACAACAGGGAGCGGTTAAACTATAAATGGAAACTATTTAAATACTGAACATTAAACTAGTTGTTAACATATCTATAATACGTAACTTAAAACTTAAT
Source organism: Bolinopsis microptera (assembly GCF_026151205.1). Lineage (NCBI taxonomy): Eukaryota > Metazoa > Ctenophora > Tentaculata > Lobata > Bolinopsidae > Bolinopsis > Bolinopsis microptera. The sequence goes on along the minus strand of NC_087079.1, from coordinate 5,614,787 downwards.
TACATGCGACTTGCAAGATTTAAAAAATTTTTCCCTATAAAATACAGAGGCAATATCAAATATGGCACAGTTCAAGTCAAATGAAAAAACCTGTTTGTTGATGGCACTGAAGAATATTTTTGAAAAAAGCTACGATGAAAGTTGAAGTACAGTTAAAGGTACACTATAGATACCAAGTTCAGAATGTAATTTTCTGTTTAAATATCATACTTTTAGGTATAAAGTTTCGTATTATAATCAAAAGTTTGTGTAATATACACGTAACCCGTTTTAATATGAAACAGAAGAAAGTTTTTTGTCCTAGATCAAAGAGCGTGCGCTGTTCTTTCTCCAAGCATGTGTCGGGGTTCTGTTCTTCGATTCCTTGCTGCCTTTGTCTTCGCACGCAAGTAGGAGTACCCTGAGGAATTAGAGGCAATAATATTAAGAACGCTTTATTTGTATAACCGCTTCGGCTAAATAATCAACCATGAATTATTAAAATTTTATAGTTCTACTACTATGAACCTGCGACTTGTTTTGCAGTGGAATCACAATCCAGACGAAATGTTTAAATGTTTAAAAAGTATAGGTACACACCGTCCATTTCTCCGTACATCACGCGTGACGTTTCCGGCTAGAAAGGAGTTTCTCCCAGTCTGCTGTCTAGGAAGAGAGAATGGGAGATGAGAGCTGTTTTGAGCTTTATGACTTCACTTAACAGCCAAGGGCATAACTAACTCGTCGTAAATTGCGAGCTCTGGCAGGTATCCTCGTTGAGTGTCAGATGAGATGGTGGTCCAAGAGAAACTGCATGGGAGCCTGACAGAAAACCGTATGGCAACCCCGAAACGGTGTCAGGTTTTGTGACTGAAGATTCTGATCAAGCGTCAGGGTGAGTCTACACAGTTCGCCACTTGCCATGCAGTTGGTGCGACAGGACATGAATTTTAGGTTTATTGGGGAAGTTGTGTCCAAGAAACAGCGGGTGGTTCGGTGCCGGTGAACGCATGGTATAGGAGTTATATCCGTATTTCGCAGCTAGGAAGGTGTCCGCAGATTGCGTGAAATGCCTACTTTTAAACCTATCAGATAGGTCAATAGGTAGGTGCTAGTGATGCAGTCCTTGACGCCGAAGCTAAGGCTTCCCGTTTCTCGCTCATTTGGTGCTCCGATGTTCTTGTGACCTCTGAGGTCAATGCAGGATGAGGACACATGGGCCCGACCAGGAGAAGGTTGTTTAGAGAGGTATTTTTATACAGTTTTAACTGTTAATCATTAACCCTTGGCGAAATCGCTCGACCCAAACGATGGCCCAATTCTGCCTCCGAGCACAAGTACTTTGTAGGGTCCAGCGAGTCATTTCATGTCTATTTGTTCAATGTCGTTGAGTACAGGGGAAGTTAGCTGCTGTCTAACTGCGTTATTCTCCAATTCTTAGAGTTCGTCTTTCGCTCGTGATAAGTTCCTGGGGAAAGATAAATAGTTCAACCAAAAAATATTAATAATAAACATAGAGGACTTCCCACAATTATAAAATTATAACCAGTAAATCTGACACCTGCTAGCTGGCGTAAATTTAAAATTTAACACGCAGTGCGCGGCGCCGCGCGTAAATCTTAAAAATATCTCAAATGCTTGAAAACTGATGGGTTTTTTACCGAAAATCGAATTGGCAGCCGCCATCAAAAGATGCAGTAGAGGATTCTAAATTTTGGAAACATGGGCACACAGTCACAGTATGGATAATGATTAATTAATCACTCTACACTCAGACTGTCACGTACTTTTTAACTCTTCCTCTAGCGGGTTCCTGAACGACCTTTCGAAACACTAAGCCTCTAATTCTGACCCAACCCAAACCCTAACCCAATCCTTAACAAAAACATATGCTGGAACCAACCCTAACGAGAAATAGACTAACGTCCTTATACGGTCATATCACGTGAGCGGATCGATACTGTTTTTCGCCAATATCTCGTCAGGAGAGCATTTTAAACCTATGTCATGGGGGGTGAGTTCGGAAATCAGCGTTCCGAAAAATACATCTATTGAAGTTGGTTTCAACCATCTGGCCCTTTAAGAACAATCCGGAAGATCGACTGTAAGTGATTTAGCCACGGACTCGACACAGTATTGGCCGTATTTGAGTGGCTGGAAGCTCAGTTTTCGGATTTCTAAGAGATATAGCCGTTAGCAGGCCCTAGGAACCATAAAAAAGTCGTATAAAACTACCCATAATGACCAGAAATGACGAAAATGAACATTCTTCCTCAAAAGCTCAAATGGTTTAAAATGGGTCCGGAAAAGGTTTATATTAGTCCTTAGACAACTCAAACCAGTTGAGAATCATTACAGGTCTAGAACCGATGTTACCAATGGTTTCCAAAATGTCCCAATTTTGGCACATAATCCTCCTGAGAATCCAGATTTTGGAACATGGGCACAGAAAGTAATTGGCTGTATTTAAGTGCTGGAAGCCTCATTCGGTTTCTAAGATGGATTAGGTAAAACTAGGCCTAAGAGCCATCAAACTCGAAATTACATTACCCAGTTCAAGAATGTATGGAAACTGAACAAAAATGAAATAGTAGTTGAGATGGTGGAAACATTTGATACAATTTTTGGAACATGCTTTTACAGCCGTATGAGCTTGTACTGACTTGGACAAGTTCTTACAAAGGTGCACTAGAGGATTTGATTTTTCACTGCCAACATTGTGTGAAGCATTTAAAATACTTGTACTCAAGGAGGTATGCTATGAAAGTTAACCAAATTTTAATGTGTCCAAAAAGATCAATGTCACATAATAAAGTCATTCATCTCTTTATATCTGTTAATTGTGCAGATAATGAAAACCAGAAAGCACAAAATATTTCATTTCTTGCAACCTCTAATCATGATTTACATTCTGTGAGTGTGTCCTGGCTTCTCAATGTTGATTATTGAACTTTTTGAGATAGCTGAGGTTAAAAGTGCAAAGAATCACCGTTTAAATGTGGAGTTTACGATGGCAATGATCACATACAGGGTGAATTCGAACTAAGTTTTTTAGAAGATGAATGTGAGATGAATTATCACCGGAATGATTTGTAACAATGAACTCTATCAATGTCAATATATCATGCAGAACTAAGATTTAGAGAATTAGATGGTTAATAGTGCCATAATGAGTCAAAAATCACATAAATGAGCAGGTATTGAAATTATGCTGTGTATCCAGGGGGAATGTACTCTGTCCATTGAACACTGGTCCATTAGTAACTCCGATGAAAAAGCGATGAATTCGATTTCCGTCATCTAGCTTTGGGTGGTTATTGGGTGATGCAATGCCGGCAATGAAGGGACTCAAAGGTTACCACGATCTGGCCGAGACAACAATGTCTGAACAGACATAGCGAGTCAGATCTGGTTCAGGAAATTTTACGTTAAGAGATATTCATATTCATTATGAATCAATAACTCAGGTGTCTAATTTTGGACGTCGCCCGGGGTTTGATTTATGGATACTTTGAGATTGACAATTTGGATTTATCAAGTTGATTTTCAAATCCCCCGTATGGGTACCAGAATTACTGGTTTCACAACTGACAAACATCACTTTTTGGCTCTATATCAGGTTGGTATCAAGTAAATCTGCAGTAATTTGTTGTGACACTGCACTTGTTTTATGGTCATGGAGATTCGTTATTAGAGTAATAGTGGAATCAATAATCACCAAAACCCTGATATTAAACTGATTAAACAGGCCAAGTACTTTTACACTCAAGCATGATAATTTTGTCTCCATACTGTTACCAAGGAATCAAATCAGTTACGTAATAAACTAAATGAATTTTGAAATGTGAATATCGATTCTTACTTCTTTTCAAAATTCATTACAACTTGAACATACAATGATTCAATGGCCAGACTTTAAAGAAAATTACATAGTTGGTAAGCCAGATTTTGTGTGATTTTGAATCATTTAACCACCCAGATCAAAATTATCGCGCAAAGGCCTTTCAATATGTATAAGACTTAGACATGGATTCAAAAATCACATATAGAGAACATAGAAGGATATAGTTGTCATATTGTGCACTTAATTTAAGGCTTACTAATAGTGAGACTTAATAGCGCACCAATAACGAAAATTGTGATTTTTAATCATATTAACTGGTATTAATACTAGTTTAATACTATTTTGTACCTAAGGAAATGATAGAAACCATAACAACGTAAGATGATTCAATAATCACTGCTCACAATAGGCTCATTTCCCATGTTTAAGTTTGTGATTTTTGAATCATTTTGGCACCATTAAACAATTCAGATAGACATTTTATTCCTTACATCATTATAGTCCACCATATCTATTTGGCGTCTTGTGAATAGTACTTTATCAGAGTTACTAGTGTTGAGGTCATCTTGCATTTCCTAATTGAGTGATTTTTGAATCATTTGCACACAAATAACGATAACTCCTTTGATATAAAGAGCACTACAGACCGTCCGTGAATTCAGGATCACGAAAATTTAATCGAATTTCTAAAGGTATAATAGATATATCATGCCAACAAAGAGCAATGACCATTTTTAAACCATTTTAAAAAAAAATCAATCTCTAGTGCCACCTTTTTTTGAACGTGTATCCACTTGGAATCTATCTGGGTATGGTAGACGGAAACATGGACTAAACTTTCCAGCCACTTAGACTTGCAAAAATACTCCCCGGGTTCATGAATGAATGAAATAGAAACACAAAATGAACATTTTTCCTAGAATCCCCTGAATTGGGCTAAAACCAATTGAATCGGTCGGTATTGCACCAGGAGTGTCCCTGAGAAGTTTGGTGTGCCTAGCATGTTTCAAAAGGGCTCTGGGGCAATGTTTCTATTTGGTTTCAGAGTAGTTTGAGATGGTGGAAACCAATTGACCACAAATTTAGAAACATGCCTTTTTAGCGGTAATTTAGCCTGGACTGGCATGGAATCGATATGGTATGGTAAGGGGCATATTGTTTACTTAACATTGTTCAGCAACTCAGAAGTTTTTTTTCTTTTGAAATTTAATCTTCCACCGAAGGGATAGGTGCGTCAAGAATCATCCATTTCATTCACATCCGTAAAGCACTAGTTTCACACGATCAAATTGGTGACCATTTTTTGTTCAACTTTAAAAAAACCTTTAGTGCAAAATGATCCCCTGTTCATGAAAATGAACAAAAATGACTTTACACTAAAAATCGCCTAAACTGAGTTGAAGGCGATTCAGAATCGATTGGTATCGATACCAGGAGTGGTCCCTTGAAAAGTTTGGTGGCCCTACATCCTCAGACAAAGGCGTTGTGGCAATGTTTCCCCTTTCTTTTGTTTCAGAGAAAGGTGGGATTCTGGAACAAGAATAGACTAATTTGGAAACAGGAGGCTGTTTGGTCAAGTTAATTATGCCTTGGGCTGACTTAAAATCGATCTGTATGGTGGAGGGTATATCTAACTACATGTTTTGGTGTTTTCAAATTAAAGATTTCAAAGCCAGATTTTCGGCTTAAGTTTGCTGGGACAGGCCCAAATTGGATATGCTTTGATCGTGATCGTTTGTCAAAAATAAACGAGTTACCTTTCGCATAGATGGACTTTTCCCGAAGAAGGTGTATTTTATCCTTGTATTTTCCAGAGAAGGACGTAGTCCTTTTCCACTCTCTGTCATCAGTGAAGTCCCTCTCGATTAACCGTACCTTTTTGGCACTCCTGAGATAATTGGACTGTCCTTATACACAATGGTTTTTCCCGTTTACAACATTGCAGTTATATTTATTACCGAATTTTATTATAATTTAACCCATACATATTTAAACACATGAACTGCTGTAACAGTAACCATCAAAATAGAGACAAACCTATGAATTTTGATGTTTATCTTGTTAAGTGGGAGTTAACTCTTCTTGACACAAAATACCAAGTCGCTCCTGAGAATCTCCGACATGACAGAGAAGCTACTGTCGAGTCGATATTACAGCTAACCTAGATAGTCAAACTGGTGGGATCAATTTTAGTAAAATTTACAAATCAGCGGTTTATCAGCTAATGTGATGAAAGAGCCATTATTGAAATGTAAGGCAGATCTAGAACTAGGAATTGTTTCGGGGCATATCAAAGAATAAGTATCTGTGTACTGTCTCTATACCCATACCATTTCAAACGATTAATACATGAAGTATCACAACAAATACTTTTTCAAAACATAAACACATTTAAAAAAAGGCTCGAATGGGTTTTCGAGATTTTCCATTTAATGCAGATTGTAATAATCTGTTTAGGAGTAATACGTCAAATCGATCATGATCTACAAAAAGTGTAACATATAGCAAAAGCCGCTGTGCTTTTCTATACTAGAAAAGTTTTAGTAGTCTCCAGCACATCAACACAGCTTAAAGGCAGTAACACTAATCGATTACATTAAATAACCTCTCAGATCATTTAGTAATATCTGTATTTCATCCAATGTCAACGAAACAGCTCTATACTACGTTACTACTTCTATACTACTTTACTATCAACTAGAATAACGGTTTTTGAGCAATTGAACGCTAGGCTGTGAGCAGCAACGAAAAGAGATGGGATTGCAATAATGCGACTCACTGTGCAAATATTGATTTAAATCTCATAGCTCCTTGTTCAGACAATTACGATTTCTAACTGCGCGGCGTAGTGCGTACTTTGAAACCAAAGTAAAAAATTATTTTTGATCAAAATATGGAAATACAAATTACAACATGATTCAAATCTTGTGTAAAAAAAATGTGATAAACACTATGATGCTGTTAAATAAAACGTTCGTGCAAAATTTTGAAAAAGCATGATTTCCAACCCGATTATGGAAGTTTATCATTTTATGACTTTTACAGGTTATAATTTTTGTCAAGAGCTTAGCACATTTGTCAACAATTTAAAGTCATGGAACATGTTATGTGACTATACAATAGATTATATTCCGTTGATGTATAATACTTGGAGTTTTATCAGGATAATAATTTGTAGTTTTATAACACCAAAACGCGCGCCTAAAAGGAGGGACTCGGTGTATATAATAATGGAATACTAATCAATACATGATTCACGATAAACGGTAAACTTATATAAATCGATACATAAATATCAAATAAACCATAAGGTACCAATTACATTAATTATGAAATCTTTCCAATGGTTTTAGAATGAAAATCCATATTACACAAAATATTCCTAGCGTTTAATTATGACACACATTTATTACATGATAACGAATTGATTTAACGCGCATATGCAAAATATATGTATTGTATAAGAATCGACCTTGTTTTTAAAGATTAGTCCCATTTAAAGTAATCGATGGAGGAAAATCGCTGTACAAATAGCTTTATACTAATAATCCGATAATGTAATGTTGTATGATGCAATAAAATAAAACCATGACCGCGGCGCGCAGCTTGAACTACGACATACGCAAGCGTTCAGTTGCAAATTATAAGGTCTACCGAAGTTTGTAGGCGCGAAAATTTTATGTTGACGTTCTCGCGCATTCTGAGTAGTCCAGCTTCGCGTTGGGACAAAAATTGTTAATTGTTTGCTTAATATCTTTAACTTCTCGAAAGCAAATATTTTCAAATAATTTTTTTAAAAGATCTAGATCATAATAACTTTGTCGAAAACAACTTTTGAATGTTACAATTAATAAGTCAACCATGTGCTTCGCGCCAACTGCAAGCGCGGCGCGTTGTATTCACAAGTGAGTGGGCGCAACCGCTATAGCTACTGCGAAGAGCCAGGGCTCTTATGCCTATTTGGATATGTTGTCATACGTGTATGACCCGCCGACATGATGCGGTGGTTCGCCCCTGTATCGTAGAACTCTACAGGGGGTAGAGTTCACCACCATAGTCCTCCACCACCATAAAGTTCACCACCATATAGTGAAAAACGACCGTGGGGGTCACGACGTGATACAACTGGATAGAGCAACAACTATAATATTTGATGGACCAAATTTTTCAAACAAAATTTCGAATTTAGCATATCAGAACAATGTAAGGATACCCTAAATACCTTTATAAGAGAAGGCTTAGCAATAGAACGCACTAAACCGAAAATCAATAACATGCGTGGAAACGGTTTTACAGACTAATTTTCTAGTACACTTTTACTACGCTGATCTGAGGGTTGTAAACTTTTCTGTTGTGATTTTTTCTTATTGGTAACCCGATTTTTTTCGCATGTATGTGTGCACTCTTTTCTATAAATTTTGCTGAAATTTCTTCCTAATGGTAGCCCTGATCTTTGTCGCATGTATGTTTACTTTCCTAACCCAATTACCACACTCTCTGGTTCAGAGATCAAACCTCCCCTTTTCAGTGTAACCTTGATAAAGTTTGACCATTGTTAATGGTCTGGCCCTGCGCGCGCTACTTCGTAGCACTTGCCATCGGGCCATTTCGAGAAAAAAGCGGCGCGCGCTACTTCGAAGAAATTTAGACGAGTAACATCCGTCAAAATAAAGTCCAATGCGTGACGAAAATTTGGTTTTACAGTTTACTTAGTTCCTTGTTTCACTTTGTTCGCAATTTTATTTCGGGAGACGTGAAGTCTAAAATGAAAGCTAAATTCAAACAAAATTTAAAAATTTACGCAATTGAGGTTCGGAATTTTTTAAAAATCTTTTAAATCTTTAAACATTAATACAAAAAATAAAGTTTCGCTGATTGCAACGTCATAACTGTTAATTCAAAATAATTGAAACTGTATGCCAAATATTATAAAAACTGCAAAATTGCACAAAAAAGTACGCGCGGCGACCACAGACCACACAGGGGGGGGCTGAAACCAGGTTTTCGATCAAATGCTGCCATTTGTAGTCAAACGTCGCCAACAGTTTGCTCTCGTCCAATGAAATCGCTGCATTTTGCAAGTCAGTATGCATAATTGAATTACATATATTCATTTGCGGAGCTTGGCTTACATAATGCAGCGATTTCATTGGACGAGAGCAACTTTTGGCAACGTTTGACTACACATGGCAGCGTTTGATCGAAAACCTGGTTTCAGCTCCCCCTGTGACCAAGCGCACCGTAGTATTTTTAAACAACAATTGCTGCACGGTGGAATTGTTTTATTCGCATTTTTAAACAATTTTTGGTACCAAATTTGTCAAGATCGGAAAAAAATGTTGTGCCAACTCATGGTGCTTATTGTATCATTCACATAGCCATGTGTATACGCGTACTGCGTGACGCGCTTGTTTCACAACTCCGGCGGTCGTGCGCTACTGCAAGCGAGAGGGCTCTGGTTAGAGCAAATTGTATCACGTGGTGACGCCCACTGTCGCTTCACTATAGTAGAGTTTCAACGATACAGGGGAGCCGCGCACCCGTGCGCGGCGGGTCATACAACGTATGACAAGGCGCTTAGTATTGAGTAAATAAACTAAATTAAAAATAATCTTGTCAGTTGTTAAATATGGACTGACCCAGCGCTCGCTACTTCGGAGCACTCGCCTCGGGCTATATATTTCGAGAAGGAATTGGCGCGAGCTACTTCGAAGACTAGAAATTTAAACAAATAACATTTGTCGGTTGAAATTAAACTTTATGGTTTATTATTTGAATTAGTGCACAAATTTACATTATTCGAATAGTCAAATTAAACAATAAATTAAAAATTCATTCATCATGATCTATGTCTGTGTTTGAGTTATTGTAAATTGTAAATCAAACAATGCAATATCATTTCCAAAATTTGTAAATCATTAAGCTGATTAAAACTTTTGTTAGTGTACTTAAAAATGCAAAGCAATTCACATCAATGTGTTTATTTCAATGTTAGGAGTTACATAATTTTTTTGGTTTTCCAGTTTAGTTGCTTTGTAGTTGGGATTAGTGGATCCTCCATTTAAGGTGACAACCAATTCAAATCTCACGAGAAAAACAAAAAACGTGAGTACAATGACAGGGGGGGGGGGGGGGCTTGGTATTGTTAATCCAGTAGAGATCGCGGAGAAGGAATACCAGACGTCACTCAAGATAACAGAGGAGCTGGTTGACCTTATCTATCACCAGGAGACATCCCTGATGAAGTTGGATAAAATTAAGATAAAGGGCAGAGTAGATTGCCTCAAGTTAGTTAAAGAATTACGCTTGAAGAAGGAGCTTGCTGAGATAATGAGTGAAGTGGATGAGAATACCAGGGAGTCATTGCAGCTGGTACAAGAGCATGGGTCAGGAGCTTGGCTAACATGTCTCCCCATTCAACAGCTAGGGTATGCTTACAGCAAGCAAGACTTCAGAGATGCTGTTCATCTCCGGTATGGTTGGGACATCCCTAACACCCCAAGATTCTGCGATTGTGGAGCCAAGAATGATCACAATCACATCCTCAACTGTAAGAGAGGGGGGTATGTGAACTACCGTCATAACAACGTGAGAGACTCCGTTGCTGAATACCTTAGGCTGGTGACCAAGGATGTGAGGATTGAGCCCCTTTTAACACCTATAGAATCGGCCAACTTCCAACAAAAGGGCAACAATGCTGATAAGGCTAGGCTTGATATATCAGCTAGAGGAGTATGGAGCACATTTGAGAGGACTTTCTTTGATGTGCGCATTTTCAATCCTAAATCGCCTACATATCAAGGAAAGACCATGCCACAGCTCTACACTCTGCACGAGAATGAGAAAAAGAACCAGTACATGAACCGAGTGCTACAATTGGAGAAAGGGTCATTCGTCCCCCTTGTATTTACCACTACAGGAGGAATGGCACCGGAGGCCAAGCGTTTCATAAGGAGACTTGCTGTGTTGATAGCCACCAAGACAAAGGAGGACTACAGCCAGGTGATGTGTAACATCAGGACACGCCTGAGCATGGATATAATGAGGAGTGTGCTAGTATCAGTTAGAGGTGTACGTGGAAAGGCAAAGAAGGCATGGACTGCCCCTATATCCAATGTCTCCTTCAACCTGATACCTGAGGAGAAGAGCTATGAGGGATAGATGATATCTATTGCTCAGGATTTACGATTGTGCTCTGCCAATTGCATCACTTGATTTAATTTATTGTATATATACTGTTTGACAAAATTTTTTTCTCTCTAAAAAGTACAATGACAGGGTAGATTTTAAATATTCTGTAAAACCCTCTGGTGTCGAGTTTACTCCATCAGATCCCAAATTCGGATCCACTACTGTTAAGGAGACCCGCATCCAGTAGGGACTGTCAGCGGTAAGCTACAGCTCCTGCTGGTAATCGACTCGGAAAACAGTGATGGTCCCCGTTTTTGGGTTGGAAATGATGAAAACCAGATCTAAATCTAACAATGAAGTAGACTAAATAAATAAATAAATAAATAAAGTCAATTTTTACAGCACAGCAATATATATCTAAATATCATTTCCTCTGTAATCATAATGTATAAAAAGGAGCTTTTCTCTGTGCTGAAGGATGAATCAAGGCAGATCATGGTTCTGTTAGCAGGCCACCCTAGTTATGGACAATACATATATATAAAATAATTAAATTATAATTTTAAAATTGTGTCAAGATTGAACTAAAACATAACTCAGGGTAAAATAGACGTATTCCCTTCGTCAAATTAACTATTTACAATACTAAACTTAAACGAACTCCGGGTAAAATAAACGTAATCCCTTTGTCAAACTTGCTATTTACAATAAGTTAATAAATTAATACGGTTGAAAATTATTTCATATTCAATAACAATGTAGCATCAATATAATTGATACAAATGAGGAGCATACATAGCAGTGAGAATTGCACATAACAGGAGGACTGGAGGTATGGAGCAATAATGATTGACAGTGCACCTTTCCACTGATGTTCCTAATTTCCTGTAATAGCTTAATAGGCATGGAAATACTTTGATTGCAGGGGATAGATTGGATTCACTTATGTACTGAGATAACTTAACCGAAATAACATAACTGCCTAGATACATTGGCTAGTGTCGGGTGGGATCATGAATTTATCGTAAGAGTTATCCCCTTGGTAATTCTCATCAGTTAGCACCATATTCATAAGAGTTTCTTTGTATAACTTAGAAAATTTCTTAACGTCGTCACACTCTCTAAGGGACTTTGGTAATATGTTCCAGGCCTTAGTTCCTAGATAGTTAAACTCCTTGTGAGATCTTGATTTAGGAGTATAAAGATTGCAGTTTTCTGCCTCACGTGATCCACCAGAAATATACGAGAATTTCCCGATAAAATGCTTTGGACATGTTTCATTGATTATACGGTACATATATGAGCTAAGATGAACCTGTCGTCTCAAATGGAGAGGAAGCCATCCCATATTTTTGTATACATTAACCGACCTCTCTCTGATGTTTACATCTAGGGCTATTTTAGCAACCTTTTTGTACATGATATCTAACTCTCCTAGTCGATTTTTATATGTTCTTGACCAGATGGTGTCTAAGTAGTCAAAATGTGGCAACATAAGTGCATTAGCAAACATCTTCCTGAACTTAAGAGGGAGAAGTTTTTTTGATCTATACATAGCACCAATTCTTTTGGATATCTTTTTCTTAATGTTATCAATATGTTCATTAAATGTCAATCTGCTGTCAACTATAAGTCCAAGGTACTTATGGGATTTAGTTTCACAGATTACCAAAGTAAGGTCATCACAAATTTCAACAAGGATGGCATCAAGGTTAGGCTTAGAGTCAAGGATCATTAGTTTTGTTTTTTCATTATTCAGGGATAGTTTATTAGCCTGAAGCCATCTGATAACTAATTTCAACTCTTGTTTGATGTTACCATAGTTTCCTCTAGATATATTGTCAAAATATAATGCACCGTCATCAGCAAATAGATAAGGTTTAGAAAATAGGCATGCATTAGGCAGGTCATTGATAAAAATGCTGAATAGAATTGGTCCTAATATACTTCCTTGAGGCACTCCAGAGTTCAATGAATGTAAACTGCTTATCCTACTCCCAACTCTAGTTTGCTGTAATCTATCTGTGAGGAAGCTCCTAAACCAGCTCAATGCAGTATCTTTTATTCCATAATGCTTCAGCTTTTGAATGAGAATATCATGGTTAACAGTATCAAATGCCTTTCTGATGTCCAGGAAGATAATTGCAGGATGCTTGGCACTGTTCTTAGCAGTAAATATACGATCAAACAGATCTAACATGAGATAAGTTGTAGAGTGATCTTTACGGAAACCATATTGATGCTCTGAAAGTATTCCCTTTTCATCAAGATATTGAGTCAGTTGGGAGTTCACACAAAATTCGATGCACTTTCCAAGAATCGGTAAAATTGAGATTGGTCGATAATTACTAGGATTCTCAGTATCACCATCCTTATGGATTGGGGTGACTTTTGCAACCTTGCAGCTGTTTGGCATGATGCCACTGGATAAACTCAAATTTACAAGATGTGTTAATGGAGCAATAAATGCAGGTAAAATTTGTCTAAACACTCTCAATGGTATATGATCATTAGTGGATTTGCTACAAGGGATACTTGCCACATAGTCTAAGATATTGGACTCAGTTATTTCAGTAAAGCTATTCAAGCTGGTCTCGTTGTCAATCTGCTCATTTTGTAGATAAGATAGAAATTCATTTTCATTTTCCAGCTGCACTTCTGCTTGGATCTTTGGACCTATTTCAGCAAAATATTTATTGGTGGTTTCAGCATCAAGATTGTTATTGATATTGTTAGCTTTAACAGGCAGATTTGATGCTGTCTTTATCGTTTTCCATACACCCTTTAGATCATTCATGGCACACTTGGCTTTCAGTTCTGTTGCTAAGTTAGTCTTCCTATTAATTCTAGACAAATAGGTTGAATAGTTTCTCTGCCGTTTATATGCCATCCATAATGAGTCACATTTATTACAGTGTATAAGACCATTTGGATGTATACGTCTGTTCTTGTTGTGTGTTAAAAATTTACGGTAAAGTTTCCCTTTCAATTTCTTACTTTCTAAAAATTCTGGAGATGGCTTATGGATGTAATCACTATGGCACTTAATTTGTTTAATTGGACAGAAGTGATCATAGTAGTGATCAATATGTTCGTTTAAACCATCAACTGCATCATTCAGACTAGTTGAATCTATTATTGGTCTATAATCACAAGTTTCCAAAAATTCTTTAAGAGCAGTAACATTCATTTTGCTGTGATCTCTTATTAGTAACTTCTTGAATTTTGAGGCCTTATGCACATTGAAATCGACAATGAACTTTACGACCTGATGATCTCCTATACAATCATCAAGGACTTTGCAGTCAAGAAACTTGGAGTAAGTGTTTGTTATGACAACATCGATTGTGGTCTTTGTGATTCTGTTTCCTAGTTTAGCAATGCGGGTAATATCCTGAACTACCTGTACCATTCCAAACATTTTCATTGTAATGTCTAATTTCTTATAGTTCATACTGCTGATGTTGTTTTGGTCTACATTTACATCACCCAGCCAAATAACATTCTTACTTCCTATACTCATCATGCAGTCTGTCATATAATCTAAAAATTTGTCAAGAGGACTAAACAACTCAGATCTGTAGAAACAGCAGATGAAAATATTGCAATCTGTAAGATGGATCCAAATAGCCTCGATTTGGTCATATTGCAAAACTAAGTTTAGTTGAATCATTTTAAACTTTATGTGCTCACTGATGAGAATGCCACATCCCCCATGACCATTGTCGTTAGGACGGTCTTTGCGGATAAAAGTAAAATTCTTGGGTAGGTTTAGACTGGCTGAGTCAATATCCGACTTAAGATTTGTTTCATTCAGGCATAAAACATCTAATTTCTCTTTCCAGATTAGATCTTGGATTTCAAGACATTTTGGCATACCTGTTAGTCCTCCCTGCATGTTGCAATGTCCCACTGCAAGCTTTTTGGCATGGTATGAAACTGTGATTTTACTAATGCACGGGTTAATGCAAGAACTGCTGTGAGAGCATGAAAATTTTTCCAATTTATGCTGCTATAAACTTGTCAGAATAAGATAAATTGCAGAACTGGCAAATTTGTATGAGATAATAACAAAACTTTCTAAAACTTCAATAAACATGAGGAACAATGTGTAATTATCCCTTATCTAGATGAAATAAATGTTAACAATCTTTCTGAAAATTCAAACTTGCTTATGGGCCCAATACTTCAGAAATTTAGCAAGTCGAATAACACCGCTTGTATTGAGGTGACAGTTATCAGATATTTTTGTAGATGGTCTGGCAAAATAAAATTCTTTCCTGAATCCACTTCTATTATAGTTAAATAAATTATGGGTGCTAATGTAATTAAAACAAGAATCTTTGCTACATATATCCTTAATAACCTTATTCAGCTCTGCCACAACATCATTGCGGCCTTTTGTACTCCTGGGAAGAATATTGAGAACATTAATTGTTGCATTCGGATACACTGACTTGAGATAATTTAAGAGATTACTAAAGTCACCCGCTGCATCCTTCAGTGACTTTGAGCCAAAATAGACTGTGTTCACATTATTAGTTCCTGTCATAATATAAATAATAGATGGGGATGGAACAGAGTGTAGGTCAGTTTTTAGTTTATTTAACATTACTTTGGCATCAGCCCCAGGATAAAACAGTTTACTAGCACTAACAGTGGACGATGATAACTTGTCCGCATCAAGAAACCTGAACATAGAGCTGCTTATGAATAGGACAGACTTTTGTGAAGCTTTAGCTGACTGTTTGCAAACTGAGAGTGCAGGTGAAGAAGAGTCTGTCAGTTTGTGTCCTGAATGAGGGATGGGTGGGGGCGGTGAACGCAGACCAAACTCAGTTGACTGAGTGATCCTAGGGGGCTGTATTCAGTTGGTTCCTTTTGGTGGCACACTGGTACCAGAAATTGACATCAGAAGTGGATCAAGCTCGGACAGTACATTAGACAGTCTGCTTCAGCCTGATAATCTAAGGGAAGTTACATCTGACAGCCAGACCTCAACTGACATCTCCGGAGAGACCAATGATACCTGCCCTGTTTGTTCCTCTCTGTGTACTGACCTTGATGCGGCAGTTTGCTGCAATAGTTGCGAAAGATGGTTACACTGTACTTGTATTAACATGAGTAGCCTAATCTATGAACAGCTTATAAACACTTCTACTGGTTGGTTCTGTAACGAGTGTGTTGATATACAATCAACTTCTGAAAATAGTACTCAGTTAACTCAGTTCCTTCTGGAACTAGGAGACCCTGATGTTACAGGAACCCAAAGAGAAGACGACCTACTCACGGCAGCGATTAAAGAGATAAGGAGTGAAGTTGATGAGCAAGAAGTAATGGTTGAGGCTCCGGCTATTCAGTGCTCACTTCCTGACTATGAGAGTTCACAGATCTCCCCCCTCCTTTTGTTAGGTCCATGGAAAGGTGAAGAAGTGAAGATTAAGTGTGAGGAAATTTACGATGAGATTGTTCAATGGAAGAGAAATCTATTTATTCTCCCCTCAGGGGCGATTGGCAAGGTGTTCATAGAGGAGATGACCAAGGTTGTTAAAAACTTTGGATCAGGCAGTGCTATGGAGAGAATTTGTTTGACACTCTTAATGATAATGCCGGCCTTGCTGCTTCAGAAGCCAACCAAGAAATCAAAGACTGCAGACCACAGCAAAGCCTTGAAACGAAGAATGGAACTATGGCAAGAGGGAAAGTTGACTGAACTCCTGAGAGAAGGTAGAGAAATCCAGAGGAGGATTGGAGGAAGGAAGTACGAGAAGGGACAGATTGAAAAGGTGTTCACTCGACTGATGATGGAGGGAAAAGTATCTGCGGCAATGCGCTGGATAGGAGAGAGAGCAACATGTGCGCTTAACCCCACAGCAGAAGTTATTAAAGTCCTCAAGGAGAAACATCCGAAAGCCACCCCAGCCCAAGAAGGCAGTTGCCTTAATGGCCCATTTAGACATGTGGAACCGGTCATTTTTGATAGCATAGACGGAGACAGGATCAGGCATGTAGCCAAGCAAGTTCAGGGTGCTGGAGGGCCTTCAGGCTTGGATTCTGACGGGTGGAAACGGATTCTGTGTTCAAAGCAGTTCGGGAAAAAGTCAGATGCTCTTTGTAGCGCTATTGCAAACATGGTGAGAGTCCTTTGTGTCAGATATGTTGACCCTGATTTACTGAAATCTTTCACTGCTTGTAGGCTGGTGCCACTGGATAAGAAGCCCGGGTGCGCCCTATAGGGATTGGTGAGGTTATCAGAAGAATTGTTGGCAAATCAGTTATGATGACATTGCAAGAAGATTTTGCTACCTCAACAGCACCTATTCAGGTTTGTGCGGGCCTTCAAGGAGGAGTGGAGGCTGTAGTCCATGCAGCCAGAGAGCTCTTTAAAACCCCTGATACAGAAGCAATGATCTTTGTTGATGCTGAGAATGCTTTCAATTTGTTGAACAGAGAAGCAGCACTTAATAACATGTATGTGGTTTGCCCAGAGGCTGCAACATATCTGATGAACATCTACAGATCCCCTGCGGAGTTATTTATATCTGGCGGAGAGGAGATGATCTTAAGTGAATCTGGCACTACTCAAGGAGATCCACCTGCCATGGGTTTCTATGCTTGTGCAACTATGCCCTTAATCTACTCTACACACAACATAGAAGGCACCAAACAGATTTGGTATGCTGATGACTCAGCTGCAGGAGGAAAGTTAGTTGGGCTGCAAAAATGGTGGAAAACTTTGTGTCGCAATGGACCAGGGTTTGGATACCAGCCAAAACCTGCCAAGACATGGATAGTGGTGAAGCCTGATTTTGAACAAGCTGCAAAAGAGATGTTTCCTGATGTCAACATCACAACGGTTGGGAAAGGGTATTTAGGCAGTTTTATTGGGTCAATAGAAGGGCATCACAGCTTTATAGACCAGAAAGTGGAGGAATGGTGTCGTGACGTGAAGCAATTAGCAGGAATTGCATCAAGAGAGCCTCAAGTTGCATACTCTGCATTTGTATATGGACTTTCGAAAAGATGGAACTATGTGTGTAGGACTACACCTGAGATAGCAGATAGACTTCAACCACTCGAACTTACCATCAGAGAGGAGTTCATTCCAGCAATCCTTGATAGAGCATTTAGTTGCACTGACACTCTTAGAGAGATCTTTTCTCTACCACCAAGGTATGGAGGGCTGGGTATCCCTATAATAACAGAACTGGCCAACTCAGAGTTCCTGTATTCAGTCAAAGCTACAGTTTTGCTAAAAACGGCTATACTAAGCCAAGAGGTAAACTATCTTGAAGACAAGGATAAAAGCCATGAAATCAAGACATCCATCAGTAAAGATCGCAATGAGTATTACACCAGAAGACAGGAGGCAATTCAGGAGTCTCTGCCACAAACATCTAAACTTATGTTACAGCTAGCAGCAGAGAAGGGTGCAAGTTCCTGGCTAACCACCTTACCACTCAAAAGCTATGGTTATCTCCTGAATAAGCAACAGTTTTCAGATGCTATAGCTTTAAGATATAACCTGAAGCTGAAAGATTGTCCAAAACTTTGTACTTGTGGTGATTCCTACTCCGCAAACCATGCCCTCACGTGTAAACTTGGGGGTTATGTGACCTGGAGGCATAACTCACTTCGAGATACAATAGCTAATATCATGCGGACAGTCAAATGCAAAGACGTTCAGACAGAGCTCCCTCTTCTTCCAGTCAGTGGCATGCAGTTACCACGAGGTACAGTAACTGGAGATCAAGCCCGACTAGATATATCAGCAAGATCAGTTTGGAATGCGTTGGAAAGAGCATTTTTTGATGTAAGAGTGTTTCACGCTCCTGCTCCAACCAACGCCGCTAAACCAATTCCTATGATGTATTTGGCTCACGAGACTGAGAAGAAAAGAGCATATAATGCACGGGTCCTAGAAGTGGAAAAAGCTACCTTTACACCTTTAGTTTTCTCCACAACAGGAGGCATGGGAGTCGAAGCGCAACGCTTGATTAAGAAGCTTGCACAAAAGATGGAATCTCCAACGGGTCAGCGTTATTCAGACTCAGTTACATATCTTAGAAAGCGCTTGCGCTTTGAGGTATTAAAGACAACGGTTATTACGATATAAGGGGGGACAGAGGGCCCAAGTTGCGATATAAACCAGACAATATTGAAGATTTAGATTTAAATATTGAGCCCTTTGGCTAGAGAATACTTTCTTGAATATTTTCGATAGTTTTTAATATTGGTAATATTAATGAATTGTAATTGATTGATATGTAATATTTAGGCCCGTGGCCAGTTTTCAAAAAAACCAATTCATCATTTGATGTTTGAGTACGAACGAAACCATACTTGATACTAAAGTATTAAAATATTCTGATACATGTTCTGAAAATTGTATATGTATATGATAATGAATAATCAATTACAAGCTACCCGGTATCCCGTAATTCTGCGTTTCTTGGATCTTTGGGATCGATCCAGCAAACATTAAGGGCAAAATATAAATTGTAGTCCTTACTCCTTTCACCATAAGAGCACGGGATTGCTTTTCTTGTGCTCCAGTTTCTTCTTTACATCTGGTCACATCTGCATGAGGTGTGAGGCATTAGGCAGTAGCTTATAACATGGGTGAAACAGGACACCACACGTGTACAATCTCAGCCGCGCCGTATCATAGCAGTTAATAGTTCAAATTGCATGGTGTCCTGGACAACCAAATCATATAGATTACCTGAAGTGGGATGCGCTTGATGTGCTGAGTACGTAAGATCATGCATGCGCTTACATTCGAACGTTTGAGTGAACAAATCTAGCTTTATATTGCGATTAGATATTTCCGAATGCTATCACTAATCACTTTTTCTATTTTCAAGCACCAGATAATAATTTTAGGGCGTCCACGGACGCCTGGACGCCCTCAATAGCCGCCTCTGCTGCCCACAATGAGGGGCCATAATTGTTTCAATTATGTAACTACATAGAATTATTGTTATTATTATTTTGCTAAATCATCAGTATCACTGTTCCCGATCTGCAAAACTTCATTGTTTGCACTTATTCCTGTATTTATTCGCTGACGGAAAACAACTTGAAGCTTGGAAATCAGGATCTCTTTGACAGCTTGATTTAATTTTTCTCACATTTTGACTCTAATTCAGGGTTCAAGCCTTCTTCGAAATTTTAGAACAGGTTGAATATTTATAAAACACAAAGTTGCTTGGTTTAATTAACTCCCACTCTCAGTAATATTAACCAGCTTCTTTCAATTGGTGACTTCAATTCTAATAATAAGTATAACTCGTGCAAGTCCGAAATGGGCCGTGTGCTCCTTTTAAGTAAGTACATGTGACAATGCATATCAGCACACTGTTGGCTTTCTTAGAGACCTAATGAGTACCAAGCGGAAATCATGATCAATTCTAATAATAGTTGACTAACTACTGAGAGTCATCAATTGAAAGGGGCTTTGTAATATTCTATTGATTTCATACTGAATTATCATAGAAAGCTACATTTGTGTATTACTATTTCATCATGGTCCTGGTGCTGGCCAAAGAAGTCTTAAGTAGGGTGTACTGACCATTTTTTGTATTTGTTTCTACTTTTCTAAAGATGAATTTAAAGCTAATATCAGTATATTCTTAGTACAGGAGCAAAAATGGTGAAGGCATTCAATCAGAAGGAGAGCAAGCGTATGACGTGTCACAAGAAGTACAAGATCAGAAAGAAGGTCCGTGAACACAACAAGAAGCTTGCTAAAACTATGAAGAACACCAACAAAAAGAAGAAGACCATTGATGGAAGCATTCCTAATCTTGCCCCATTTAAGGAAGAACTGCTTCTTGAAGCTTTGAATCAGACTGAAGCTAAAAATGAGCTGAAAAAGCAGAGAAAGAAAAAACCCCTAATTGTTGTGCAAAAGCCTAAAGTTCAGACTACTCCAGTTGCAGCAGCAAAATCAGTCTCTGCTCATGTGACGATCTCTCAGTGTGACATCATTGTTTGGGTGATTGATATTCGCAGCCCTATGGAATGCTTCTGTGACAAAACCTTTTCAGAACTCTCAAGTGCTGACAAATCAGTTGTTTTTGTTTTAAATAAAGTTGATCTTGTGCCAAAGTCTGTTGCTCATCAATGGTTTGTTACTTAATTCTTATGATTTTCAAATCTTGAGAATCTACTCTGATTAATTTTTAATTTACTCACAACAGAAATCCTCCTCTGGGTTACTGATCCAAAGTTACAAATACTACATACTATTATGTTTGAACCATGTTCTATGAATTATTTCAGGTTCTCTAGATATCAGGTAAAATACAAGCTAATATTTTAATTTTACAGGTACTCAGTTTACAGCAAGAAAGCTCCTACATTTGTGTTAAAAAGCACAGAAATCATGCTTACAGAGTGTGAGCAGATAATATCAGCTTATAAAGCAACTCTCGCCAGGTTTGGTGGGGCAAAACCATTCCTGTCACACCTCAAACAGATTCCTTCTACAGAAGGTTTGTGGAATTTTGAAAAAAAAAAAAATTTTTAGATGCTATGATGTAAGGTACCATGAGAATCTGTAAACATTTGATCATGTTTTTCTAAGTATGACATGCTCAAAATTTTATAATAATCGTTATATTTCAGAACTGAAGATTGGTATTATTGGGGGTCCTCAAGTTGGGAAATCTTCCGTTGTCAGCACAATTCTGAAGCAATGCGGTAGAACAAAAGCTAAGAGAAGCACCATGACAAAGCTCAGTGACAATCTCAAACTGGTCACTATGCCAGGTAACCGACTTTTATAAGCCGCCAAACAAAAGCTAATACATTCAATATTATATTTATCATGGGAATCAGGTCACTTGTTTTACATATTATACTTATTTCTGTTTTCCTAAAATGATAAAAGATCCTACCAAATGAAGAATTTCAGCATTTACAAATTTACGTACATGCTGTATAATGTATATGAGAAACTGTTTATTTTCTTATCATGGATTTCACTTCACTCCTATTTCATAGATTCCTACTCTCCCCTTATCTCAGGTTTAATAGAGATGGAGTACAAAGGGCTGCTAAACGTGCTACACAATATACACAACTTTATGAACTACCCCACTGAAGTAATGATGGCTCTAGCACAGTGTATCAGTAAACAAGATGCCATGTTCCATTTCACTCTACCTGATTACAGCCATCCCGAGGGTTTGACAGATGCTCTTGCAGTGAGGTTTGTACTCATTAGACTGATTGGTGGTTTGGGGAAAATGTAGTTTGGGGATCATTGAAATTTCCTGTTTATCACTTAAATCATAAAAATTTGATAGCAAAGTTAAAGATGGCAATGATCATCCGCAAAGTTACAACAATATGAATTTTGAATTATAATATGTCAGTCACTAACGTAGTACATTTTACGATGCCCTAAACATTACAGGAAGTTTTATCAAAAAAACATTCCACGATTATAGGGCATTATATCTAAAACTATACTCTCTCAGGTTCAATCTGTACTGCAAAAAAGAGACTGACCACGAAGCAGTGGGACGACTGGTTCTTAAAAGGTTCCGAGATAAGAAAATAAAGTTCTACGTTGTGTGTGAAAATGGGATTGCTGGCGGAGTAATTCCCGAGGAACAGATTCAGGATGTTCACAGATTGATGTTCGACGGTGACGCACTCAGACTTAACTCTTCTGAGGTGACTTTGGTTTTAATTTTCTTTAATAATGCTTTATCTAATACAGTATAAGATTATAAATATCCGTGATTGGTATATCGTTCAACTTGCTGAGTGCTGATTCCGATTGTTTTTGATATTATTATGTATATTATAATATGATAGTGAAGGTCGTGGTTACAGCCCGTTAACAAGCTTTCCACACAGCTAAACATAGAGATAACGAAGACAGAGAAGAAGAAGAAGTTTAATGATATGGATATTGATGAGGGTATAGAAGAGGAAGATGAGGAAGAAGATGGAGATGAAAGTGAGCTTGATGACGAGGAAGAAATGTGTTAACTGTTATATTGTTATGTTGAAAAGGGCCTTCAAGAATTTTAATATTCAAGCCGTACGCAGTTTTTAAACTTTTAAACTTTTTTCATTTCCGATTCCAGCTGAAACGCGTTTTACCAAGACCTGAGTTTCTAAGTTTGTCGTAATCTTATCCGATGGCTTGTATTAATTTATTCTCTTATTCGTTCAACTGTTAATGTTTTTCTTGCTTCCAGCTCAGTATTCAATACGGATAATCAAGTAAAAACTAAAACGATCAAACATACTTTATTAATACAAATTTGTGTGACACCTAATCCCAGTTCCTTACATCTCAAAACCCTATAATCACGACCTCACCATCCAGGTAATGAAACAACAGTAACAACCACCACAATGACATGACGTAATGAGTGATAATCACACACGAGGCGTCTCCAACCTCCTCTTCTGGTACATAGTCCTCAGCCTAACGGGTGTAGCCTACGTCATCCTCAACCTCAGTTACCACAGCGAGGAAAAAGAGTTCGAACACACGGGCTTCAACCTAGCAGGCAATGATACCATTGCAGTGGAGGAACAAGGCCAGTTAGTTGAGGTGGAATCCACCGAGCAGAAACCCTACTATACCTTCATAGTGTTCGTGATAACAGCGCCAGATCACACCCCGCACCGTGAAGTAATCAGGAAGAAGAGCTGGGCGGGGTACCAGTGGCTGGAAGATGATGGGACTGAGATAGACAGGTGGAAGTACGTGTTTGTAGTGGGTAAGACGGAGAGTGCAGAGACAATGGGTAAGCTAGAGGCGGAGATTGAGATGTATCAGGACATGATCATGGCGGATGAACTGGATAGTTATCATAACCTTGTGTTGAAGGTCCTGTGGTTGTTGCAGTACTCTGTGGATACTTATAACTTTTCCTTTTTAGTCAAGACGGATGATGATAGTTTCATTAATATTAAGCTGCTGAACAGGTACCTCCACGAGCAGCTGAACAGTAATTCGGGCGGTAAAATGTTCTTTGGAGGCGCAAGAACGAACCGGCAGCCCGTTCTGCGGCGTGGCAGATACGGTGTTGGTAAGGAACTGTGGGATCCAGATACATATCCTCCGTACTGCAGTGGCAGCGGGTATGTGCTATCATTTGATACTGTCCAGGAACTTAAGTCTGTGTGGGACACGGGGGTTCAACCTTTATTTTATGTAGAGGACGCGTTTATGGGGACCCTGGCCTATCATTCAGGGAAAATAGAAGTGTCTACCATCAGGGGGTTTTATTGGCATCAGAAATATGGGTGTAGTAATAAGCAGGCCCTGCTGATGCACTACGTTAAGCTTGACCAAATGGAGGAGTTTATGGAAAAGTATGAACAGGGGGTAGCTTATTGTTAGCGTTTAGTTAGAGCTACATCTGGTAGAGTTTTTATTTTAGATTTTAGAGAGAGTTATAGAATGTTAAAAACGTTTTACTTAATCATGTTCACCAACACCACTCACCAATTATTGTTGTTCTCTTTTTTTTCAAATATACATATTTGTATATATATAATATACAAATATGTATATTTGAAAAAATATATATATACGTATATTGTATATTACACTAGTTGTGTTTTTACCGAACTTTAATATCAGTTTCATGAACTTGTTTTGCGCCTTTTTATCTTGGATTTGTATTTTTCTAATACGATCTTATTAAAATATCTGTTGTTCTTGAACAGTGAACATGGCGCATAAATGCTTTGGCCAATCGTGACTATTTTGTTAATGCTATATTATTAATATTAATTGGGTTACTTTACTTCACATAAAAATTAACTTATTTATATCTCCAGTTTTTGATCTCACTGATTCCTATTAATTGTTCAAGATAAAGTAGATGATCAGATGTTGACCGGATGTTATTAATATGTTTTTTTCCCGCAGTAATGTGTACAGTTAAAGGAACCAAATCCCAGTTATTTTTGGTACTTCTTATTTCGTTTTTTTCCGTATTGCTGTGCTTATGATGTTTTAGTAATTCCTGATCAAGTTAATGTGTGGTAAACGATATGAAGCAAATTAACTAATTAGCAAATTAACTAATTAACTAATGAGCAAATTAACTAATTAGCTAATTCAATTCGGGCTTTTATTTGAATCCTTGACAAAAATTAAATTTACAAAAATTCTATTCCCTTCTAAATGATATAACAAACACATAATTGTTGATCTTAATAGAATAATATTCAATATAAAGATCTCCCTTTTAAGTTGTACTACATAGTACATTACCCACACAATACTACATAGTACATTACCCACATCACTACAGTAACAACTATATTGTACTACATAGTACATTACTCACATCACAAGTTGTACTACATAGTACATAGTACATTACCCACATCACTGTAACAACTATATTGTACTACATTATAGTACATTACCCACATCACTGTAACAAATATATTGTACTACATAGTACATTACCTACATCACTGTAACAACTATATTGTACTACATAGTACATTACCCACATCACTGTAACAACTATATTGTACTACATAGTACATTACCCACATCACTGTAACAACTATATTGTACCCCCAGCATTATACACCAGATATTACCACCATGATAAGCAGTGAGGGTGCTGTGCAACAACTCATAGAGTCAAATGAACAGGTGGGTCCTGTTAAATGTGAATTTCATCAATACTACCTGTCATACATACTCCTGATTCCTGAAATTAAACAACTACATACCAATCAAGAATATTATAAATAGTTCTAGTAACTTACCTTAAACTTATGTGACCTATGTTGTGACCACTGACCACCCTATGGTCAAAATATGTGACCCAATATTAAATCCATTAAACTATCAAATCCATGGAAATATTAAATCCATGAAACTTAATAATTATAAATAATTAAACTATTAAAGTATTAAACTACCTGTTACCAGGTGTTAGTGTTACACTTCACTGCGACCTGGTCGGAGCCCTGTAAGACTGTTGCTGCTTCTCTGGGTGTTCTGACCCAGAAGTACCCTGGACTCACTGTTCATCAGGTTAGATATTTGGTGTTGACTCGTCGCAGCCATTAACCAATCAGTTGTCTAGGTTTTCTAAAAAAGTTGTCTAGATTCTCTTGATGATTCACCTATTTTGTTACGATTTTATCGTAGTCAGTTGCATTGAAACGTCGATAATTTACCTTGCCCGAGAAGAGTGGTTTTGTCGAAATGATACAAATTCAGGTCATTTCAAGCATCAACTAGAAAATTAATTTATTTTTCGTGATGCAGTATAATAGCGTCCACAGCACTAGTGAGGTGAAAGAAGAAGAGAAGTTTTTGTAGTCGAGTTATTAGGTCTCAAAGAAGTAGACCTTCCAAATATTTATTTATTTCGTAATTTGCATACGATTTGAGGATACCTTAGACGGTCACTGACCATATTTAATCGTTACAAGGAAATCTTAACTTGTGTTTAAGATTGGTTATACTTTTTTCTGTAAAATAAAGGGCTACGGTAAAAGCTTATAACTTAATGATTTACCGTGTATGCAAGAGTGGACTCTGCTGTGTAACAAATCTGTAAGGTTATTATCCACCAATGTCCAATATGCAATAATATAACCAACACTTAGAAAAATGAGTATTCACTCTCCTTCGGCCTTGTCTCAGACTGTTCGGACACAAAAATAGGACTATAAATTTAATGTTTTAACATACAATTTGCTAACATGACAATGCGTCATGTTTGTGGGTAAAAATTTACTATGAATTACTGATGAGCACTGCATATTTTTGTACATTCTCAAGGATATCGACACATTTTCTTCCAGATCCTAAGTTGCACATATTATCCGTCTCATGACAATAAAACTATCTGAGAAGTTCGAAGAAAATCGTATAGTCAGATCTCGAAATATATGCCTCGGTACCACTGCAAACCACCGAATTGGACATATTTTCTTGTGTTTGAAGTGATATCTCAAATTTGGAATATATAAATGGGGGGGTGTCACGTCCGTCTATGTCCGCTTGTCTCATAGAATCCAAAAAGGACAGGACATAGACGGACATAGGCGGACATAGGCGGACATAGGCGGACATAGGCGGACATAGACGGACATAGGCGGACATAGACGGACATAGGCGGACATTAATGGACACCTAAATTGCTAAATAAAATGTTCAATTTTTGCTGTTATAGGGGGATCATGTTTTTTGTCCGTTCGGTACCCTATATTTTCAAAACGGACAAAAAATAGAGCGGACAAAAACGGACAAAAATGGACAAAAACGGACAAAAATGGAAATAACATTTAGATGCTTCCTCCTCCTACTCTTCCTCCTCCTCCCCCTGGGTCTTTCTGATCTTCCTCAGTCCTCTTCCTCCTCCCCTCCTCAGTCCTCCTCCTACTCCTCCTCCTCGTCCTCAGTCCTCCTCGTCAGTCCTCAACAGTCCTCCTCCTCCCCAGTCCTCCTCCTCCTCCTGAGTCCTCATCCTTCTCCTCAGTCCTCCATCCTCCTCCTCAGTCCTCCCCCAGTCCCCCTCCTCCTCCTCCTATTCAGTCCTCCTCCTCCTCCTTCTCAGTCCTCCTCGGTCCTCCTCCTCCTCTTCCCTCTCAGTCATCCTCCTCAGCCATCCTCCTCAGTCCTCCTCAGTCCTCCTCAGTCCTCCTCAGTCCTCCTCAGTCCTCCTCCTCAGTCCTCCTCCTCCTGGGTCCTCCTCCTCCTCTTCATCCTCCTCCTCTTCCTCCTCGGTCCTCAGTCCTCCTCCTCCTGGGTCCTCCTCCTCATCCTTCTCATCAGTCCTCCTCCTCCCCAGTCCTCTCCCAGTCCCCCTCCTTCTCCTCCTCCTATTCAGTCCTCCTCCTCCTCCTCCTCCTCCTCCTCAGTTCTCCTCAGTCCTCCTTCTCATTTCTCCTAAGTCCTCCTCCTGAGTCCTCCTCCTGAGTCCTCCTCCTCTTCCTTCTGAGTCCTCCTCCTGAGTCCTCCTCCTCCCTCTCAGTCATCCTCCTCAGTCATCCTCCTCAGCCATCCTCCCCAGCCATCCTCCTCAGCCATCCTCCTCAGTACTCCTCAGTCCTCCTCCTTCTCAGTCATCGTCAGTCCTCCTCCACAGTCCTCCTCAGTCCTCCTCCTCCTCCTGGGTCCTCCTGGGTCTTCCTGATCTTCCCCAGTCCTCTTCCTCCTCCCCTCCTCAGTCCTCCTCCTACTCTTCCTCCTCGTCCTCAGTCCTCCTCATCAGTCCTCAACAGTTCTCCTCCTCCCCAGTCCTCCTCCTCCTCCTGGGGCCTTTTCCTGGGTCCTCCTCCTGGGTCCTCCTCAGTCCTCCTCCTTCTCAGTCCTCCTCGTGCCTCCTCCTGAGTCCTCCTCCTCTTCCTTCTGAGTCCTCCTCCTGAGTCCTCCTCCTCCCTCTCAGTCATCCTCCTCAGTCATCCTCCTCAACCATCCTCCCCAGCAATCCTCCTCAGCCATCCTCCTCAGTACTCCTCAGTCCTCCTCCTTCTCAGTCATCGTCAGTCCTCCTCCACAGTCCTCCTCAGTCCTCCTCCTCCTCCTGGGTCCTCCTCCTCCTCCTCCTCCTGGGTCCTCCTGGGTCTTCCTGATCTTCCCCAGTCCTCTTCCTCCTCCCCTCCTCAGTCCTCCTCCTACTCTTCCTCCTCGTCCTCAGTCCTCCTCATCAGTCCTCAACAGTTCTCCTCGTCCCCAGTCCTCCTCCTCCTCCTGGGCTCCTGGGCCTTTTCCTGGGTCCTCCTCCTGGGTCCTCCTCAGTCCTCCTCCTTCTCAGTCCTCCTCGTGCCTCCTCCTGAGTCCTCCTCCTCCTCAGTCATCCTCCTCAGTTCTCCTCCTCCTCCTCCTAGGTCCTCCTTCTGGGTCCTCCTCCTCCTCCTCCTCCTGGGTCTTCCTGATCCTTCTCCTCCCTCTCAGTCATCCTCCTCAGTCATCCTCCTCAGTCATCCTCCTCAGCCATCCTCCTCAGCCATCCTTCTCAGCCATCCTCCCCAGTCCTCTTCCTCCTCCCCTCCTCAGTCCTCCTCCTACTCTTCCTCCCCGTCCTCAGTCCTCCTCATCAGTCCTCAACAGTTCTCCTCCTCCCCAGTCCTCCTCCTCCTCCTGGGGCCTTTTCCTGGGTCCTCCTCCTGGGTCCTCCTCCTGGGTCCTCCTCCTCCTGGGTCCTCCTTCTCCTCCTCAGTCCTTCTCCTCCTCCTCCTCAGTCCTCTTCCTCCTCTTCCTCCTCCTCCTCCCTCTCAGTCATCCTCCTCAGCCATCCTCCTCCTCCTCAGTCATCCTCCTCAGTTCTCCTCCTCCTCCTCCTAGGTACTCCTTCTGGGTCCTCCTCCTCCTCCTCCTCCTGGGTCTTCCTGATCCTTCTCCTCCCTCTCAGTCATCCTCCTCAGTCATCCTCCTCAGTCATCCTCCTCAGCCATCCTCCTCAGCCATCCTTCTCAGCCATCCTCCTCAGTACTCTTCAGTACTCTTCAGTACTCTTCAGTCCTCAAAATGTTTGTCCGCTAATGTCCACCAATGTCCGCTAATGTCCACCAATGTCCATCCAAGTCCGCCAATGTCCGTCCGGGTCCGCCAATGTCCGTCCGAGTCCGCCAATGTCCGTCCGTGTCCGCCAATGTCCCAAAAAACACGTCCGTTGTCTCATAGAATCCAAAAAGGACAGGACATAGGCGGACATAGACGGACATGACACCCCCCCCCCCCATAAATTTACCCAAACTTGTATATAATGTCAGTCTCATAATTATCATATTATCTGGAAAGTTTGAAGGAAATCGTATGGTAAGATCTGGTAGAAAATTTTCTAAGTAATTGTTTAAAACGATTGATTTTCGGCAATTTGGAACAACTACAGATTTGACGGGGAAAAATCGTATATTTAGATCTGGAGATATATTCCTGCGTTCCGCGACGAACCGCCAATATGGGATATTTTCCTGTGTGTGAAGTGATATCTCAAATTTGGCACATAGAAATTCGCCCAAACTTGCACATATTATCCGTCTAATTGCCATAATACTATCTGGAAAGTTTCAAGAAAATCGTATATTTCGACTTTCGTCAAATATTGTTCGCGAAACAAATGGAACGGAAAGTCCAAGTCATGATGGTATTATCCGCTTTTCTGTCGTTATTATATTCATTGCTACAGAACTTCTCCTTAATTTATCCGAAAATTACGATTACAAAATTTTTATAAACACACAGTTTGTAGTTATCATCCCAACTTAGACTTACAAAGTGACAGTGCCTTATTTTATTACTTTTGTATTTATTGTATTAAGTTGAACAACAGCCATACGATTCTTGACGGAGTTTCCACGAATTCGTTTCACTTCCTATTTCGAGTACAATCCATTAGGCTCTAATGACGTGTTCAAACAGATTGCTGCTGTAGTGGTTGGGATTATAGCTTGTAGTTAACAATGCAAGTTGTTACACATTGCAAACGGGTAATGTTCTGTATGGTTGTCACAGAATTACTCCTGGATACAGTGCAGATAACCCTAACTCAATAATAGACTGGTGCAGTCAAGGAGGTGGTCCGCAGATTGTGTGGTGGCCGTAAAGATGCCCACTTCTTAACTTATCAATAGGTTCAATTAAACTAAAATTTATGAACTATATACCGTATACCGTATTAGTAACTGTATCTCTTGCTGAACTTTCATATTGTTTCAGGTTGATACAGAGAAGGTATCGAAGTTTAGTGAAACGAACAACATTGACTCAGTTCCGACTTGCCTGTTTTACCTCCAGAAAGAGCTCAAGGTTTTTAGAACTTTTGCGTTCTGTTTGTAACGTTTCTTTGCGTTTATGTTGTCTTAAATCTGATCTGGAGCATGCTTGTTTACTAGATAGTTTCTATGACTAGAGCGCTGTTCTGATGATAGATTTTAGCTTTTGATTAGGGTATACTATCGTGATTCTGTATCGTCCATTCGTGTACGGCGACACGTGCCGTAATAAATTGGCCCGGTCACACTCTAATTTCACTGTAATTTCGCGTAACGCGCGCTATAATTTACTTTGTATGTCAACATTTTACACGTATGGTTTTTATGCGCGCGTTTAGATCAGAATCTTTTAACAAGATTTATAAAATTGAATTTCATTCACCTTTGTCATCATTTGTTAAGGTGTAAAGGCTTTTTACTAAACTGATCAAAAAACATCACAGTCATTCGGCATTAAACTTGGTGACTCATTTCAGGAGACGGTAGCTGGATTAAACGTACCACGTGTTGCTAAAACAGTTGATAAACTGATTACTGATTGTGGTAGTATAGCCCCCGCTGAAGCTCTAATCGAGGATCTGAACTCACGGTTAAAGCGATTAACGCAGATGGCAAAATGTGTGGCGTTCATTAAAGGCAGTCCACAGGTGCGTATAATTGGTAAGATTTTGTTTGTCGTTCGTTTCTAAAAACTTGAAATTTACTTACAGTTTACTAATTATTAATAACAGTTCAGGTGTTCTGATCCGAGTTAAAAGTTAAATATCGCCTTAAATTACATTAACCTAACATGACCTAAACCCGAACTCAAATTAACAAAACCCCGAACTCAAGTTTGCGGATACATCCGTTTATTTAGTGTTGTATAACCTGAAGTTCATTTTCCTGATCTCTCAGGCACCTAGATGTAAGTTTACCAGAGCTCTTATGGAGCTCTTCTCCACGTTGGAGGTTGAGTTTTCCTACTTTGATATCCTTTCTGACAACGACGTTAGAGAGGGACTCAAAACTTTTGGGGAGTGGCCGACTTACCCGCAGGTACTGGAAATACCTCGCACTCTATTGTACGCACGTCTACTGCGCTGTGGTTTCATTTTATCAACAATCGAACTCAAATATAAAACTTGCTGAGATATTTGACATTACTAAGTCTCTGTCTCCCTTCTTAATGGCGAATACCTGCTAACAGTAATACCTGCTCAGGTGTATAATACCTGTATAATACCTGTATAACACCTGCTCAGGTGTGGTTAGACGGAGAGTTATGCGGAGGACTGGACATTATAAAGGAGATGCACGAAAACGGGGAGCTTGTCACGACGCTACCTGTCAAACAGTCTCTTAACACTAGACTCAAAAACCTCATCAGCTCTCACAAGGTAATTCTATATTTCCTACCACCGAAAACCTTTGATAAATATTTAATTATTAAGATGCAAATACTATGTAACCTCTGAAAGAAATAATGAAAGGCTAAAAATCGGCATTTTTTTCAGGTCATGCTGTTCATGAAAGGTGATCCTACAGAGCCGAGATGTGGTTTCAGTAAAACTACTGTTGGCATCCTGGCTGAGTATAATGTGGACTACAAAACATTCGATATTCTTACTGATAATGAGGTTGTTATACATATTTTATTGTACATATTTTATTGTACATATTTTATTATACATAATATGTTATAGGCTCACTGCTTTGAAACAATCTCAGATCAATACATATCCGCTAGAATATCTAATATAAATCCTAAATATGTTAGTAAACCCTAATTAACTGTATCAGAGCATTACTACTAATCATCAGTTGATTGAGATTGTATTCCAGGTGCGGCAAGGTTTAAAGGAGTACTCGGAGTGGCCGACTTATCCTCAGTTATATGTAGACGGTGAACTTCTGGGGGGTTTGGACATTATCAGAGAAATGCACGAGTCAGGTGACCTCAGTGACTCTCTGAAGTGAAATATCTTGAGGGAAATATCTTGAGTGAAATATCTTGAGTGAAATATCTGAAGTTAAATAGTTTGGTGCTATGTGAACTCATAGCTTGATTGTTCTTACGTTCTTATTATGATGGTCATGATTCATGATATGATCGAAATATTGAAATTGATTTTCTGAAAGTCTTACCCAAAGTTTTGTTTCGAAATATTTGCCGGAAAATGTCCAAATATATAATTGTCCAAATAATTTAATTTATTTACTTCTATGAAAGTTAGTTTAAATCCCTAGATTTAATGTACTCAAATAATCTTTAAACTTTAAAGAACGCTTAATACAATACATTCGCTGAACAATACACGGTTAAATTAAAAGAGCCATACTTGAATGAAAAGAGTGACGCTTGAATGACACACTCCTTTAAAGGGTATGTCTTTTTAGCCAAAGCGTGTTATAAATAACACTTTATTTACTCAACAATAGTTTCTCTATCTACTACACAAAAGCTAATAATTAAAGATAACGTTTATCATTATAGGATGAAATTAGAAGCACCAAAAGAGGAGCCCAAATTCACCTTGTTCTCCCCAGATACAACTCTTCCAACAGAGGAACGAACTCAGGTAGATCAGTTAATTGATTAATTAGTCAATTAGTTGGTTTTACTAAAAACTATTTTATAATCATTTTCACTAAGTAATACCGGATTATGGCTACAAACCACGGTGGCTACAATAATTCAGATAAACTCCTGTTTCAGTTCAGAAGTCGGGCAAGTGATGTGTTCGGGTCGTTAAGCCGGGACACGGTGGCCCCCTCTGACCTCACCCCGGCCATGGCACCACCCCCTGCACCCCGCTCAACCTCAAGGTTTTTAGGGGTACACCATCAAAAAGTAATTGCGTTACTTGTTCTGTAGCGTTTGAGGAAATTTAGGAGATTTTTCATAAAATTTCAATCTGAAATTGCGATGCTACAGCAATGACTACTTTTAACCTGCTTTGAATTGCAATTTCCATTTGAATAGAAGTTCTAAATAGGCTTATTTTCCCTCTTAGATTATTGAATAATTAAATTCTAAATACCTGCAGAAACGAAAGTGAAAAGGTGAACATAACCCCCTCGATAGAGTTGTATAACAGCCTAACGCTAACTAGTGATAAAGTAGAGAAGAAAAGAACCCCTGTTAAAGCTCCTGTTAGAGCCTTCGGTAAGTAATTCACAGCTTGGTTATTCCTACTGTTCTGTTGGTTATTCCTTCTGTTAGAGCCTTCGGTAAGTTGGTCACAGCTTGGTTGTTCCTACTGTTAGAGCCTTCGGTAAGTTGGTCACAGCTTGGTTATTCCTTCTGTTAGAGCCTTCGGTAAGTTGGTCACAGCTTGGCTATTCCTCTGTTAGAGCCTTCGGTAAGTTGGTCACAGCTTGGTTGTTCCTTCTGTTAGAGCCTTCGGTAAGTTGTTCACAGCTTGGCTATACCTACTGTTAGAGCCTTCGGTAATTTGTTCACAGCCTGGTTATTCCTTCTGTTAGAGTCTTCGGTAAGTTGTTCACAGCTTGGCTATACCTACTGTTAGAGCCTTCGGTAAGTTGTTCACAGCTTGGTTGTTCCTACTGTTAGAGCCTTCGGTAAGTTGTTCACAGCTTGGCTATACCTACTGTTAGAGCCTTCGGTAATTTGTTCACAGCTTGGTTGTTCCTACTGTTAGAGCCTTCGGTAAGTTGTTCACAGCTTGGTTATTCCTACTGTTAGAGCCTTCGGTAAGTTGTTCACAGCTTGGTTATTCCTACTGTTAGAGCCTTCGGTAAGTTGTTCACAGCTTGGCTATACCTACTGTTAGAGCCTTCGGTAATTTGTTCACAGCCTGGTTATTCCTTCTGTTAGAGTCTTCGGTAAGTTGTTCACAGCTTGGCTATACCTACTGTTAGAGCCTTCGGTAAGTTGTTCACAGCTTGGTTGTTCCTACTGTTAGAGCCTTCGGTAAGTTGGTCACAGCTTGGTTGTTCCTACTGTAAGAGCCTTCGGTAAGTTGGTCACAGCTTGGTTGTTCCTACTGTTAGAGCCTTCGGTAAGTTGTTCACAGTTTGGTTGTTTCTTTTGTTAGAGCCTTCGGTAAGTTGTTCACAGCTTGGTTATTCCTTCTGTTAGAGCCTTCGGTAAGTTGGTCACAGCTTGGTTATTCCTACTGTTAGAGCCTTCGGTAAGTTGGTCACAGCTTGGTTGTTCCTACTGTTAGAGCCTTCGGTAAGTTATTCACAGCTTGGTTATTCCTTCTGTTAGAGCCTTCGGTAAGTTAGTCACAGCTTGGCTATTCCTTCTGTTAGAGCCTTCGTTAAGTTGGTCTACTATAATAAATGGAGATGATTTCGATATCGATATTGAAAGCAAAAATTTACCAGCAACAAGACGTGTTCATTGATTGAAGGTATATTATATACGTGATACATGTAAAGTACTTAATAAAGTCCATTCTAGTGTTACCGCATAAGTTCCTAACTCTCCCCTCCGCATAATTTCCTAACTCTCCCCTCCGCATAAGTTCCTAACTCTCCCCTCCTCATAAGTTCCTAATTCTCCCCTCCGCATAAGTTCCTAACTGTCCCCTCCGCATAATTTCCTAACTCTCCCCTCCGCATAAGTTCCTAACTCTCCCCTCCGCATAGGTTCCTAACTCTCCCCTCCGCATAGGTTCCTAACTCTCCCTCCGCATAGGTTCCTAACCCTCCCCTCTCCAGGATCGAACAAGAGATTCTTCAGAGCGCAGCACGAAATCACCCCACAAAAGTTTACAAAGTACACATTAGAAGATACAGATCTTACAGACGACAGGTAACTACTTTATAAGTCTGGTAACATTAGCCACGTGTGATGGGCCACTTCACAACCACATGTCCAGTGTCCCTTTATCTATGAAAAGGGAACACACTAGTTGAAATCTTCGTTAAACTACATCATTAGTTCCTGTAAAACATTTGAGATAATCACTCTTTAAAGCAAAATTCGTATAATGTCAAAAATTATTATCAAATTAAAAAATTTGAAAAATTTAAAATGTCCTACCGGTAGGACAAATTTTTATTCCATTAATGTTTTCTCCGAATATACAGCTTCCAGTACCTTGTTGGTGACTTGTGTCACTCTCACCAACCTCACTTATTGGTCACTGAATACCGTGTGTTCATTGGGTTTCAGTTATTATTGTAAATTGGCCAAAAAATTCAGTGTTTTTAACTTAGAAAAACTTGGTCACATGATCTGGTGGTTTAATGAAGTGAATTTACAAAACTTTAGAGGTTTGATGATTACTCGTTGGAGGGGTTGAAGATGAGGCTGATAGTAAGTTGAGCATGTGTTAGTGGACACCCCTGACAGATGCAAATGTGGTCACGTGCAAGATTTCAGTAGATTCATTTAAACTCCTATCTTGAAGTTTGATTTCTTATTGATAACGCGGATCTGTCTTTAACTTATGTTGCTGTATAAATCTGCTACTGATATTACAACCCTTTTTACACACTTATACACCTAAAAGTAAGTAATACAATGTGAAAGTTGCTTTCATCTGGACCTGGAAGTTTAGTTTTTTCTTAATCTCAGTAACGGTCGCACGCTCTTTGTGTTAGTGCTACTCCTTGTTAATGTTTGACTGTTAGTTGCTTTCGCTCTAAACTGAACTACCATTTATTGTATAATGTATATATTGTATAATGTATATATTGTGAATGTATGTATTGTATATAATGTATGTATTGTAAATGTATGTAGGTATGTTGCCTCTTTTTCAAGGATCCGCTCGTGAGACACCGAATTCTGAGTAGTGGAGTCGTCACGCTGAATTAACAACAACGTTTTATTATTCTTTTATTAAGTTCAAGGGGAGGATTCCGTTAATCCATCCCGGAGTCATCTTTACCTCTCTGCAAGTTCAAGTATCAAAAATACAACAGCTGTGAGCTGTTACATCTAAACTCTGCAGTCATTGTTCTTTAGTTGGATCGTCAATCCCAGCCGTAGTTGTACATTGTATGTAAATTATAAATAGCCCACTCCAGAAACTACCCCTTGTGGTGTGTGGTAAGAACCTGGACACACAAAGTATTATTTATACCGAGAAAGTTGGCTACCCAAGAGCATTCCCTCGCTTACTTTATTTTATCTTTTGCACACGATTCACAACGGATTTTGAACTATTGCACCATTCTATCTTATTAACCCCGCACTTTACCAATTCTTAGTAGTGGGCTACTGCATTATTATATATATATATTATCTGTATATAACTCTGTTTACCGACTCTCAGGAGGAGTTAAGTCCGGGTGGATATAGACACGGCGGTTTCAGTTGGGACTGTCAGGACGACCTTACTTGTACTGTCTGTGAAGTAAATGTGTTTACATTAGTTTATTAACTGGTTGTAACTTAGTTTAGTTATCTGCTTTTATTAGTTATTAGCGACTGAAAGTTGGTCATGGGCCCATGAAATAGTGCCACTTATGATCGAAACTACAGATATGAAGTGATCAAACGGAAGTTATTATTTCTGTGTTAGAGTTTTGATCGGCTGCGAAGCTTCCATCAGTTGATCAGCCTGAAGGTGTATTTAAGGGGTTATAACACTTAGATAAGATAACTCACCGCTACCGGATATCCGGGAATGTACGCCGGACTTATGCTTATTACGCAGTTTTGTTTCTTATTAGTACTGTTTGGAATCGAAAATTATTCTAACCTCAATAAATGTCAATTTATATAATATTTTTGTGATAAAGTAATTGTAAATTTACATTGTGAATTATCCTCACTATTAGAGTTCTCGACAATACCCATCTTGTAGGTATGAATGGAATGTGAATACAATTATAATTCGCACCTCTTGTTCAAACCATGTTTATCTCTCCCAAATATCGTTTAAAAAAAATACTATGGAATTTATTCCATATTGTTTCATAAAATTTGTAGCGAACGGGGAGTTGAAAACAGCTATTAAGGTTTATCTTTTTTCTGTGTTTCGACCGATTCCTCGGCCTCTATTTTGGCCGAAGGAAGGATTTAAAAAGTTTTGGGTAAGTCGCGATTTTGCTTAAATGGATGTTCATTGGAAATTATTCTTACAAAGAATGTGTTAAGGTTATACGCTATTGTATATCATTTTTATCGAAGGTTCCTCTGGAAAAAATGCACTCTTCGGCTAGTTGTTTTCGATCACTGAACTTTTACTATACAGGGTATACACTTAATGAGTCCGCTCAAATTGAGGTGCAAAGTCCATCCATTTATTGAATTAGTTTAAATTATAATGGATTGGGGAAATTAAGGGCTAAAATGTAGCGTTTAAAAAGGAACTAAACAGTATCCATCTAGCGGAGGCAGATGTTGATTGCGAATCATCCACCAATGGATGTATGTTTAAGTGAGTAGAGTGACCGGTATCTTAGTTTTATTTTTATCTTGTGTGGCACTATTCCTTATGCACTTCTGGTCATATCAATACGACATAATAGTCTTGAGATTTTTTTGAGATTTTGTGGTGTGGAGTTTACAAACGGAAGAGTTTTTCGTTGAGTGGGAGTTTACAGCACATCTTAGAGTGAAGATTATCGTGAAATATGTTTCATTATATCGACCAGTTATCAGCCTTACAGTGCACACTTAATTAACCCACATTTAATTGAACCCTTAACAATCGGAACAGCCCTTCACAGCCCTCCATGATCTCTATTTTATCTGTTTCAGTGTTCGGGACACACAGCTGCAGTGTGTGAAGTGCATGCCTTCTGAAAGAAAACCCCCACCGAACGTGATTATAATCAGTTGAGGGTCAGACTGCGGGTTATATTTAACGGTTGAAATGATTTTACGTTTCGATTTATTGTGGAATTATTAACGGGTGGTTTAAACGTCGGTATTTGATAAACGCCAATCACCTAATAAGGGTAATAAAGACTGGGGCTCGTTGTTGTAAGATAAGATCTGTGTTTGTTTTTAAACGCATGCCTATTTACCCAATAATGGACAGTGGACACTGTCGTTGGAGATAAACTTGGAAGTTTTGGGAGTCACTTGTGAAAGAGGGCATCACTTTAGTGAAAAATGTTAACTAGTGAACTTGAAAATTTATAGAATTGTAGAGAATGATGACAAGCTCCCCCTCAGATTTTTATAATGCATATTAAAATTAATTTTATAATTTGTTTGGTGTTATGAACCTTCACCTGTGGTGGAGATAGGTTACTAGGCGATTTTGGTTTCAGAATTTACTTTTTGTATATAAAGCGTGTATCAAATTAATTGATGTAAAGTTGGTTAAATGTAAAAAAGAGACTGGATGTAATATTTTGATATATTTTTTGTAAATATCCTAGAAATTTTAGGGTTAAATTTCCCCTTTAAGATTTAAATCTATATTTAATAGTGTCTTATAAAATAAAAAAAATATACAAATTTATGGAAAAATATTTTGTATTTGGCCGGGTATAAGAGGTCGTTCACATACATTAATTGCACTTTTTAGCCCATTTTTTGACACCCCCACCCCCCACCCCCTATCCGTAATCAGTTTTACAGGCTATTGTGTTGAAATTTACACTAGCGAATCATTTCAGAAACCCTCCCTCCCCCAGTGATTACGTTAGGGGCCATTACTTAGGACGTCCGCCAAAATCGCAGATTTTCAGACCCCCCTACCCTGTCTGGGTGTGTCCGAATTTTCAAAACCACCCCCTCCCCCGGACGTGCGAATTTCCAGCTACTTTTTAGAGAACAAATAAAACCAACTCAAATTCATTGTTAATAAAATATCAAAGAGTAGAAAATAAAATTCAGAAAAGTTGAAATAAATGGGACTTTTTCGTTATTTCTCCACCCTGTCCGGATTTGTCGAAATCCCTAAACCGGCCCCTCCCTAATTGCCGGACGTCATAAGTAGACTGGCCATCTAATATGGGAAACAACACCTGGATTGTTATATGGGGAGCATCTGCGTAAAGCTGGTGGGTTACAGTTACCCACATGCTAGTCTGTGTCTATTGCTCGCTATTCTCACGAGAAAGCTCTGAAAGAACGCGCCGCGCATTGTGGATTGGCGTGCTAATAAGGCAGAGGTAAACGGGGAAACTACCCAGGGCCCAACCCAAGTAGGCAGCATACTTGAAGTTGGACGCAGTCCTGATCCTGGACAGCCTTAGTCACAGGTCTTCTGGACACATCATGATCTATAAAATGTTCTCTAGATGGCCAGCTGAAGACAATTCAAATTTCAACACCCTTACTCTTTGCTCTTACTTGCTTCGCCAAAATACTAAAATAGTACACGTTGCTTACTGGGACTTGGGCTATCATGTTATTAACATATTAGTAAGATATTAGGCGGATGACAGGCTGAGATGTATCACGTGGTGAACCCACTGTCGCTTCTCACCCCTGTCGAAAGTTTCGACGATACAGGGGGAGCCGCGCACTCAGCACTGTGCGCGGCGGGTCATAGTCATACAAACGGATGACAAAGGCTGAACGCGCAGCCCACAGCCCAGTAAACTAAACCGGCAAGTGTGCGCCACAATGAAAATGACCCGTACCGACTCGGACATCTGATTCGATCTTATAACCCAATCCTTACACTTGTTAACTCGTCTATAGGCAAATTTAACGGAGAGTGGTACAGACAAAAACGAGGAGTACCGACAGGAGGCAGTATCTGTGTACAACTTGCAAACATAGCAGTATACCATGTCATGCGTGAGCAAGTCTATTCAGACACGGAACTAATGGAACCTGTAAAATCGGTCAAGAGATACATAGACGACGGCTGTGGAGTATTCCATGGAACGAAAAGACAGTTTTCAAAATTCATCGCGACTGTCAATACAAGGCTAGCAGAACTTGGCCTCCACATTGATGAGAACATCATAGAAGATAACAATGTTTATGTGGCGTTCTTAGACATAAAATTTTGTTTCGACACCGCAGGTGATCTTCAGACAGACCTCCATGTTAAAGAGACTGATGCTCGCTCTTACCTGTACTTCGGTTCCCACCACCCGAACCATACATTCAGCAGCATAGTCTATAGTGCATGCCTGAGACTCCGGCGAATCATCAATGATAACGACAGACTCCGAAAACAAATTGATGAATTAAAAACCTTTTTCTTCCAATCCAACTACCCTAAAACTATGGTAGATAACATCAGTGAAAAAGTCAAAGGCTTTGAAAGATGCCTCAAACCACTGGACAACTCAAACAGCAGTGTCCTGGTCCCAAAGTCTCCAGAACCAGCAGTCCGCGTTATTTCAACATTTGGCAGCGATCAAGAGTTAGTAGAATCGGTAAAAGGATTGGAACCAGAACTCAGTAGAACCAGGAGCTTCTCAGGATTATCTGGTTCCCATACAAGTGGAAACACCCCAGGCTCCCCAATATCATCTAGAGCCGGTACATCACGCCCTATCTTCAAATTCGTCAGACGTACTGGAACATCATTTAGAAGGAAGTTAGTCAAAGCAAAACAGTTTGCGGATGACTTAACCCAACCTCACACAAGACCATGTGGGGGCAGACACTGCGGTACCTGTAACATTATATCTCCACATCCATCAATAACAGTCAATGGACAGCGAGCCAAAGCAGTGTCTGGTACATGTGTCAGCTACAATGTTGTATACATCTTCAGTTGCCAACTTTGTAATATGTGTTATGTAGGAAGAACGGTGCAGCCCCTAAGGGCACGAGTAAACGAACATCGCGCCCATTCCTACAAACTCATTTCGGACAATACGTTTGTCCCTGAAGAAAACGACGACGGATTCAGCTTGGGTAAACACCTTGTAGAAGTTCATAACATGAAACAGCGTGACAATTTCAACCAGGCTTATAAAGTGTCAATTCTCAGTAATAGTAGCCCAAGAACTCTAGAAGTGGATGAACACCGTTATATTCAGAAACTAAGAACTATACGTCCATTGGGGCTCAATGCCGTGGACCCGTTTGGGATTCCATTATTGGATTTATCTTAAAGGTTTTCCATTGCATTGGGGCACAAAAGTTATGTTTTTAAAAATATTCATAGGTATCGTTTTTAGTTGTGTCATTTCATTTCCAATGTTACACTTTGTAGGAACTGATATTAACCGAGTTTCTGATTCAGGATGTTACTGAAGATAGTAATGAAAATGTTTTAACACCTCAGTACTGTGTTTTACTACAGCTCAACCTGCTCAGTCTGACTATTTGGGAATTTAAACTCTTGGTTATGTAAGGTTATGTAAGGTTATGTAATATTATGTAATGTTAATTGTAATGTTATGTAAGATTATTTAATATTTAATGTAAGGTAATGTGTAACCTAGAAACTATATAAAGGATGTAAAATGTACGTATTCTTCTTCGTTGGCAGGATTGTCAAGCACAGAATTGTACAGAATAATTTTTATTGAGATGAGGGGCGAGGGTGAGCTAATTTAGAAAAATTCCGCACTTTTTAGCAGAAACCCATGCTCTCTAGAAACAGAGACTTAATCGGAAGCTTGTCAAAAAACTGGGGTGAATTGGTGAGTGTATTTTGCCGTCGTGCAGGTAGAACGTTAAGGGGTATGTTAAATAATCACATCTCGAATTTTTTTACATTTTAGAAAAATGTAGAAAAAAATGATCACGTTTGCATGGTCCTGAAAAAGTGAAAAAGCCTTGATCATGGTATGTTGATTGTAACACACGGGTATAAAGTTAGGATATAAATATTAGATCACGCTCATCACGGATACAGTTTTTAGAACGATAAATTTGGGAACTCGATCAATGGAGCGGTAATCTGTTTTGGTGAACATGAGTTTGATAGGTTTAACACGCTTTACCGCTTAATTTATTTAACAGAGAAAATTAAATTAAAATTCTGATGCAAATGACAAATCTAACTAGAATTCAGTCCACGAGCAGAGAAGGTGCAATGAATGGGGTTTAAAGACATCGTAAATCCTCAAGTAAATTTCTACCTTTCTACACTCGAAACGAAACCTTAAAAAACGCTCGGCAAAAGATAACGGTTATATTCTAAATATAATTAAATACAATCAAATATACGATGATGGAAGATAAACTGTATCGGAAGATTGATATTAACTTATCTCACAGCAGCTGTAAAGCGGAAGTTATAAAGTACAAACTTGTTTTTGTAAGTTAAAGTACAAACTTGTTTTTGATAGCGTCCACCAGGGGAGTATTACCAGCTCTGTCCTTACAATGAACTATAGCTCCGTTCTTGAGGAGGAACTCTGCAGCCTCACAGTGCCCCTCGCAGGCTGCCAGGTGCAGTGGGGTCCTGCCATCGTAGTCTGCCTTGTTTACTGACACGCACTGCGGGTAAAGTACTGGCTGAACTGTGGTAACTGGTAAACGGTGGTAATCAAACAGCGTTTCTTAAACAGTGTTTAAGTGTTTTACTGATTTATATTTTTTTGATAGATTTTCCTACGTGGTTAAACACTGACATCATTTCTTTTCCTGTCCTTCAGTCATAACCACTGCTTTATTTTATTGCACTATTTCTTGTAAGTTACTTGACCTTTATTTCTGAAACCCAGAAATTCTTATCAATAATTATAACCATTTAGCTCTACTTGAAACGATGTACGATCAGTAGTATTAATACTTTTCATACAAGTTATAACAAAATCTTCGTGTTATGTATCCTGGGTTTGGACAGGATATTACCCGCTTAAAATATTTCCATCGCGATACATAATACTGAAATATAATATATTTACAATAAATTATGCAATCACAACATTATAATAAATAACACAGTACGACTCGACTCTGGAGTGTACGACTCTGGAGTGTGGAAGCTTTACAAAATATCTTCTACAAAGTACTCCCCTTTTTTCAGCACAATCCGGTAATTTCGTCAAAAATATTTCACACCAACTATCACTTAGAAACACTGATATAAGAATAGAGATCGGAATTCCCATCATTGTAACTTAATTATGTCGCGTGAAAATGATATACAAGGATCGCAGTAATTTGTGAATGGCGCCTAAGTTTCAGGAATTGCAATACAAACAGTGTTAAAATGTACATTGTAATACTGTTTGTTGACAAACATGAGCGATATTTGTTGATTAGTTATGGCCATTATCTCTAAAGAAATAAGAGGTGGATTGTTGATCTTCCTGCCTTAAAAAAATTCTTTAGAATTTAAATAGTTGACCAATAATGCTCAGGGAATCAACTGAACGTGAAATGAAGTGACTGGGTTGTAGTTTAGGAGGGCTTGTTTAAGGACACAATGAAATTTGTTTTAAGTGGTACTATCGTTTCAATATAAATTATACGAGATTTATTGTTATTCAGTCAGACTTTTAACTCAATTATGGTATCTTTGATTTTAATATGTCTTTCTTTGATAACCACAGACGAAGTTTTTGCAAGATACAATACATATCACAGCAGAAATTAGCCACATGTGCTAATTTTAGAATTTTGGGCAGGACTGATGAGTGGTTGTAACTAAGATAATTATGAAAACATTGTTAAAATGGTCAGACAATCTACAAACTTCCTGAATAACAGTGTTTCTAAACAATTTCGCATTATAAATTGTAAATAAACAACAATTTTAGTATTTTCTACAATTCCATTGAACGATTAACAGTTTAATTGAAGGTAAGGCGCAGCTAAAGCTACATATAATAAGAGAATAAGACTTACTTTCTCATTTACCTTAGTACTCGTATGTACGTTACCCTAAACACAATTCAACTTAAGATTGTAAGTTACCCTGAACCCAATTCAACTTGAGATCACGTGTGAACTTCCATTTAATTCTGACTGACTGGAGTATCTGGCGAGAAACTCACGTGCAAAGATTAAAAGATAATATGTGGTATTTTAAATATGTAATAGTAATATCAGGAGTACATTACAAGGCATACCTGCTGTACAGCCTCGGTGAGTTTGTCCAGTTTACCCAGTCCAGCTGCATTACACATAACAGTAGGCAGTATAGCTTCACGTAGAGCCTGTATCTCCTTCTGAGAGGACACTTCTAGAGCGGAGATAACCTGGGTGAGGAAGGGAGTTAGTTTCCATGGTAACACGTGACAGGTAACACGTGACAGGTAACACGTGACAGATAACACGTGACAGGTAACACGTGACAGAGCGGAGATAACCTGGGGTGAGGAAGGGAGTTAGTTTCCATGGCAACACGTGACAGGTAACACGTGACAGGTAACACGTGACAGGTAACACGTGATAGGTAACACGTGACAGGTAACACGTGACAGCGTACAGTGATTAACCAATCAGCTTCAAGGGTTGAGCTTTTAAAACATAGAAT
The DNA here is from genome assembly GCF_026151205.1 of Bolinopsis microptera. NCBI lineage: Eukaryota > Metazoa > Ctenophora > Tentaculata > Lobata > Bolinopsidae > Bolinopsis > Bolinopsis microptera. The sequence continues at coordinate 5,569,826 of NC_087079.1, read as the reverse complement.
CGCTGTCACGTGTCTAAATAAATATGGTTCATCACCAGTACCTCCAGGTATATTGATAGCATAGGGGTGGAGAATATTGGTGGACATGTGACAGCTTCAAGCGACAACCAATAAATGTCTCACATCGCTGTCATTCATCTAAAAAATATACTTAAAAGAATGTAGTCCACCTCCGCTCCAGTAGTCATATATCGAGACAAAAATCTGGGTGGTTCTGAGGGGGGGGGGGCGTTCTGAGTAAACCCATTATATGCTCCATTTACGTTCGGTGACAATTTTGTAGACACTACTTTTACGAAAGGAACAGGGTATTTTAAAAACACTAAAACAATGATTGGCAAGTAATGTTACATCAACTAACATCTCAACAAATTACACATATTCTTGACAAATGTTTCAGCTTAATTTAACGATCTAACTAACTCTTCTTAATTTTATGACAGACATTTCTTCTTAAAATTAGTTGAGAACCGTGTGTCTTCTTAACAGTCATACCCGAACGCGCTCCAAAACACGTCACATTTCCAACTGATCATGAGCTCTGGCGTTACCGCTGCTGTCGTGACTACATCAAACCAAACATCATTACTGCCCCATATACGGAGGGGCGGACAGTTTGATGTCAAGGTGGCTCCTCGCACTGTGACGGTTACTACTGGCGAGGAAACAAATCCACAGTCCGTAATGTTGATATATCTGCCTGCTTGCCAGTCCCACTCTCTCCAGCTGTAGGCGCCAGTATCGTTGTATCTGGCAACACCAGAGCAGGTCAAGGCACATGGAGGAGGACCAGCCACGCCGTCGGGGGTACTCAAGATCTTCAGGTTACTTTGAGTGGGTATGGCTAATATCACAGTAAACAAACAGCCGAGCAGCTTCATCTTGAAAATAGCTAGAAACGTAAGTCCCATTTCTGGTTGTTATTTAATATTATTTAGAATATATATGTGCTAAAAAAGTGAACCAGATGATTATTCGATTTCAGCACGACCGAAAATATATGTTAAATCAATTTAAGTCGAAGTTGGTTCATTTACAAGCTGTTTTGTGGCACAGCAGCTGTCTGGCAATTCGATTATTTTACTCTAATTTATGTGATTTTCCAACATTGTCTGAACAAAATTTTTTTGAAGCACCTGCTATCTTGTTCAGTTGTTACATTGGGCTTGCTAATTGTAAGATGTGATAAGCAGGGGGAGGGGGGGTAGGAGTTTATGTCAGCTCCTCTTAGAGTCATTATTTATAGATGACCCATTTTTTTTTTTTTTTTTTTAGAGAGGCTGGGCCTGGTTGGCCCACGAGAGGATAGCATATGAATGCTTTGCCTACCTCTGGGGTATGGCAGTCCTGTGGGAGGATGCCAGTGGAATCAAGATGTGTAATCAAGGATGATGGTAAGTGTTGTGGGGTGTGTCATAGATAAACGCTTAAGTGGTGGTTGAGTGTGGAAGAGAGAGGCGAAATAAGACGGCGTTAAAGTAGTCGCTATGTTACACCTGTCTGGTCCAACTCCTCTGGCACCACTAAGCGTTTAGTGTGGTTTGTAAAGTTGACAATGGTGGAGATGTGTTGGTTGTCGAATATGTCATTGACAGAGAGGTAGTAGTCCCGGAAATATTGACCTCTTATTTGGGCAATAGCCGGGCACTGTCCGAGAAAGTGTGAGACAGTCTCCTCTTCGTCGCCGCATTTAGGACAAGCACTTGTGTCTGATTTGCGAATGGTGTGTAGGTGTTTGTTGAGGCCACAATGTCCCGTGATGAGGTGCACTGCAGTTCTATAATTTTGTCTGTTGTTACTGAGTGTAGTGTTGAGATTTTTGATGATGTTGATGTTTTTATGTCCAAGTGTCAGTTTAGTGTGTCTGGGACCATCAGTAATCCATGATTCTTGATTAAGTTTTGTGACTTTGTCGTTGATCAGGCGTTTGATGTAAGATTGTGGAATTGGGCAATTCAAAGTGGATTCACTGGTTGTACCATTTTTGGCCAGCTCGTCTGCTTTTTCATTACCCCACAATCCAATGTGTGCAGCTATCCATCTGATCTCTAAGGTGTTAGTGGATCCGAGTGTATTGAGGGTGTCGTAACAGTCTCTAGTAGTCCTACTCCTCGTTGAAGGTGAGGATATGGCTTGAATAGAGGAGAGACTGTCTGACCATATGATGATGTGTGTGTTTGTATAAGTTGATAGATATTTACAAGCTTCGATGATGGCAGTGAGTTCTGTTTGATAAACGGTGCAATAATCGGGAAGCTTGAATGATCTTTCATCTAGTGTAGTGTTGTTGTTGTCTGTGGTGATAATATAACCAGCCCCGCTACCTGAGTCTGTGCGTGACCCGTCTGTGTAGCAGGTGATGGTTTCACTGGGGATGTTGTCGATGGTGTTTTGGAGTGAGCCTCTATAACCAATGTTGTCAGCTCCAGGAGTGGTGACCGTGAAGCGTCGTTCAAGCATCATGGTTGGTATAGATAGGTCTCTCTCTGCTTTGGGTGGTATGTTGAGATCTACCATGAATTGTTTGTTGATAGTGGTGTGAGTTGTGATGGTACCTTTTCTGGGGGCGATAGTTTCGAGGGTTAGGCTTCCATAAGCTTGAAGCCTGGCTGTGCCCTTTAGATGACCCATTCTTGTGAGCTCAATATTGTTTTAAAAGCTGATTAGCTGATACCTCCTGAAGTGGAGTGATGGTTTGGCTTCCATGGTAACCAACTTCTCAGTTCTTAGACAGGATGTTATTAGTTTATTTATGTTTAAAGAATGCTTTAGTACATAGAACAATCAATAAAACACTGTATTGCTGGTTTGCAAGATAAACCCAATTCTTAATTTAACAACATTAAGTAACTAGAATATAATCACGCGTGTCTTTTCAACAGTTGTAGCCGTTTGCAGTCCAGTACACGTCACATTGCTCACTCACCATTTGACTGGGTGTTGCGTTCCCCACCGTGATTACAATCAACATTGCGCTGTCGACACCAATTATGCTGATGGAAGGACAGTTATAACTATAGTGCGATCCTCTGACTGAGACAGTTACTACAGGTACGGAGACAAATCCACATCCTTTCATGTCAGCAATCTTGAATGCTTTACTGTCAGCATAATTCCGCCATCCGTAGCTACCACTTTCGCTGTATCTTGACACGCCAGAGCAGGTCAGGGCACAGGGTGCAGGACCAGTTTGACCCTCTGGAAGATTCAATATCTTCAGTTCACTCGAGAGAGTGTGGCTAACTATCATCACAGTGAACAGACATCCGAGTAGTTTCATCTTCAAAAGTTATGATAAACGCTACTAAAAACAAACTTATTTGACTTTTTAAAGATAATGATGATTATTAGAGATAAGTTGAACCTTTATATCCATTCTCACACTCCCTAACATAAAATGGTCTAGACCGTGAAAATTTACAGATGGCTCAATCTTATTAGTGACTAAATTGGTCAATTCTATTGTCAGTACTCAACATCTGCGGCCTGCGGTCATTTTTGTGTCAAGCTTATCAAAATGAATAAATATAATTTTGGATGGTTGATTTAAACAGATGATCGTTCTTGCACTGGATACTGAGCAGCTCCATTTTGATAAGGACTTTAACTTGATTAAGTTAAAAGAGATAAAACTTAAGTTCTAATTAGTACGATTTACTCAAATTTTTACCGCTTGATTCAATTTCAACATGAACCGCGAGACTATAATAGGTGTTAAAGCTGCTTTATAAAAGGTGCTACAAAAGGTGTTACAAAAGGTTTTACAAAGTCAAAAGCTGTTAAAAGGTGTTATAAAAGATGTTATAAAAGATGTCATAAAAGATGTTATAAAAAATGTTATAATTTAAGGTGTTATAAAGATGTAAAAAGGCCTTTATGATATTATATGCGCTAAGAAAATTTAGAAGCAGATAATTTTTCAATTTCTAGACGGAGGTCAAGAGAAGTGGTAAATTAATTAAAGTAAGAGGTAGTTCTTGTGAAGTAGTTCTACTGGGCGAGCTAATTGTTAACTCAGACGTGGAATAATATCTGCTAAATAAGATATTGTAACGATCTTATCTCTCTTCGTTAAGCTTCAAGTTTGTGACAACGAAGAAAACAATCTGAGATTTAACTAAAATTAGCATCTTTAAAAAGCAAACACCTAAATTAATTTCATTATCTCTTCCTTATCATCTTCAACAGTTGTACCCTGCTGCAATCCAATAAACGTCACATTTGTTGTTAACCATTTGGCTGGGTGTTGCCTCTTCCACCGCATGTACATAAAACAAACTGTTCGTACTAAGCACGTTCCGTACGTAGATAGAAGGACACATGTTACTACCACCCATGGTAGCAGTAACAACTGGTATAGATACAAATCCACACTCCGCAAAGTTAATCCGTCTGTACGTGTTCCCTTTATAATACCTCCATCTGTAGTTGTTGTCAGTGTCACCTGTATCAGTGTACCGCGCGACACCAGAACAAGTAATTGCACAGGGTGGGGGACCAGCTACACCGTCAGGAGTATCTAAAATCTTCACCTCACTAAGAGTGGGGTTAGCTAAAACTATCACGGCTAACAGAAAACTTAGCAGCTTCATCATAGAAAGGGTTGGGACAATGAGACACGTTGCTAAAGACAAAATTGTTCACCATTCAGAGCTAGTGCCTAGTGGTGATTTTAAATGATCCGTTCAGCCTATATGTCCCCTCGAACAGTGCTTATTAAATTAAGTGGTAGTAGTAACATGGTTATATTTGACAGATGGCCATTTAAACCAGCTAAATTGACGAATTAGATTTTCAGCACTCAACAGCTGTGGAAATGGAAAACTCTTGATCTGTAATTCTCATTAAATTTCATTCATACATAATTGATGAAACGTAATATATTACCTTTTTTCCGCGAGAACTTGACTGTAAAAGTGCAATTCCTGGAGTGTAATCTTCATCGCTGTCGTCACAGTCATCACTGTCAGTTTCTTCTTCTAGAATTTCCTCTGGCAGATCCTGAGTAAATGGGCCAGCTTCAGATTGGGGACCAGAACATTGTACCAATGATGATAGTCCAGTCTGCATCGAGCTATTGGTAGTACGAGGACTGCATTGGACACCTTTGTCATTGTTTGTGTCAGCTGATATCAGGACAGATAGATATCTGTTCGGGATTATTTCAAAGTTGGGTTCTTCGGTGGCTATCAATTCTTGAGATTGTGATGCTTCTCCGACTTCAATGGAGGTACTTATTAGAGAACAACGGTCAAGTATTCCTTCATTCTCTTCGACTAACTGATCAATATAACCGATGTCTCTCCTTACCCTCTTGCGTCCTGGCTGATCAAAATTTCCGCCATCAATATCGAAGTTTAACTGCAGATGAATCTTGATTTCACCAGTCACCCTATCAGTATTTGGAATTGAATCCGGTTTCAGTCTCACCCACATATTTGTCACCGACTCCGCTCTTTTTGCACTATCGAAGTCGTAAGAATTGAAATCTTCATCTGCAAAGTGCTCCGAACAAATCTGTGTATGCTTAGTTACGTCTTCAGGTCTCCGTCGAATCCGTAATCTCCACTTCATGAAAATTTCTTTCTTCGTTTCAGGATCAGGTATTTTATAAAATCGTAAAAACTTCCGTCCATGCCATTTGGATATGAACGGTTGCTTCTTGAATTTAACCTTAGTGTTGTTAGGACAGTTTCCTTCAGCACAGGACACCATAGTCTTTAGCTCTGTTATCACAGAATTTTTAGTTGATAAACTAAATAGCCATTATTTTATGACTCGTGTATGGTTAGTTTAGTTGGCGCTGATTACTTGTTAATTGATAATATCTTTTTAGCTCGCGTAATTCGACAATTCTTACATTACGAGTATGGATTTTGATGCCGAAACAACAGTTGGAATTGACGATGATTCGGAAAATAGTGAAACGGAAGACTACATGCTAGATTTTGATAGAATAGGAGCAACGAATAACTATCAGGATATTAGCGCCGATCCAAAACTGCCAGCTAGTGATCATAGCAGCAATGATGAGCCGAGTACAGTAGGCTATAATGACTATGACAGTGATGAAGGGGCAGAACATCAACAATCGGATTCAGAAACTCAGAACTGCATTTCAAGACTTGATAAAGATGTCTCGACTTGGTGTACATGCGGTAACTGCAAAACTATGGAATCAGAATTGGAGTGCTATTGTTGCCAGGAGAGCACTATTATTTCCGACTTTCTGCTGTCGAGAAAAGACGCGACGTGTGTAACGGAACTGCCCATTTTCAAGAAAACTGTTGAAGAAAAACATGTTCTTGAACTACAAGGGAGTGGCATACGAACAGTGAGCAGGGACAGTGAGGGCACGATCAAACCGGAGGGGTACAGATTTATCGCATATACAACTTTCCTGCAGATGTGCACCCTACGATTTTGTGGGAAAGGACGACGTTATGTGGTGCCATCCTGTGTGGTTTCACGTATTCGTGCTATGTTTCCATCACCGAAGACGTAGTTCTAAGTCTTAAAGCCCTACTTTAACTTGTCCATATGGCAGCCAACGAAACTTTCTCAATCCACACTTTTTATTCAAATTATTACCTTACCGTATATTGATATCATGTGACATTTTATGAAATTTAAAATACTTCATTCTCAATGCTTTGTTCTATCAAATGTGTAGGTAACGGTTCAAACAGCAATTACAAGACAAAAACCAAATAAACAAGAGGCTGGCACAATAGAAATCAACGTGCATCTCTCGCCCTGCTCTCACAGCGGGGCGAGACTTGCGTATGATCTAATTTTAGTGTTTAGGTGATATCTTGGGGTGTGAGTGTGCTATGAATTTCGTTCTTTGGTGTTATTACAGGGGTGAGTGTCCTCCCTGATTTCTAGGAGTGGCTACTCATTACTAACAAGTCAAAATTCTAAATAACTCGTCCTTTAAGTAAAACGTCTGATATTTATGATATTATTATATGCACTAATTAAATTGAGTAGCAGATAATTAAGTCTACTGGGCGAGCTAATTGTTAACTCGGACGTGGAATAATATCTGCTAAATAAGATATTGTATAGATCTTATCTGTCTTTGTTAAGCTTCAAGTTTGTGACAACGAAGAAAACAATCTGAGATTTAACTAAAATTAGCATCTTTAAAAAGCAAACACCTAAATTCATTTCGTTATCTCTTCCTTCTCATCTTCAACAGTTGTACCCTGCTGCAATCCAATAAACGTCACATTTTTTGTTAACCATTTGGCTGGGTGTTGCCTCTTCCACCGAATGTACATAAAACAAACTGTTCGTACTAAACACATTCCGTATGTAGATAGAAGGACACATGTCACTACCACCCATGGTAGCAGTAACAACTGGTATAGATACAAATCCACACTCTGCAAAGTTTATCCGTCTGTATGCGTTCCTTTTCCATTCTCTCCATCTGTTGTCGGTGTGTCGCGCGACACCAGAACAAGTAATTGCACAGGGTGGGGGACCAGCTACACCGTCAGGAGTATTTAAAATCTTCAGCTCACTCAGAGTGGGGTTAGCTAAAACTATCACAGCTAACAGAAAACTTAGCAGCTTCATCATAAAAATAGTTGGAACACGTTGCTAAAGATAAAATTATTCACTATTCAGAGCTAGTTCCGCTCAACCTATATGTCCCCTCGAACAGTGCTTATTAAATTAAGTGGTAGTAGTAACATGGTTATAATTGACAGATGGCCATTTAAACCGGCTAAATTGACGAATTAGATTGTCACCACTGAACAGCTGTGGAAATGGAAAATTCTTGATCTGTAATTCTTATTAAATTTCATTCATACTGATACATTAGTTTGTAATAGTGGAGGAGAACCAGTCACACCATCTCAAGACCTTCAGTTCTCTCTGAGTGGGCATGCTAACATTAATTACGTTGCAGAAGTAAGCTAGATTGTGATTCTTTGCAGATGACCCATTCTTGTGAGCTAAATGGGTTGATCTTACTGTAGGAATTCAACAGCTGCGTTAAGGGGCTCTTCATCAAATTTCTCTCGAAATCGACTTTATAGTTTGTTTTTAATAGAGAAGAGTGACAGACCTCGTTTCTTGTCGATTATTAGAGGTCCAAGATTTAAAAAATCGAAAGAAAAATCTTTAAAGGCCTATCCCAAAATTCTGGCTGTAGAGTTCTCTTCTAACTGATCCTAAGAACATATCCTGAAAGTTTGAGGGTGATTGCTCAAAAAATGTAGGAGAAGATAGATTATTAGACTCGATTTTCAGAACGCGATTGAAAATCGCTCGTGAAATACAATTAAACATATCGTCGTTATAAATATTCACGTAATCAGCCGAGGAGGGGGGGGGGGGGGGGTTCCAAATGATTACGCTAGTGTAATTTTGACACAATAGTTTCTGTGGTAACCTTATGTTTCTGTGGTAACCTGTTAGTTTCTGTGGTAACCTGTTTCTGCTCACAAGTACTCGCACGTACACACTCTACGCTCTACCAGCCGTATAGCGACTAATCAAATACTACATATTAAATTGACTTCCGACAAAAAGTGTCGCCAGCCAAGAATCGTTGTGGAGCAACGACGAAAAAATAATTGTATGGTGTAAGGTAAAATTGAAAGAATAAACTATTGATAAAGACAACTTCCAATATCAAATAGAAGTGACATCCTCACGAAGTATCCCGGCTACTGTAAAATCCCAGAGCAACGGTTCTTCGAAAAAATGCAACGTGTTACTCTGTTAAACATTAACCGACATTTGTAAGTTACCTTTAAACTAATTGCAACACTACAAATCTATTACATTTATTGAGCTTTATTAATTTTTAACGTAATTGTCACGTCTCGTCAGTCGTCCATGACAAAGGCGTGGGCCGAAACGTCGACAACTTGTTAGAAAAACTGAGTGGAGACTCTCACTTTGTCACCAAAAATATCAATTATTCAATTATTAATGAATATTTAATTGATTATTAATTTATGAATATTAAATTAATTAGTGATACTAATTGATAATTATACTTAATTAACAATTAACGAATATATAATTAATGAATTAATGATAATTACCTTGGACAAGTAACTGTCGCTGTCAAGGAAGAGATCTGATACGTTCGGAGAAACTTCCACGGTCATCTCACCCCGCAGGTTGGTCACCATCATCTGAGGAAAGGTAATTGATTAATTAGTTAATCAATTATAGGATTAAGTTATTTCAATTGATTAATAAGTTCATTAAAGAAGCAAAATCATCAACTTTCACAGCTTCTCAGACAATTATTGAATGATAAAGTTTTAGCACAAAATTTGAACTTATCCGATGTCTCATTTATAACATATAAACTAAAGGGCGTGTAATGGCCACTCTTTAGTTTAAGTTTTATCACTCATATTATTATTTATGTCTTATATTATTAAACGACTTATATTATTTAAATATTGATTGACCTTTACTCATCAAAGTTTGATGTAGGCTAAGGAAAAACACGGGAGTAAAGTGTAAACTCTTTACTTAACAGATTACTGATTAAGGGGTCATTCATATGACGTGAACGACCCCTTATCCAGTTAGGAACAGATTACGGAGGGCAGGCTGCTGTTAGAATAAGACAATGAACAGCTGCTACCACACGAACTGTAACTGATAATACTGGATTAAAGATTAATGTGGAACATGGTGGCCCGTATGAAGGGAAGAAGACGTCTATTTTTTTTCACCAGCTGCGATTTTTTAAATGTAACGAAAAGTTCAATTTCACATTTCATTTTATTTTGTACGATGACAATGATGCATCTGGCACACTCTAATTTATGATTCCATTAAATTGCTATATCATTCAGATCACAACTTGTCTGTTGCTAATATTTACTTCTTTTGTCTGGTCAGATACCACCTGATTAATTAGTTACTATCTCTACACACTCTACCTTTACAATAAACTTATTGTCTTAAGAATTACGTTCATGTATTCCTTGATTCACCAGGTGGATATAAGATCGCTCAAAATCAGTCTAAACAGTTATTCAGTCTGGATAACTTTGTACCTTTTCGGCATCACAAATGTTTTGCTGAACTTATTATATTATTATATACTGTGAAACATACTGCTTCAGATATTCACACAGTAAAGACACTACTCAGTTGTTGTACTTGTATCCACCCTTTAAGGAAAGTAACGCCCTCGTGTCCTCCGCTCTTGCCTCTACCGCCTTTGTTTCCTACGCCCTAGTGTCCTATACCCGAGGCTATGTGTGGGTTTGCTTTCTTAATTATATACGCTACATTATTATACCTACTTCGTCGGAAAGGATGGTGGATCACACGGACGCTTTTTATCAATAAATAATATATTGAAAGCCAACTTTTCTTTAATATCAGTAAATTATTGGGCCAGCAGCCGTCCGGACTCCATCGTCCCAATATGAATAATTACACAATATATTCAGACCTAGTTCTCATTAGAATTAGATGTATTCTATAATCAGGCTCTTGATGGCCCCGATGGCCCCTTGATCTCCATGTTTAATTAACATTCCTCCCTCGTTCAAGACATTTCTCTTCCCCCTTTTGTTCTGGTCCAGAGCATTAGCCAGGCAGCTTCCCGGTAATTCGAGCGGCTGGGTGGGTCCTGGGCGGGATTGGTGTGGGTTCGTGCTCCTCGTGGTATGGTCTGAGATCTGGGGGTTGGCACGGGGGTGCGGCGGGGATGGGTGAGTGGTGCTGGCTGGAGGGACGGTTACTATTCATACCGACCAGCTTAAGCAAGTAAAGTTGTTTGCAGTCGGGACGGATGGGAACTTTGAATCGACAGTTAGCATTGCGATCCTGGCTCTTGTCAAACTCTCGGGCCTTGGACCCGTTTCTCGGGGCTAGCACGGGGGGTTTGGGCTCCCGCCTCTCGTCTGGGGCCTCCTGGACGCTTTAGAATTGCTGGGATTATAAGTACGGCGGCGGAGTCAGTCCTGAGCACCAGAGCATTCGTGAAGACTCCGCCCACTTACTCTGATTTATCTGACTGTAATTCCTTTCAACCCACTTCTTGTTCGTGTCTTTCATTCTTGGATTGATTGGAACTGCAGCCTGGAGTCGGTTAAGTGACCTTGACGTGGTAAGGGGGCTTACTCGGCTTCACTCGACCTGCCGAAACTAAGCCGTACTGTCCAGCTGGGCATCACTGGACATAAGTCGCACGTGCACTTCTTTTGGCTATTTAACTCACCTGATCCTTCCTCCCTGAGCTCTCACAGCTTTCATTCACATTGAGCTATAGGGTTTTTGAAGTTTAGGGTGTGCGCTTCAGGTCGGGCCCTTAATGCCGATCATTAGCACCCATTTTCCCTGTTTTATTGGGCGGCATTTCAACACTGTCGTCGTAGTATTTCTCAGCATCTTTCTACGATTCGCAGAAAGTGTTAAAACTCACGATACACCCTCACTGATCAACCATTTGCTTTATAGATCGTGGATAGAGTGTGCTTCGGCAAACACGAATGTATGTGCACGGACTCTTGGGTCTGACTCATGCACTTTGTGCACCGTCCACGAACCCTATAAAGTAATATACTGTAACAACACCAAAAACCAACCTTTACTACCAACAGTGGTGCCAACTGGAGGGACGGTCACTATCCATAACGACCAGCTTAAGCAAGTAAAGTTGTTTGCAGTCGGGCCGGATGGGGACTTTGAATCGACAGTTGGCATTGCGATCAGACCAACAACCTACTTTCAACCGACCACTTTTGACTCTCGGCAAGTCTCAATGGTCCAACCGACATACGACATTATTGTGTTAAAAGCTAAAAAAATCATATCTTCGCGCGGGTGCGCGCACCCACGTGAGAACATATGGTCACAAACAAAAGATAACAACAAACACAATTTCACACACAAACGTCTATTGAGCGGACTGTGGGAGCCATGTTCAGGGAAGGTCTGGCGGGGGCTGTTTGTCTGGAAGGGACCATGCGTACCTTCTGGAGGGCCAGCTGCTGCTACCCGACCCTGTCCAACTCCTCAGCGCCCCACCGGCAATGATAGGTCATAATACCTGTCTAGGGGGAGGGACGGCTTCCACTCCGCTCAATGACGCTCAAACTAGCACAAAAAAGAAGAGACGCCAAAAAAAGTTAAAAACTACTATTGCAGCACGCAATAAGCAGTCTGAAACTTACTCTGTCACCCAAATTAATCTCAAACGCAAGTTCAATGCATGGAAAACCCTCCTTATCAACACTCACGGCCGGAGAAATCCAATCATTCTTGCAACAGAACCGTACTCTAATAACAAAAACCTAATACCACCCATCAATAAGGATCTCACCCAATATTACTACAAGGTCGGGGATAAAAGACCCCGTGCCGCTATTGTACTGCACAAAAACCTGACAGTAAAATGTTGGGAACTTACACAATTCACAACACCCGATCAAGTGGCCATTAAAATCCAACTCAGCTCGACAGAACTCATTCTGGCAGCTTCGTACATGGATATAAATGGGCCGGTACCGCCACAAGAAACATCACCTCTAGCAAAATACGCAAATGATAACAACATCCCGCTCATTATAGGGTCGGACACCAATTCCCACCACACCCTTTGGGGGAACAAGGCATGCAATAAAAGGGGAGAGGAGCTTCTTGACTTTCTCTCCTCCCTAGGGCTGTCATGTGCCAACAAAGGATCATCCCCAACCTTCCTCAACTCTCGAGGCCACAACTCAATTATCGATCTCACAATAACAAACCAGTTGGGAGGAGATCTCATTAGTAACTGGCATGTTAGTGACCTTTACTCCAACTCTGACCATCGCTATATTATGTTCGATATAACTACAGGGCCAAAGAAGGAACCCAAACAGATCCGACTAGTCAAAAACACTGACTGGGACAGATTTGATGAGATCCTATCGAATAACCCCAACCTTAACAACACACAAATCAACACTACGACTGAAATTGATCACAAAATAGACATAATCAATACTGCACTAAAGGAAGCCTTCGAGGAGGCATGCCCCATTACTTACATCTCAAGTTCCGTCCGCAAACCCCCCTGGCTAACTCAAGAAGTAGAGGAAGCACAGAGGGGAATAAGACAAAAACTGATTACTGCCCGCAAAAAGAAGACTGATGCCCTGTGGCTCGCTCTTAGAGAGAGCAACAAACAATACAACAGACTTATAACCAACTCCCAGCGTAATGCCTGGAGAACTTTTTGTCAGGAAACAGAGTCTGTTAAGGAATCCGGAAGGATGAATAAGATTCTGAAATCCTGTAACGACAACAAACATACACTAGAAGCCGTTTACAAACCAAACGGAGACATCACCAAAAATGCAGAGGAGACATTGGAGGTCATGACACGAACCCACTTCAAGGATAGTGTCACTGATCCGCCAGTGCCTCCACCTGGTCCTCTACCAATCACCACCACCTTACTCAATACCATCTACAGCCCAGACAGAATCGAGGAGGCTCTTAAATCCTTCGATCCGTTGAAAGCTGCTGGACCCGACACCCTCAAACCTATCATCATACAGAAAGCTTGGACACACATCAAAGACATCACCAGAACCATTATGACAAAAAATCATGAAACCCAACACATTCCAACTTTGTGGAAAGAATCCCTTGGAATCTTTCTCCCAAAGCCTGGAAAAACTGACTACAACCAACCAAAGTCATTTCGCACTATCACCCTTTCTCCAGTGATGTTAAAACTACAGGAGAAGGTGATACTGTGGCATATGCAACACGACCTTAATATCGCTAAAGACATCAACAAACGACAATTTGGCTTTAAGAAAGGATGTTCAACCGAAGCAGCCCTTCATAAAGTTACTCACACCATCGAGCGCAGGATAGCTAAGAAGGGATATGTCCTAGGCGTCTTTCTAGATATAGAGGGAGCTTTTGATAATGTCTCTTTCAAGGCTATTTCTGACGCTATCAAGACCACGAAAGTGGATCTGGCCACAGCACAATGGATTATCAACATGGTAACTAACAGATTCATCACATTAAATCATAAGGATAAGTCGACAAGGGTTCGGATCCGGAGAGGGTGCCCTCAAGGTGGCATCCTTTCCCCTTTCCTCTGGAACCTGGTAGTCGATGATCTCCTGGCCTACACCGCAAGAGACATACCAGGTTATCTGCAAGCTTTTGCAGACGATCTGCTCTCTCTAGCGGAGGGGAATGATTTAGACATCATCTGGAACAGAACACGCAAAACCATCAACACAATAGAAAAATGGTGCCAAACCAAAGATCTATCCATAAGCGCACTCAAAACACAAATAGTCATGTTTACCTGGAATAAGAAATGGACACTAAGACCTGTGGTGGTGGGTAACACCACCATAGGTCTATCCAAATCTGCCAAATTCCTAGGAGTGACCCTCGACAGCAAGCTCAATTTCAATGAACATATCACCAATACCACCAAAAAAGCTACGGCATCCCTTATGCAATGTAGAAGAGCTGTCGGCCCCACTTGGGGTATGAGCCCTAAAACATGCAAATGGATGTACACCGCTGTCATCAGACCTATTCTATCATACTGCTGTAGTATATGGATTAGAGCAACCCAAACAGACACCAACGCGAGGAAGTTCAAACGAGTTCAGGCATTGGCATTGAGAATGATGTCTGGTGCCATGCCTAGTACTCCCTTCATCGCACTGAACCACCTCACTAACACTCCAGATATCATACTTTTCCTGAGAGGTGAAGCAGCAAAGGGCACAGCCAGGCTTCAAGCTTATGGAAGCCTAACCCTCGAAACTATCGCCCCCAGAAAAGGTACCATCACAACTCACACCACTATCAACAAACAATTCATGGTAGATCTCAACATACCACCCAAAGCAGAGAGAGACCTATCTATACCAACCATGATGCTTGAACGACGCTTCACGGTCACCACTCCTGGAGCTGACAACATTGGTTATAGAGGCTCACTCCAAAACACCATCGACAACATCCCCAGTGAAACCATCACCTGCTACACAGACGGGTCACGCACAGACTCAGGTAGCGGGGCTGGTTATATTATCACCACAGACAACAACAACACTACACTAGATGAAAGATCATTCAAGCTTCCCGATGATTGCACCGTTTATCAAACAGAACTCACTGCCATCATCGAAGCTTGTAAATATCTATCAACTTATACAAACACACACATCATCATATGGTCAGACAGTCTCTCCTCTATTCAAGCCATATCCTCACCTTCAACGAGGAGTAGGACTACTAGAGACTGTTACGACACCCTCAATACACTCGGATCCACTAACACCTTAGAGATCAGATGGATAGCTGCACACATTGGATTGTGGGGTAATGAAAAAGCAGACGAGCTGGCCAAAAATGGTACAACCAGTGAATCCACTTTGAATTGCCCAATTCCACAATCTTACATCAAACGCCTGATCAACGACAAAGTCACAAAACTTAATCAAGAATCATGGATTACTGATGGTCCCAGACACACTAAACTGACACTTGGACATAAAAACATCAACATCATCAAAAATCTCAACACTACACTCAGTAACAACAGACAAAATTATAGAACTGCAGTGCACCTCATCACGGGACATTGTGGCCTCAACAAACACCTACACACCATTCGCAAATCAGACACAAGTGCTTGTCCTAAATGCGGCGACGAAGAGGAGACTGTCTCACACTTTCTCGGACAGTGCCCGGCTATTGCCCAAATAAGAGGTCAATATTTCCGGGACTACTACCTCTCTGTCAATGACATATTCGACAACCAACACATCTCCACCATTGTCAACTTTACAAACCACACTAAACGCTTAGTGGTGCCAGAGGAGTTGGACCAGACAGGTGTAACATAGCGACTACTTTAACGCCGTCTTATTTCGCCTCTCTCTTCCACACTCAACCACCACTTAAGCGTTTATCTATGACACACCCCACAACACTTACCATCATCCTTGATTACACATCTTGATTCCACTGGCATCCTCCCACAGGACTGCCATACCCCAGAGGTAGGCAAAGCATTCATATGCTATCCTCTCGTGGGCCAACCAGGCCCAGCCTCTCTAAAAAAAAAAAAAAAAAAAAAAAAAGACATTTCTTCAATGCAATATAAAATACTATAGTTACATCAGACTAAGGACGGTAGTACCATGATGGTATGACGTTTGCTATTTGTCATTGATGTGCCATATCGTTTATTATATACATTATATACATAGTATGGTTCATTGCTCCTTTATGTTATTCATATTACAGATTGCTTAATAGAGTCACCTGTTTCATAAAGTTGACTATTTAGAAACGGGTAATTTTCCATTTTTGTTCTTGATAATACTACTTAGAGAGTAAAAGTCAAATGTTTAGGTTTTTCTTTGTAGTATATTTGGATAGGAGTGCCACACTGCTAGCAAACAGCCTAGTATCAGAATTTTATGTTGTATAATTAAGAAGTTTTGGTAAGACAATAGTGTATTTAGTTGATAACGCTCATTCTAGAAAAGTGAGCCGGTCAAGGATATGCGGATAACTTGGCACGCGTACGATTATTAGCAGATAGATACCACGTATTAGTTAATGTTGTTTTGCTTTGTTATTTGTTTGAATGTGGCGGTAAATAAATTGTTTTTGGAACAGCCCCTCCTTTCACTTTGCGCATATTTCGACTAACCAACCTCGAACTCCAGGGCACAATATCATGTTTGCAGTAGATGGGACGAATATAACAAATATATCTGATATTCTTGAGACTCCGGGATACGCCCTCACCTCAACAACAAGGCCCATACTTCTCCTCTACAATTTACTGGTATTTTAGCGTCATGAAGAGTGACTAGTTTATAGTGCATCGATTAAGAACTGACGATTTTTAGAAATCGTCGGTAAGGTCAGCCAATCAAAATACACATACAACATCAATCATTACCGGACCACGTTTAACCGCTTCTCATTCTACAGTAAACATAAGTAATAAGTTATGCCATCTATTTAAAGTACAACCGCATATTATCTCGACAGCCAATTCTAAATCGTTGCACTATAGCCACAATTCAACCTTCTAATCATTTCATTCGCTTGTTAGTTTTTTTTTCGCTAATTATGTTTTGCCGATCAGCTGCACGCCAATATCTCCTGTTGACATGTATAATTATTAATTATTCAATTTCATATCAAGCATAACAACCAATGTTCTCAACTTTCTGGCAAAGTCGTATTAATATTGGATACAGTATTATTAGTCGATCGCCATCGACTATTTAGAATTTGGAGAGTGGTGAAGATCTTCCAGATCCAAACAACATGATTAATTTATAACAACATTGTCTTTAATGAGACAGACTCTAACACTAACCCCACAGGTAGTGATAGTGGGAGTGGTAGGGAACTCTGCAGTCCTGTACCTGTCCCTGGTACACAAGGCTCTGAAACTAGACTCTAACACTAACCCCACAGGTAGTGATAGTGGGAGTGGTAGGGAACTCTGCAGTCCTGTACCTGTCCCTGGTACACAAGGCTCTGAAACTAGACTCTAACACTAACTCCACAGGTAGTGATAGTGGGAGTGGTAGGGAACTCTGCAGTCCTGTACCTGTCCCTGGTACACAAGGCTCTGAAACTAGACTCTAACACTAACCCCACAGGTAGTGATAGCGGGAGTGGTAGGGAACTCTGCAGTCCTGTACCTGTCCCTGGTACACAAGGCTCTGAAACTAGACTCTAACACTAACCCCACAGGTAGTGATAGTGGGAGTGGTAGGGAACTCTGCAGTCCTGTACCTGTCCCTGGTACACAAGGCTCTGAAACTAGACTCTAACACTAACCCCACAGGTAGTGATAGTGGGAGTGGTAGGGAACTCTGCAGTCCTGTACCTGTCCCTGGTACACAAGGCTCTGAAACTAGACTCTAACAATAACCCCACAGGTAGTGATAGTGGGAGTGGTAGGGAACTCTGCAGTCCTGTACCTGTCCCTGGTACACAAGGCTCTGAAACTAGACTCTAACACTAACCCCACAGGTAGTGATAGTGGGAGTGGCAGGGAACTCTGCAGTCCTGTACCTGTCCCTGGTACACAAGGCTCTGAAACTAGACCCTAACAATAACCCCACAGGTAGTGATAGTGGGAGTGGTAGGGAACTCTGCAGTCCTGTACCTGTCCCTGGTACACAAGGCTCTGAAACTATACTCTAACAATAACCCCACAGGTAGTGATAGTGGGAGTGGTAGGGAACTCTGCAGTCCTGTACCTGTCCCTGGTACACAAGGCTCTGAAACTAGACTCTAACACTAACCCCACAGGTAGTGATAGTGGGAGTGGTACGGAACTCTGCAGTCCTGTACCTGTCCCTGGTACACAAGGCTCTGAAACTAGACTCTAACAGTAACCCCACAGGTAGTGATAGTGGGAGTGGTACTGAACTCTGCAGTCCTGTACCTGTCCCTGGTACACAAGGCTCTGAAACTAGACCCTAACAATAACCCCACAGGTAGTGATAGTGGGAGTGGTAGGGAACTCTGCAGTCCTGTACCTGTCCCTGGTACACAAGGCTCTTAAACTAGACCCTAACACTAACCCCACAGGTAGTGATAGTGGGAGTGGTAGGGAACTCTGCAGTCCTGTACCTGTCCCTGGTACACAAGGCTCTGAAACTAGACTCTAACACTAACCCCACAGGTAGTGATAGTGGGAGTGGTAGGGAACTCTGCAGTCCTGTACCTGTCCCTGGTACACAAGGCTCTGAAACTAGACTCTAACACTAACCCCACAGGTAGTGATAGTGGGAGTGGTAGGGAACTCTGCAGTCCTGTACCTGTCCCTGGTACACAAGGCTCTGAAACTAGACTCTAACACTAACCCCACAGGTAGTGACAGTGGGAGTGGTAGGGAACTCTGCAGTCCTGTACCTGTCCCTGGTACACAAGGCTCTGAAACTAGACTCTAACACTAACCCCACAGTTAGTGATAGTGGGAGTGGTAGGGAACTCTGCAGTCCTGTACCTGTCCCTGGTACACAAGGCTCTGAAACTAGACTCTAACACTAACCCCACAGGTAGTGATAGTGGGAGTGGTAGGGAACTCTGCAGTCCTGTACCTGTCCCTGGTACACAAGGCTCTGAAACTAGACTCTGACACTAACCCCACAGGTAGTGATAGTGGGAGTGGTAGGGAACTCTGCAGTCCTGTACCTGTCCCTGGTACACAAGGCTCTGAAACTAGACTCTAACACTAACCCCACAGGTAGTGACAGTGGGAGTGGTAGGGAACTCTGCAGTCCTGTACCTGTCCCTGGTACACAAGGCTCTGAAACTAGACTCTAACACTAACCCCACAGTTAGTGATAGTGGGAGTGGTAGGGAACTCTGCAGTCCTGTTACCTGTACCTGTCCCTGGTACACAAGGCTCTGAAACTAGACTCTAACACTAACCCCACAGGTAGTGATAGTGGGAGTGGTAGGGAACTCTGCAGTCCTGTACCTGTCCCTGGTACACAAGGCTCTGAAACTAGACTCTAACACTAACCCCACAGGTAGTGATAGTGGGAGTGGTAGGGAACTCTGCAGTCCTGTACCTGTCCCTGGTACACAAGGCTCTGAAACTAGACTCTAACACTAACCCCACAGGTAGTGATAGTGGGAGTGGTAGGGAACTCTGCAGTCCTGTACCTGTCCCTGGTACACAAGGCTCTGAAACTAGACTCTAACACTAACCCCACAGGTAGTGATAGTGGGAGTGGTAGGGAACTCTGCAGTCCTGTACCTGTCCCTGGTACACAAGGCTCTGAAACTAGACTCTAACACTAACCCCACAGGTAGTGATAGTGGGAGTGGCAGGGAACTCTGCAGTCCTGTACCTGTCCCTGGTACACAAGGCTCTGAAACTAGACTCTAACACTAACCCCACAGGTAGTGATAGTGGGAGTGGCAGGGAACTCTGCAGTCCTGTACCTGTCCCTGGTACACAAGGCTCTGAAACTAGACTCTAACACTAACCCCACAGGTAGTGATAGTGGGAGTGGTAGGGAACTCTGCAGTCCTGTACCTGTCCCTGGTACACAAGGCTCTGAAACTATACTCTAACAATAACCCCACAGGTAGTGATAGTGGGAGTGGTAGGGAACTCTGCAGTCCTGTACCTGTCCCTGGTACACAAGGCTCTGAAACTAGACTCTAACACTAACCCCACAGGTAGTGATAGTGGGAGTGGTAGGGAACTCTGCAGTCCTGTACCTGTCCCTGGTACACAAGGCTCTGAAACTAGACTCTAACACTAACCCCACAGGTAGTGATAGTGGGAGTGGTAGGGAACTCTGCAGTCCTGTACCTGTCCCTGGTACACAAGGCTCTGAAACTAGACTCTAACACTAACCCCACAGGTAGTGATAGTGGGAGTGGTAGGGTACTCTGCAGTCCTGTACCTGTCCCTGGTACACAAGGCTCTGAAACTAGACTCTAACACTAACCCCACAGGTAGTGATAGTGGGAGTGGTAGGGAACTCTGCAGTCCTGTACCTGTCCCTGGTACACAAGGCTCTGAAACTAGACTCTAACACTAACCCCACAGGTAGTGATAGTGGGAGTGGTAGGGAACTCTGCAGTCCTGTACCTGTCCCTGGTACACAAGGCTCTGAAACTAGACTCTAACACTAACCCCACAGGTAGTGATAGTGGGAGTGGTAGGGAACTCTGCAGTCCTGTACCTGTCCCTGGTACACAAGGCTCTGAAACTAGACTCTAACACTAACCCCACAGGTAGTGATAGTGGGAGTGGTAGGGAACTCTGCAGTCCTGTACCTGTCCCTGGTACACAAGGCTCTGAAACTAGACTCTAACACTAACCCCACAGGTAGTGATAGTGGGAGTGGTAGGGAACTCTGCAGTCCTGTACCTGTCCCTGGTACACAAGGCTCTGAAACTAGACCCCATCTCCCTGATGTTTGTACACAACCTAGCAGTGTCCGACATACTGGTCTCCCTCCTTCTCTACCTGCCCATGTTTATTGTGTTGTGTGCTAAGAGATGGGTGCTGGGGGAGGTGCTGTGTTTTGGGGTGGCTTTCCTTTTCTTTGTTCCCCTCATCTATGAAGTTCTCACCATTCTCTCCATCACAGGTACAACTGATAACTTTACTTAATGTTACTAAATGTAGATAGTAAGCTCGTTAATTAAGTGTAGTGTGTGTTCCATTGCATCACTTAACTTTGTTTATTCATTATTATCACATCTCAATTACTCAAACTACCTGCAAATTACCAAAACCAACACCCCCGTCAGTGTACCGCACGACACTGATCTGCACCAAAGTTGCCGCTTCAGAGCCGCTGCACAAGATATTCAGAACTATACTCTACCTCCAACTCGTACTGTCAGCCTGGCCGGTACCCTACCTCATACTCTCCAACTGTTACGCTTACTTCGACCCTATGGTACTGACTTGCTGGTCCAGTCAGGCTATAGTACCTGGAACCCCACAGACTGTCATAGCGTACTACGGTATTGTTATTTTAGCGGTTCCCATAGTCATAACTGCTGTGTTAAGTGTAGCTTTAGCTGTTATCGTCAGGGTTAAAACTAGTAAAGTCAGGGTGGCCATGAGCAAGGCTAGAGACCAGGGCATGAAGAAGATGTTCCTGACGCTGTCCATGATAGTGCAAGTGTTTGTGGCGTCGTATGCGTGTATTATACTTAACTTGGTGTTGGGTGCTGTGGGCACCTTCCAGAAGCAGCAGGGACATTGGTTTGATTTGTTGATGATATATACTAGCAGTCTTAATGTTGTTTTGAACCCTGCTGTGTACGTGCTGACCAACAAGAAGTTTAGGGATATCATGTTATCTTCTGTGAGAGGTTTGATAAGGAGGGGTCCGTAGTATCAGTGAGACTGACAAACTGTTTACAGTACTAGTAAAAATAGCAATCCTCATTGCATAATCTATAACGCTGCGTTACTGGACGTGTCATATAGTATTAAGCTTCTGAGAGGACGATCTCAGAAGCTTACATAGGACTTTAATTATCGAAGCTACTTTAAAAGCCCAAACTTTTGAACTTAATTCTTAATTATTTTCACCCCAAGCGAGGTTTTTACAATTTTATCAGACATAAAGATGATTCGTATTTGGTTAACCAGTATTTAATTTTACTTCCGATTGAAATTGTTGTTTTATTAAACAATGGAGTCAGTCAAGCAATAAAAAACTTACACGATTTACCTAAAAAATAGTACAATCTAGTTGCATAAAATAATACCTAAATAAATAAATCCTAACCAACGCGAACGAAACCATGATGCACTTTATTACTTACGCTGTAACATATTACCTAGGAAATAATCCTCTAAACAAGTTACCTGCCTTCTTTGTTCTTGTGTAAGGTTCTTTTTGGCCAGCAGGTAAGATAGTTTAGCCAGAGCAGCTTCAGCAGTCATATCCCCACCAGGTAGTATTCCAGCGTCAGATAGAACCTGAAATAACAACACGTGTATAACATACTGATAACTGATGTATAATTATAGGTAGTAAGTAGAGTATTATATTGTAGAAGTATAGTACAGTAGATAATGTACGCATTATTTTATTTGGAGCAGTGCGTTGTTTTATAATCTAAAATAAATTTCCCGTGCAGTAGGGAAATCAACAAAAAAGGAACTTAAAAGCTTTTATCTTAACATTAATCACCATTAAAGTTTCTTCAAAACATTCGAGTTAATTAAACTATTACCCTGAGAAATGTGAGGTGCTCAAGCATACTAAATAACTTTGCGACGGAGGAAAGCGTTTGCGGAGGAAGTAAGGCACAGCAGATAATCTGGTATCGTCAATTCTATACAATGGAAGGTCGTGATTGACTAGGATCTTATGAGATTTAGTTGATTTCCCCCATGATGCGGAAATATTTTCAAACCACTATTCTTAAAGTTTAGAACGTATAATGAGATAGAAAAACTTAGCTTGTGAAAAAAAGGACGGTTTTGTGAATATCTCATGAATTTAGAGAAACACAAACATTGGTTTGACGTTTGTACATGTTTTATGAGAATCATGAGGGGTTTTATTCACGATGAGCGATATAATAAACGCTGAAAATGGTTAAAAACCGCAAATTCCTAGCTACGAATTTGAAAATTCACGGATGTGCGTTAGTTTCAGTCGTAAAGTGTGGCAAAAGTCTTTGGTATGTGCTAAATGTCAAAAGTATGAATGTAGGGTGAAGAAAATTGTCTTAACAACACGTCGAAAAAAAGGGGCAGTAATTCCAACCCTCTCCCCCAGCTACCAGAATAACCTGAGGTAAGTGTAAACTACTCAGATTTATAAACTAGATAAACTAGATAAAACACTTCTTCATGATCATGTCCCACACTCAGACTATAGCTTTTACACACAGTACTCACTGTTTTTCATCAATTTACGTTTGTCAGAGTGAGGTTTGACTTTTTATACTGCTTGATGTGAGTGAGCGATTTGCAGTGTAGTGAATCTTGAAGGTCCCATCTCCGCTGAAATTCAAGGCACACAACATTTAAATTATATATTTAGTAACGCCTAGTATTACCTGGATTCTAGATACTGGAGGGGAAGGCCAACTGGGGCACACTTTCCCGGTTCATTTGGGGGGTGAAAAAAACCGTTAATTTGTGCCATGGTTAATGAAGTACTGGAAAACAAAAGAATGTATGAATGAAGGGACAAACTAACATGAAAACATGACAATATTTAGCTATAATACCACAGTACATTATAGTTTAAAATAAAAGTAAACCCCAGTTACATACCTTGCCGGTATTATACTCCACACTGACAGTACCAGTCAGACACTGGGTGATGTTCACCACTATCACCCCTCTCATGCACACTTGGCGGAACACCTCCAGTAGTTCCTCGCGCGCGTCCGGGCCATTTCCTGCCCCGTAACTTAGCAGAACTGCTCCTTTTATAGGAGGAGCTAGGAAGTGGTGCAGCTGTGGAATTTTAAGTAGATATTATAGTGGTTATATAATATGGTAAATGTGGAATGTAAAGTATTAAAGGTTTTGGTAAATGGCATGGTATTCTGTTTAAGTAACCTGTAGGTCAATGAGTGTCTAAAAAACTGGAAACTATATTTTTGATTTATTTTTGAAGCCTTCACTCTTAAGTAAGTGCAATCTTATTTGGTTTTATAGCGAAAGATTACAGAGCCTACTAATTTAATTTCAAAATTCAAATAAACTTTACATCAATGTATTACAGTTATATTCAATAGAAAATAGAAAACATCAGCAGTTGATACTGTTGCCCTGTTGGTTTTCTGTAATAAAGTACTCAGAGACAGCTATAGGAACAGTAGAAACATAATTCCAAACAACGAACCGTGGAGCAAGTCATGCCAGGGAAGAGTCGCAACATAACCACTTCACTACACATATCTGATTGTACACAAAACGGCAATAGACTTGTTGAGTCTGCTACACTCTTCCAGTTTACTGAACAAAGGGAATTTATAATTTATAATTATATCGGATACCTAAATGTTGTTCCTCAATTCTCAGCAAATATTTCCATATTTTAGAGCAGATCTCCTTATAAAAATTATAATGATTTAAGAATTTATATGAATTATAAAACTAGTGAATTAAATAGGCAATATCATATTTAAAAGCACTGTAATTTACCAGTAATGTGAGTCCCCATCACAGCTAAAGGTGACATATTGGGGGAATCAAACGCGTCAATATCCTCACACTTTGCCTTCAGGGAGCGGTTACCACGAAACAGCTTGTTGTTGAAGTATATTGCTACCTGGTCATGGTGGATTCTTTGTCAACTTAATGTAACCATTGTTGTAACAGTTATAAAACGAGTGGTAATCAAGTTGATCAATCAATAAAATAATTTATAAGTTAAACTAAGCATGTTTTACAACCTCTGGTATGATAAAGTGAGACGCGAATATGAGGGATCCCAATAAGTTGTTAACTGCGTCGTTTCTCTGCTCGCACAAGGGAATCTAGGGAATTGTTCCATTCAGAAATCAACACAATGTGCCATCCACTTTCCAGTTCATAAATTTCGATACAAAGAACAAGAATAATACTATGATTAGCTCTTTAGATAGAATAGAAACATCTTAGCAGGCCGTTTTTTTTTTCTTACCTGAGAGCCTGTCAAAATGACAGTCTTCCCCAGGTTTTCTAGCATGAAACTAAGTGCTGATGCAGTGTAAGACATTGTGTCAGTTCCATGAACAACCACAAACCCATCGAACTTTGTGTAGTACCTGAGTAACACTAATACTGTTATAACATCAGTAAATATCGACATATAAATAATTAACACAGCAATAACCATGACAGATATATATACCACACGATATTTCAGTTAAAATATGAAATGATGTATTTATATCCTACTCATATGATTAACCAACAACACAAGGAAGGTGGTTAACCATGTCAGAGCGGCAACAAAATGAAATATAAAGGCACTTACTTTTCAATTACTTTTGCAATGTTAGCCCAATCACTCATACTCATGTTTGCACTGTCAACTATAGTCTCTAACTCTTCGATACCGTAAATTATACGTCGCCCGTACATGGTTATTCTAAAAATTATGTATCATAAAATCGAAGTTGATAAAAATTGTTTCAAATATTGCAGTTTTTCCAAAGTATCATGTATTAATCATACAATTTTAAATAACTTAAAAAACCATAGGCTGTAAAGTGTTACAAATTACTTCACTGAACAGCCTATCATAAGGAGAGTGGAAGTTATTACTCACGGTGTAGCTCTCGGTTCATGGTCTGTAAGTATATCACCCTCACAGAATTCGTACTCAGAATCATACAATGATGCAAATGTCTTTATTTTTTCCTTCAGATATCCATGTTCAGGCGCGGCGTAAGCTGCAGTAATACAGTAAGATATAGGCTGATATCTACTGACAATATGAAAGCCTTTGATTTCTTACCAAATAATATTTACAAACAATGCCACATGTACTATTGTGTACATAAATATGCCAACCTTTTGTCTCAGGGTTTCTGCTCATGCCAATAGTTCCTCCAGTGTAGATTATTAGTATCCTGGAGACCATATTAGAATTTGACACAGAAGATCTCCGCAACATTTCAGCTAAGAACTGAAACACAAGATTTTGTATGCTATACTTGTAAATTATATTGCTAAATTAATTAAAAAATATGTGTACAGAGGCCTTCCAGAGGCACATAATCAACGAAAGTAATAAAATCAATGAAACTAATAAAATCAATGTTTTAGCTCATTTTACAAAGTCAAATATTTAAAACAATTAAAATTGTATAGTGCTCAATTTGTAAATGACTAGTTGATCTTTGCTATTGGAAGTTTGCCAAGGACTGGCAGCTAGAGGGGCAAGGAATGCACGGGCTTAGGGGCTTTTGTGCACACCAGAACACTAGCTCGGTACATTTTTGGAAACTAGAAGGACTGAAAACTAAAATTGTTTTTGAAGGAGGTTGAGGCATGTTTTTGAGAGGGACTGTATAATAGCTTGTGGTAACAACAGGCCTTTACTTTAATAGGATGAAGTTTTGGTTTTAGGACAGGGAGAAGGCATTAAGAAAATTTGCTCTTTGTTAACAAGGCAGAGGATAAGCAATGTTGGTTATAATATGTATCAATATCTAGATCTTCGTTTATCAATTTTCACTAAATATTTTTAAAATTTTAATAGGGAGGGGAATTCATCAACTTTATTAAGTACCTATCAAAAATAAATCTTATCAATGTAATAGTTCAAAAATCATAAATCGTAATCCTAAGTTAAAAACACTTTCTCACTACACTGCGCTCACACACGTTAGTAAGGAAAAGGAAAATGCCACCCAGCTAATTTTCAATTTCAAGATAATCATTTTGGATGTGTGGACCCTAGGGTAGACTTGGTGTCAAAATTTAAATTAGAGCATTCGAAATCTTTGTTTGTCCAATCAAGATCAGAGGAGACTGAGGTCGAACTGGAAGAAATACACCAGCTCAATCTATTTTAGTCTGATAATTGGGTTGAATTAGGGTACTAAGTGAACCACAGGGATCTGGATTCTGGGGATGGCCCGAAATTGCCAGGGAATCGAAAATGGAAATGGTCAAAGGGTATGAACGCTTAGGGGTGTGTGTTGGGTAAAGGCCTGTAATTTCAATTGACAGAAGCTGAAGGACTGCAGCTCAAAAGGCCCAGTGCATCATCAGCAAGATCAAGGACTCGAGTGCCAATAGTAGCTTTTACGAACTCATTTTCGCCGATTTGCTCAGTGGTCCCAGTGAGCCGCGTCCTACTGCTTAACAGCACATGATGGTTTTTTGTTTTAATACTTATTTAAATTTAAGTGATAATACAGCTGATGGTTTATAAATCATAAATTATGTTTTATAAAACCTTTCAAATAATATATAAAATGGTCAACTAAAAATGGCATTCCACAAATTCAAATCACAACAACAAGCAGTTGAGGCCCTCGACCATCAAACACTCCCTGACTTTTTATGATCCGATCAAGGAGTACACGGTACGTGTTGATCACGTTAAGGTCCAAATCACTTTCAGTGAGTTGAAAAGTTTTGTCACCATTGTCACAGCCTGCGACACTACATCGAGCAGTATACTAAATAAAATTGTTGTTTTCTTGAAATTGTTGTTTTCTTGAGTAACTTTGGTCTTTCTTAAGGCTGACCTTCTCAGCAAGGTGCTACAAGAATTTTGATGCCTTCCAGTGGCATAACTTTACATGTTGGCCTCCATTGCATTATTGCAAGTTTGTTACTTTCAACCTCATCCCTCAGAAGAAGAGCTTTGAAGTCTCCTAGATTTTTGAATGCAAATTTTGTAAGTATTTTACAGTACTATTTTAGATTGTATGCAGTTTTAATGACGAAATTGGAAATTATCCCAAATGAAATTACCAACCCACCGCTTCGGCAGGTAATTGATGCAGTATAATACACCGTTCACGAGCAATTCAAGAGCTACTTTGGTCTACTTGTTGTAAAGTGTCTTAGCTACATTGGTTGGGTTGCAGGGTCCCCCGCCTTTTTAAGTTTGTAAAAAGGACAAAAATTGTTAATTGTTTGCTTAATATGCCTTTAACTTCTCGAATATCAAATATTTGAATCAAATAATTTTTAAAAGATCTAGATCATAATAAATTTGGTCGAAAACAACTTTTGATGTTACAATTATAATTCACCTAACCATGTGCTTTCGCGCCACTGCAAGCGCGGCGCTTGTTTCACAAGTGAGGTGGGCGCACGCTACTGCAAGTGCAAGGGCTCTTATCTATTTGGATAGTTGCCATACGTTGTATGACCCGCCGAGCATGAGTGCGTGGCTCCCCCTGTATCTTGACATACGTTGCATGCCACTTTTCGCGCGCGAAGCGCGCGCCGCCGAAGGCGGAAAAAGGGGCATACCATGAAGGGAATCGGACTTTTTCGAGGGACGCATATTCTGCGTCCCTATTATCCTATTTGACCAAATATGGGAGTAATTGACTGAGATGGCGCGCGCGCGCCACCAAAACAGTTAAATGCATTGTTTTTAACCAAGTTGCAATATTTGTGAGTTTACTTGGTATCTTTGTAGTATTTTTATTATCTAAACGACTATATTAAGTCATTAGAACCTTCATGCAAACAAAAATTGAAATGTTTCAATATTTCTGTAAACTGAAAACTTGTAATTTTGTTCCAAACTGCTTGATTTTTGTACGGCGCTACTAATTCATGAAAAACGCTCTATATTTATATTTCGCATTGGATATATAGATGACCAATGATATCGTGGTATTAAAGTCATGTGACACCGCGATGAGCTAGCTGGCGTCTAGCTGCCTAACATCATATCTATGCTTTCTCCTTTGTCCTTTTTTATCACTCGATAGCGGTAACTCTTTACACATGCTTTTTTGTACAACCTGTTGTTCAATTTGTTTAACATCTCTCTGGTTATTGCAAACCACTTCAATCCCCAAATTTATACATCTAACCATCTCTCTGGTTGCTTCCATCTCGTTAAAGCCAAGGCTCGACCGGGACCGCTTTTTTGGGGCTAATATTAAATACTAGTGGACTCTATGCAGCTCTTCCAGCACCCCTAATTTTACTGATCTGGAGGTCACATTTTATTGAACCAGTACATGCTAATATTAAATACTAGTGGACTCTATGCAACTCTTCCAGCACCCCTAATTTTACTGATCTGGAGGTCACATTTTATTGAGCCAGTACAGGCTAATATTAAATACTAGTGGACTCTATGCAGCTCTTCCAGCACCCCTAAATTTACTGATCTGGAGGTCACATTTTATTGAGCCAGTACAGGCTAATATTAAATACTAGTGGACTCTATGCAGCTCTTCCAGCACCCTTAATTTTACTGATTTGGAGGTCACATTTTATTGAACCAGTACAGGCTAATATAATATTAAATACTAGTGGACTCTATGCAGCTCTCCCAGCACCCCTAAATTTACTGATCTGGAGGTCACATTTTATTGAGCCAGTACAGGCTAATATTAAATACTAGTGGACTCTATGCAGCTCTTCCAGCACCCCTAATTTTACTGATCTGGAGGTCACATTTTATTGAACCAGTACAGGCTAATATTAAATACTAGTGGACTCTATGCAGCTCTTACAGCACCCCTAATTTTACTGATCTGGAGGTCACATTTTATTGAGCCAGTACAGGCTAATATTAAATACTAGTGGACTCTATGCAGCTCTTCCAGCACCCTTAATTTTACTGATCTGGAGGTCACATTTTATTGAACCAGTACAGGCTAATATAATATTAAATACTAGTGGACTCTATGCAGCTCTTCCAGCACCCTTAATTTTACTGATCTGGAGGTCACATTTTATTGAACCAGTACAGGCTAATATTAAATACTAGTGGACTCTATGCAGCTCTTACAGCACCCCTTATTTTACTGATCTGGAGGTCACATTTTATTGAACCAGTACAGGCTAATATTAAATACTAGTGGACTCTATGCAGCTTGATGACCAAATGAAATCAGGCAGTTACAGCGCACTAACTGGAAAGGTAAAAGATGTATTTCAGTTTCTATTGTGGAAATCTTCGATACTTCCTGAACACTTCACTAATGAGGATCTAAAAATCATAAATAACCATGATCTAGAAAAACTCACCAGTCTATCAATAAAAGGATGCAGCTACAGTAAATCAGTGATGAAACATTACAGTGAACAGCTTTGGCAATCGTCCATAAACAGCCAGTACCAGCTGGAAGGGTATACAGAGGCACCTACAGTGAGCGCCACAAAGCTCAAGTTTCCGCCCAAAACATCAAGGCAACTTGAAACCTTGTTTCTAAGCTTGTTCTATCCGAACAACATAATGAACGAATTTCTACACCGCTTCAAAAGCAGTAAATTTGATTCTCCACTGTGTGATTGTAGGCGAGGGGCTCAAAATTCACTTCACCTGCTTACCGACTGTCCTGATGTACAAGCAGATAAAAGGAACAAAATGAGTGAGCTTCTTGAAAGACACCCTTTCCACAACATCAAAAACCAAGGCTATGGTGGGAACTCAATGTTGATATCATGGAGCAGACTTCGTGAGTTCTTTGATCTAGCACTGGAAATAACAAAGGATGCAGAAGAATTCCTTCGAATAGAGATAAAACTTTAAACAGTTGATTATATTCCAACTACCATAACTACACCATCCCTATGATTAGTGAGCCGGGTTCAATGTTAGACCGGACGAAGCATATATTTCATGAGCCGGGGTCAATGTTAGACCGGACGAAGATATGGCTACATCTCAACAGTGGATAACACAGCAGAGGTACTATTACAGTTAAATTCTGTTACCTGAACTCAACTTAATAGTTCTAATATTATAGCATATACTATAATATTATGAAGACATTTTGTGTCAAAATGAGGCTGTTTAATCATTCTTACACACCAAAGGTTGTTGTGCGTTTTTAATTAATTTATTATTGTTAAAAAGTTTATATTGAGAATTTTATACAGTAGTCTATAGACCAATTAAATTATTTACCGGTCACATATATATGCGGTTTTAAGAATTATATAATGACATTGAACGAACTTATTTATTGCGAATTTAAAGGATTGCTAGTATTTTATGTATTTGTTTTCACTTCTGCACGTTTAGGCAGTTGCTCTTGTGACCAGAGTTTTAGAGTTATATATATATATATATATATATCTATGCAGCTCTTCCAACACCCCTAAATTTACTGATCTGGAGGTCACATTTTATTGAACCAGTACAGGCTAATATTAAATACTAGTGGACTCTATGCAGCTCTTCCAGCACCCCTAATTTTACTGATCTGGAGGTCACATTTTATTGAGCCAGTACAGGCTAATATTAAATACTAGTGGACTCTATGCAGCTCTTCCAGCACCCTTAATTTTACTGATCTGGAGGTCACATTTTATTGAACCAGTACAGGCTAATATTAAATACTAGTGGACTCTATGCAGCTCTTCCAGCACCCTTAATTTTACTGATTTGGAGGTCACATTTTATTGAGCCAGTACAGGCTAATATTAAATACTAGTGGACTCTATGCAGCTCTTCCAGCACCCTTAATTTTACTGATTTGGAGGTCACATTTTATTGAACCAGTACAGGCTAATATTAAATACTAGTAGACTCTATGCAGCTCTCCCAGCACCCCTAAATTTACTGATCTGGAGGTCACATTTTATTGAGCCAGTACAGGCTAATATTAAATACTAGTGGACTCTATGCAGCTCTTCCAGCACCCCTAATTTTACTGATCTGGAGGTCACATTTTATTGAACCAGTACAGGCTAATATAATATTAAATACTAGTGGACTCTATGCAGCTCTTCCAGCACCCTTAATTTTACTGATCTGGAGGTCACATTTTATTGAGCCAGTACAGGCTAATATTAAATACTAGTGGACTCTATGCAGCTCTTCCAGCACCCCTAATTTTACTGATCTGGAGGTCACATTTTATTGAACCAGTACAGGCTAATATAATATTAAATACTAGTGGACTCTATGCAGCTCTTCCAGCACCCTTAATTTTACTGATCTGGAGGTCACATTTTATTGAACCAGTACAGGCTAATATTAAATACTAGTGGACTCTATGCAGCTCTTCCAGCACCCCTAATTTTACTGATCTGGAGGTCACATTTTATTGAACCAGTACAGGCTAATATAATATTAAATACTAGTGGACTCTATGCAGCTCTTCCAGCACCCTTAATTTTACTGATCTGGAGGTCACATTTTATTGAGCCAGTACAGGCTAATATTAAATACTAGTGGACTCTATGCAGCTCTTCCAGCACCCCTAATTTTACTGATCTGGAGGTCACATTTTATTGAACCAGTACAGGCTAATATAATATTAAATACTAGTGGACTCTATGCAGCTCTTCCAGCACCCTTAATTTTACTGATCTGGAGGTCACATTTTATTGAACCAGTACAGGCTAATATTAAATACTAGTGGACTCTATGCAGCTCTTCCAGCACCCTTAATTTTACTGATTTGGAGGTCACATTTTATTGAGCCAGTACAGGCTAATATTAAATACTAGTGGACTCTATGCAGCTCTTCCAGCACCCCTAATTTTACTGATCTGGAGGTCACATTTTATTGAACCAGTACAGGCTAATATAATATTAAATACTAGTGGACTCTATGCAGCTCTTCCAGCACCCTTAATTTTACTGATCTGGAGGTCACATTTTATTGAGCCAGTACAGGCTAATATTAAATACTAGTGGACTCTATGCAGCTCTTCCAGCACCCCTAATTTTACTGATCTGGAGGTCACATTTTATTGAACCAGTACAGGCTAATATAATATTAAATACTAGTGGACTCTATGCAGCTCTTCCAGCACCCTTAATTTTACTGATCTGGAGGTCACATTTTATTGAGCCAGTACAGGCTAATATTAAATACTAGTGGACTCTATGCAGCTCTTCCAGCACCCTTAATTTTACTGATTTGGAGGTCACATTTTATTGAGCCAGTACAGGCTAATATTAAATACTAGTGGACTCTATTCAGCTCTTCCAGCACCCTTAATTTTACTGATTTGGAGGTCACATTTTATTGAACCAGTACAGGCTAATTTTAAATACTAGTGGACTCTATGCAGATCTCCCAGCACCCCTAATTTAGAGAATCAATGTCCCTGGAATGTAACTGGAACAAATTCTTGTCCGCTGGACTTCCTAATTCCTAGCTCACTTCTCAATGTACAGGCTAAGTATTGATCAACTGAATTTTGCAGATGACTCCTCACGATTGGGATCTTCTGACCAAAGCTATTGCGGTACTGAAGCCATTCTACATCACCACAAAAGCGGCGGAGGGGACATGGTTTCTGTTTCGGAGGTTATCCCAAATATAAAGAAACTGGATTACGCTATCAGGAGCATATCCTCAAGTGGAGTCAGAACTCTGAAACCCACGCTGCTTTCCGAAATGTAAAACCAAGTATGTGATATATGAACTTGCAAGTGACCCATGCAACAACCATGTCACCATGTGGACAAATATTCATTTTTAACCTCCGGTTTGTGCTACCAAGCATTGATTCAGGCGTTATTGGTCGCTCTGCATGTCGTTTTAAGTTACTTTTCAAATACATCCTAATGTTGGGGTTTTTATAAGCTATTAATATAAAAGAAATATTTTTGGGTATGCAAACAAATCAACAATCATGGATTGCCTGTACAGTATCTTTACGTATCATCTAATGATCTATTGTGACATAATATATTTCAGGAGACTGAAGAAATCCAAAGATAGTGCAGCGATCTAAAGAGAATGAGTTAGAAGACCTTCGAAATCTGAAAGTGGAGTCGCTCTACGGGAGAAAAGATGCAGCATTGTGATGAGCTTAGGATCGACATTCGACAACTCGCCACTAAGATCTTGTGGCTGTTACGCCACTAACGTCAACACCGGACGTCACAATGGGATTATAGCCCTCTTAGAGAAGAATTTTGGATGGGAATTGCAAAGATTTATTTGGTGCCTTCACAGGATAGACCTGCCATTAAAAAATTTAAGGGGTTCTGAGTCCTGAACTGTCGAGAGAACGAATTGTATCATATTTTACCTTTAAGTTATTATATTCATAGACATGTCTGAGTGGTTATGTTTTGTTGTTTCACACACACTCATTCCCTTAGCATGTAAATACAACAAGGATGTAAATATAGAGGATTCAGGTGAACGGAACGAGAGCTAACCCTGAAGGGCAGGTAGTGTAATGTTTAGCTTATTTTGGTCTTTGTTCCTTTTCAGTTTCTTTGTAGTAGTTCCTTTAGTCCTAGGTTTGTAGTTTTGGGTTACTACTTTCTAACATACTTTCTTATATTTACAGGGTTGTTTTTAGTTCTAGTGAGTGTCTGCTGCTGTAAGAGTGAAAGCCAGACAAGTCAAGTTCCAGTGTGTGTGTGTGTCACGGGGACCACACAGAAGAACCTAAAGAGAAGATCTAGTGATTGTGAGTAAGGGAATATCACAACACGTTCACATCACTTCTGGGGAAGTGATAGAAGAATTAGTTTCTAAGAAGTTAGAAGAAGTTAGAAGAAGTAGTTTATAAGAAGTTTGAACTGTTATTAAGAAGGATTTACAGTTTTGGGAAGATTTGTTTGTAATCACATTACCACACCACTCACGAGGTTAAGTGAGTGAGAGTTGTGTTTGAGGTCTGTGTAGAGTGACGTGCAGTGATAGTTAGTGCAGCGTCAGTGTGCTAACCCATTACCAATTTGTTAACAATTCATTTACTAACCCATTTAACCAATTGTTACCAATTTAGTTACTAACCCAAATTACAACTTGTTTTACTTTGTCTCCCGTGATTGATCAAAACATACAATTTAACAGTGGTAGCAGAAAGGAACGATTAGATCAATCATGGGGGAAGACAAAGTCCCTAGGTTAACAGATACAACGTGTTATGGGGATTGGAAGAGAAGGGTTACTGTATGGGAAGTCCCAACGAGCACAACTAAGAACAAGAGAGCAGCTACCCTTATAACGTGTATGAGCGGTAGACCAGAGCAGGCTGCTATCCAACTCAAAATCGACGATTTGAAAGGAGAAGATGGAGTAAAGAAACTGATAGCAGAAATGGACAAACTGTTCCTACCAGACAATACCCAGCAAGTGTTTAACGCTTTGGATGCTTTTTTGGAGTATAAAAGACCAGCTGATCTATCTATGGAAGACTACTGCAGGGAGTTTCACTACAAGAAGAAAATAGCAGAACAGATGAGCGACAAGACAGACATGTTTGATGATGGTGTCCTTGGCTATTTCCTACTCAAGAACAGTGGTCTTGAACAGAACAGTATGACCTTAATTAGAGCTACAGTGACGAAGCTCGAGCTCAGTTTGGTGGAAGGAGCTTTGAAGAGAACGTTTGGAACAGGACTATCAGGTACGCTGATGGGTTCTTCGGGACTGGGAACATCAGCTATGTCGATTAAACAAGAAGTGATGTACAATCGACACTCTTCAAGCGAGACTGATCAGTCAGGGGACTGTTCCTCAAGAAATGCATCTACATCGCTCACTAGTTCAGATGAGGCAGAGAACGAGACCTTCTACAACAAAGACTCAAAATCGTATGGAAACAGAGGATCATACCATGGTTATAAGGCAGGAAACAGTTTCAGCTCAAGAGGTAACTACAGAGGTAACTACAGCGGTGACTACAGAGGCAGAGGCAGAGGTAACTACCAACTACCTCTCAGCCACGCAAGGTGGATTATAATGCAGTAGAGTTAGTTATATTATCAATATTTACTTACCGCTTGATTTGAATATGAAGTCTAAAAGCTCATTCCGAGTTGTGTTCTATGAGTAAGCTAGATGGTAGCATATTTATTTTAAAGGGATTAGATTTATTTATGTTTTGTTTTAGAACCATCTACTTCTGAGCTGCCCTGTCAAAATAAAAGGGTGTATAGGTTGTCCCGGCAAAAGCCTCCTTAAATTATTAATGGACGATCCTAAAGACCGTAATTTGGTCATGAACACTTCAGAAGAATTGAATGAAATAAAGGATATTGCCCGCTGTAAACAATGTCGGAGGAACCGTTATTGTAGCTTTTGCCCATTTTACGGTGTGAAGATGTTTTTACCATGGTAAATTCGGTACACGTACTCAAGTTCGACACGCACTCTAGTTCGTCACTTACTGTAGTTCGACAAACCCTGAGGTTCGACTTTGTCGAACTAAAGTGCTCTATCTGGACTCAAGTTCGATACGCACTAAAGTTAGACAAGAGAACTTTGACTGTCGGACTACACTTTTGAAATCTCCAATATCCAGCAACGATCCTTTACGAGCTTGAAATCTATTCGTTTGTTTGTTTTCCACTTGTCTCATGCTGTTCAATTATGTGTTTATATAATTTCTATAATCCATATCTATGGACATTTAATTGACCTCATACTCCATTGTTAGTTATTAGAATTGTAGGCTTAACGGAGAAATAAAAGAGTAACGTGGTAACTCTTACTTCGTATTGTAGATCTAGATTGTAGTTTATGCTAGTTAAGTAGTTAGCTAATTAGTGATTCACTCCCGGCGCGAGAACAAAGCGCCAGGAAAATAAGACAATTTTTCGCGCGAACTTGTAAATTTACTTACGCCGCGCAGAGGTGTTCCTTCATGGTGTATCCATAATATCTCTGATATTTGGATACGAAACATGTATCAACCTGTATCGTAGAAACTCTACAGGGGTAGAGTTCATCACCATAGTCTCCACCACCATAAAGTTCACCACCATATAGTGAAACGACCGTGGGGGTCACGACGTGATACAACTGGATAGAGCAACAATTATAATATTTGATGGACCAAATTTTTCAAACAAAATTTCGAATTTAGCATATCAGAACAATGTAAGGATACCCTAGATACCTTTATAAGAGAAGGCTTAGCAATAGAACGCACTAAACCGAAAATCAATAACATGCGTAAAACGGTTTTACAGACTAATTTTCTAGTACACTTTTACTACGCTGATCTGAGGGTTGTAAACTTTTCTGTTGTGATTTTTTCTTATTGGTAACCCGATTTTTCTCGCATGTATGTGTGCACTCTTTTCTATAAATTTTGCTGAAATTTCTTCCTAATGGTAACCCTGATCTTTGTCGCATGTATGTTTACTTTCCTAACCCAATTACCACACTCTCTGGTTCTAGTAGAGGCTCTTACGGGCATTGTCTGCTCGATACGCTAGGGACCCCAGATACACCTTACTAGACGTATTTTTGACCGTAGAATCGATTGAAAGTGGTTTTAAAATGATTGGACTGATTGTTCTGGGGTAAAATTGCAAAAAACCGATTTTTGGGCCAAAAATAGGCCAAAAAACCATGTTTTTTGATATTTTGAGCAAGTTAATTTTGTTGGTATGTCGGCAAAACTTGCATGAAGATAGCTAAAAGACAGCCGCACAAGATTGTGTAAAAATAAAACAAATCCCTCTATTTGTTCTGAGGTAAAAATCCAAAAAAGTGGTAAAAATTTTGACTTTTCTGCGCGCAATTTATTTTTGGTACTTATATGCTATATTTTGAAAATTTTTAAACTTATATCTTGTAATAACAATTAATTAAAGTATATTTAATATAATTTTGACCAAAAAATTCATGTTTAATGGAACCAAAATTTTAGGTGCGCCGCGCATATTTTCGAATATTTACACCGTGGTATGAAAATCGAGCGCTAAACCAAATAATGTCATATTTTCACAATAATATTTAGGTTGTTTTTTAGTGTTATCGTCGCATTTCGAAGCTCCTTTTCACCCTATTTGGTTATCTTTTTAATGTGTAATTTGATTACTAACTATGTTTTCACGTATTCTCATTGGGTGGAGTACCCATTCGTACTATTTTCTATCGTTTTTAGCATATGCTTTATCCTCTAAATTCGGTTCTATTTGAGATCATTTTAATGATTACCCTAAGTATTTACTATCTATCCTTTTAATCTACTTTTCTCTATCTATCAAAATTATTTGTCAAAATTAATGATAACTCTTAATATCTGTGATGTTCTCGTGAAATCCAACAAACTGCTTGAAATAGAGTCTTAGTGTTACAGTACAAATATGTCTGTCGTGATCTCTGCTGCTGTATTGGTTTTTCTAACACCTGGTTGATGAGATCCAAGTAGAATCGTAATCCTTTGTCTTTGAGTATTGTAGATATTTAGGTAAGACGTTTAAATGCCTCTATGTTTTTACAGCCAAGCCATTTTTAGATAAGTGAAAGTTTTGAAGCTAGGTACTTGTTGCATGCAATGCCCTCGATTACAGTAAAGCTTTTGCCTGAAAAACCTAATATAGGTGTAGGGCGTTACTGATTACACATCAAATAAGGCCATGTCTTCTAGATTTCAGGAATTCTTGTTACATCGGTTCTTATGTGCCCACAATAATAATATTTTGCTTGTGATGTGGTGTGCTTCATCATCTTTTAGTTGATAGTGTCCTGACTATTATTTTTGCAATGGGATTACTGCTCCTTCAGTTATATGTGGCATTGAGATAGTTGTTTATTATATTGTTTGGTGTCTATTCTTGTTGAGATTTCCTATTTATTTTATATGGTTGCTTATACTGGAAGCTTTCTATTTCCAGTTCGATTTTTTGATTTTTGGGTTATTTTTTGCTGTATAATATTATGTCTTTTCTAAAATTGTCTTTTCTCTGTGTGGTGTGACATAATATATTAATATTAATGCTTTTCATGCAAGTTAAAACAAAGTCTTCATGTTATCTAGCCAGGATTTGGACTATATTGATACGATAATATGATGTTATAATCCTCCAGAGTAACCGAGATGAATTCGGATCTTGCCAAAAAGGTCCTAGAAATATATGCAAAGGAGCTTAAAAGTATAGTAAAAGCAAAAAGTTACGATGAAATTCTGTCTCTATTTGATTCGAGTGTTGCTCTTGAAATAAACGATAGTTTGAATCGACAGCAACTTCAGAACACAACGACGTCCGAGGGTAATTATTCATTTTTCTGTTTCTATAACTATAAGTCAATAAAATGAATTATTTGACCTTATATTATATCAAGAAAATCATACTTTAGTTTGCGAGTAACGAGTTTACTAGAGATTCACTTTTCCAATGTCAACTAGACTACTGTAATGTACTGTGGTATAATATGAACTAATCATCAGCTTGGACAGAAATGAATAACGATGAGAAGATGGCAAGTTGCAGACATCACATTGTACAACTTGTGAAATTTGCAGGTTTTCATAATATTCTTACAAATTCAAAGTAAAGTGTAAATCACAGAATCTCTACAATACAAAAGAATTTAAAGGGACAGTTAGTTGTATGTTGAACTGATTTTAATTTTATCAAGTTTTTTTTTCAGGAGTCGAACGTAAGAATTAGAATATTAGAATATTTAGGAGTATTATTTAATTAGAATATTTAGGAATTTATAAGAATTAGAATAATTAAGAATTTGGTAATGAAATCAAACTTTTAATAACAGTTCAATTTTGATAATTATCAGATATAGAATACAGATGATCATTTAATTATGTTATAATGTTATCTTGTGTAATTATTATGTAATGGGTAGAATAAGCACACTTTATTTCAAAATATCTAATGTTAATGTTCTAACTCTCGCAGTCAACTCCAAATAATGAACTTAATAAAATCAGTGATAGTGAATTTAAATCAGTGATAGTGAATTTAAATCAATATTGATTTGTCGAATTTTTGTCAAACATAATGTCCTTATTATTTATGCAGGTTTTGGTGACATACAGGGCATGATTGTCAAAGTCGCACATGCCAAGAGAAAGGGGAAAAAGTTGGTACCATGGATGATGAGAAATTTGACAAGAGAAGAGAGGAAAATATTGGATCGAGACATGGAGTCATCTGGACATAAAGGTAACAACTTTAGATTATGCAAACCGCATTATTGTTGGTCTTTGCTGTGTAAGATGACTTCTTCATGATATCATATCAAATAAACTTGCCCACAGCAGCTCAGGACAAAGACTTATATTATAGACCACTAAGAATATAGAAATATTACCATTTCAGATCTAGTGAATCAACGTGCATCTGAAGTTACGAATATCTTCTCCGTCTACTTTAATACTCTATTGGAGAAAACAAGTGAGTAAATGTTCAGACTGTTATTTTAATGGCTTTAGTCTGTATTATAGATAAGGTAGGAAACTAATAGTATTTTTGTTAGTAAGTTTAAATCGTGTCAAAAATATCCTACACAAGTACACAACTGAAGATACAGCCAATTATGTTGCTTGTACTAAACACAGCGTAATATCAACAAAACCGATCAGAATGACGTTAAAACAATCAATGCACGTGCTCGTGTGTGTAATAACCCTCGTTACCACGGTTACTATGTAACTTCCTATTTCGCGCCTAATTTCCAAGTGCGCGGTCGTACATACATACAGCAGAAATAATTCTTTGAATTATAGTAGAGATAAGCATCGTAATTAAATTAAAAATAAAAGTCTGTATTAATGATTTATCAGGTTGATATTTAGGAAAGCAAAGTCAGCACATAGTATAGTAGTTCTTTGTTACCTAAGTTTATTTTTCACAGGTGTATCTTCGTATATTATCTTTCATAAACACTACATGAACTTTAAAATGAGATACTTAAAGACTTTACTCTCGAATGTTCAGATTGTTGTTCAAACATGGCAACTCTTGCCAAATTGACATATTTGTAACAGTCCCGACAATACAAAAGAAGTGCCCCCATCTTTTCATTTTGTTTCAATAACCAAAATCGTAACAGTATCTTTTTTTTCAGAATGTTGCATCTGTGACAAGTTACCAATAACGAATGTTTGCGAAGATATTGTTTATTTTCACACGGAAGATGAGAGATTGTGCACATCAGCTAAAACTTATTTGGAAATGCTGAGGTCAATTAGACCCCAGCTTAACCTCCCAAAACAGACTGTATGCATCTGTCTAGAATGCCTTGGTACTATAAAGCAGAAATATCAACAGGTATAGTACTAATACTGCATTTGTTGGATGGTAGAGCACATTTGCTCTTAAGAGCTTACAGTAAATTCATTGTGATTCTGACCTTTTTCATGTTCATTCAATCGTTACATAAACTTTGCAATTGTTTTGAATAATGAACATGTATTAATGTACATAAAGTGATTCGTGTTTCTAACAAATCCCTGAAAATGATATTCATTTAAACATAAAAAAATGTTTCTCAATGCTCAGCTCATTACCACGGTGACCATAAAACCTTGGAACAGGCAAAACGTTGTGGTCGTGTTGAAACCTCTGGGTTGCAGTTAGCTACGATTACTTTCAGATTTGTATTTATCTCATCAAACTGAGTTGTGGAACCCTTCCGGATGTCTCCATCCACATATCTTGGTGCTTGACCTCATTTAAACTATCATCTTCGGGATTGTCATGAAACAAAGATTTCTATTCCATGTTTAGGTATGATTTATAATATATAATTGTACAGCCGTATTTTCAATATATGTAATAATGTAAGGTAATAATCTATCGGTGGACACTAAAGCCACATTTAACTTTTAAGTGCTTTAACTGTGGCTCAACCTTGCCGTAAGTGTCGCCTAACTGTCTACCGACAAATTACCTAGTTTCCTAATGTATTGAGTATAATGAAATATAATTTCCTACTACATCCCAATAAATTGATGAAAACTCTTCGCTACATTAAGTTCAATACATTTATGTAACCCTAGATTAACACTTGTATTTCTGACGTGAAATTTGGATTCCAACATTATATTTTGACCAGATCACTACATCTTTGTCTCAATTGGAAAAAAGTTTGTGGATGAAAGCAGAAAAGCCTTTTGAGCACGAAATTAGTGAGGGACCAACATCCTCAATTACGAATGTTGAATCGAGTAGATCTCTTAAGCTTTGGAAATCCGAATCTTTTGGTTCGAGTCAGTCTAGTCAGACAGACGCTTTTGTTGTCGATTGGAGTCGCTGTTTCATATGTCAAGATGACAAGGTATCATTATATTCCTTATAGACTTTAACTTTCATGAAGCGTAACACATCTGCTATTTTTAATAGCGACTGACAGTTATATTAAATATTTATATAAAACAACACCGCTGGGCACTTTGCATAACCATTGGCATTAGGGGTCATTCACATATCACGTAATTAGCTGAGGGGGTGGGGGTTTCCAAATGATTACGCAAGTGTACTTTGGACACAATAGCTATGTGTAAAACTGATTACGGGGGGGGGGGGGGGGGGGGGGGGTAAAATGTTACAAACAATTATTACGTAATATGTGAACGACCCCTTATATTGATTTTGGTGGTTCAAATTAAAAAATTAAAATTTACAGGAGACTACCAAACTCATGAGCGGGATTGATTCAACATTTGAAATGCTAGCTAAAAACATGATCTGGATGAGTACGAACCGCTTTGATTTGTGTCTGGAAGATGAGCCACTGAATCATTATGGAACTGAGGTCATCAAAGATGCTAATTTGGCACATGCTTTTATTTCGAACAACGCGAAGTTTCATAAAGGGTGCAAAACTCGTTACAATAACAGCAGAATAGAGAATATCAAACAAAAACTGTTCAACCCCGAGCAACCTCCCTCTAAAGCTCTAAAACGCCAGAGGCATTCTTCTGCTCACGACAACACAGAGGAATCTATAAAGACATCTGCTCTTCACACTGTCACAGACTATATTTTGACCCAAGAGGAGGTATCTCCTGGACTGTACTTGGTTTCTGAACTGGAGACCGTGTACAATGACAGCGTGCGTGCTGCTTTACTTGATCCTTTAGCCACCTCCTCAGGACTGATCTCAAATCACGTCACAAAGTTTGCTGGAATGGTCGAAGAAGCTCTTCCTGGATTAACTAGGCTTAAAGTTGGGACAAAACTTTACTTAGTATTTGATAACAGGCTTTCTGTGGGTCTAACCGATAACTTTGAAGGCGACGATTATGAA
This sequence comes from Bolinopsis microptera, assembly GCF_026151205.1. NCBI lineage: Eukaryota > Metazoa > Ctenophora > Tentaculata > Lobata > Bolinopsidae > Bolinopsis > Bolinopsis microptera. The sequence continues at coordinate 5,526,722 of NC_087079.1, read as the reverse complement.
GTTTTACGAAGTAAAGTTGTTAAAATTATTAGAGATGATCTGGACAAATATGAGAACAGCTTTCATGGAACTTTTACTTCCTCTATTATTGACTCGGGAAAACCATCCTATCGACTTAGAGCTTTGATGAGTGAAATTATTGACGGTGATCCTGATTCAATTTCTCAAGAAGCCGAAATGTTAACAGAAATAGCACAGTTCAATTATAGGACCATAAAAAGTTTTAGGAAGGTAAGAAAATCTTAATCTATGTTATTATCTGGATTCTTTTGATATCAGAACATGGTATTCTTCGTGAAATTAGTCGATAATCGGCTGGTCTAAAATGAGTCGAATCTGAAATCTGTAATGAAACTATCGTATTCAATTTTTCAGACATCCTTCAGAAAGAAGAGCCCATACAAAGAATCACCCCACCTCCAATATGTTTCTATAAGACTATATGGAATAGTGAAATCGAGAACGCTGTTTGACGTTTTATACAGCTTAGGATTAGTGATTCATTACAATCGGGTAAGGTTAAAACATAATTTTAAAAATCCATAATATGAAACGTATGCCCGTTACGTTTTTAGCAATCCTAACGTGTATTTCATTTTTTGATCTTTTAACACACTTATTTATTCAGATACGGCAGCTCATCAACAATCTGGTTGCAACCGCATTACAACAGTTCCTGGATGATGGTGCGGTTATTCCTATGAATCTCCTCCTTGGTTTGTTTCTCATCTTTGCAAAGGATAATGTCGATAAAGCTGCTCTCACCACTACGTCTCCTGACGCGTTCCATGGGACCAGTATTAGTGGATTCCAACAACCAACGACAGGTATAGCATCTTGAATAGCTCGATCAAATACAGAACGTTGTGCGATATAGCTGCACATAATTTATAAGTTCACAATCTAGCAGATTTATAATACTGAAAGTTAATGTATGCATCATGCATACTTATATGATGTATTACTATCAGGCCTGAAGATTAGGCAGCCTTTCGTGACAATTTCAATATAACAATATCGTAGTTGGTCATTTGAAAATGTATACAATTTATGAAAAATATGCTGTTTCAGAAAATCCTGGGGAGAAGAGAAATCGGCCTAAACTCCTAGAGGTGAATGCTGAGACCATTCTAGCGCTACCAGATTTCTTCACCCTAGATCTTACCGAAGCTGTAACACTACCCAGTAGCTACTGCTACAACGCACCTTATGAGAGCCAAACTCCACAGATGCTGACCCATGAATCACTTATTCCTCATTACATCGAAGAGGAACATGCATGGCTCAAGTACGCTGCTGAGGTAGTGAACACACCAGTGAACAGACCAGATAACCTCGGTCTGACAAGTTTTGTCTTCCAATCCAGGCAAGAAGGGTCAGTCAAGCCACATGACCAGATTACAGTAAACGGGATTTTCCCCTTGCTCTTTGAGCAACCGAACACTGCCGTGATGCAAAAGCACTGTATCGATTTGGAAACAGCGGCCAAAAACGTCCTTAATCCCGACCAAAAGCTAACAGTGGATGTGTCGGATGCCCCCTTGTATGCGCTGTCCAAGCAAATCCAGTTTTCAATTCCGGGATACGACCTTAAAACCTACTTTCCGATGATGGGAGACCTTCATGTTGAACAGGTACTAAATTTTTAGTTTTCGACATTTCACATTTTTCTTATTTTTAGATTTTGGTTATAAATTGGTTGTAGAAGATAACCAAGACCAAAATTTGTTTGCCTTTTCAGGCTTTAAAAAAATATGTGTTCGGTGAGGGTAGTAAATAGTACAACAATTAACGCTAGTGGTTTAAAATTGATTTTGGTTTTTGGTTCACCAATTTCTTTGTCGCATCGAATCAGAATTCGGTGATTATATTTATAGGTCGGAAGAAATTGAAACTGCTGATTAACTGAAAAACATTTAAAAAACTCTGTTTTACATAATATAAAGAGAGTCTGGTTTAAAACTTCAAATTTAGAAATTGCGCTAATAAATAATTGTATATAAATGCATGAAATACTTCTTCGGACGCGGACGTTAACAAAATAATTAACCGTCCCATTTATTATCAGATGCCTAATATCATTATAAATTATCGTTGTATGACGATATAAAAATGTATAAAAAAGCTTTAAAAACCTTAAAATGGTTTTATCTGACAATTATCTTTAAAAAATGTAGAATACATATAAACAATATGATTACCAACTTGCACAAATTACACATACTATGGTAGAAGCCTCGGGTCACAACAACCACGAGGACAAAACTTCCAAATCAGTGTCCCACTTACTAGTACAATAACAATTTATTGTTATAACAACTATTGCTGGGATACCTTTTGTAAGTACATCCCCATAGTTCTTCTTTGCTGCGTCGTCCGTACTTTCGGTATCTGCTGAAAAAAATAGACTTCAAGACAACAAATAAAATGTAGATTAATAATGCAGTTCGAAAACAGGATACACTATATTTTTCTATCTATTTTCATGATTCCAATACTATATGCCCCATAAGTATGTGGTATATATTAATATTATAATTTATATAAGCCCGCAAGTGTTTATTAGGATGAGGACCCTTATATTACATTTAAAATGCCAAGTTTGCAACTTTTACTCATTACTTTGGCTCACCGGTTTTTAAATCTTTACAAGAAACAGTGATCTCAATAGAACCACCTTCGTCCAAATTGAGGGGGGTCGTGGAATTTGAACATTTGTCAGCGACCTCGCATCCTAAAAGATAAATACAATTACAATAATTATACCATGTTACCAATAGTTGTACATGTGTAATGTTTTTAACTGATAGTTTGATGAAATTTTTATTTTTTAACAGCATGCTGGGTTATAACAATTACTCTTACCTTCAAACTGTAGTTTCATCATGTTCACCCTGGAAGAGCTGATGTCACTGCTAAATTGTACCGTTATGCAGTGTTGGAAGTTAGCTTGCAGCGGTAATGCAAACAGGGTTAAAATACTTAGATTTAGAAGTACTGCAATGAATGAACACATAGTAAAGCGGTTTTGTTGAGTGAAGTGAATAGAATACAGTATGATAATAATCCTAGCGCCGCTGCGCTTTAAACCTTGCCCTTGATTAGGCCTTGATTACGTAGTAAGGTAGTAACAAGCAGACCAGACTAACGGACCTCGTTAACCATGCTAACATAATATAGGATCACGTGATTACGTAGTAACCAGCAGACCAGACTAACGAACCTCGTTAACGATAACGTAGTAACAACCTCGTTAACACGATCTCAGCCGCATTTAGCACATTCTGATTGTCATGTGATACAGAACCGTAACCATTTAGAACTGACCAGTATTAGCAAAAGTATACTATTTTTATTTGTCAATTGAATCCCAAAAAAGTATATACTTTGGGTTATTTGTAGAATACCTGGCATACAAAAAAAAACGGAAACACCTTCAAGTTACAAAGGTACAGATCATCAGAATGTCAAATAATAATATACACGTAGATAAAAATAGTGTTAAAACTTACACTTGGGTATTCACATTACTATTTGTCATACCCTGGGGGTTTTTTCGAGGGCAACATTTCCAATCTGGGCAACATTGCCAAACAACAATAACAAATACTACTATGAAAATTCCTTGTAACAAAAGTGTTCCGTAGGCCGTCATCGAAACGCCAAACAAGGTCGAATCTACTTCTTTGAACTTAAAATCGACCTTGTTCACGTTATCTTCAATGATATTATTGATTGCCTTCATCTCCGGGATCAGGGAAATATTGATCACATCAGGCGCCTCCAATGGATACACAAATTTCCCGTTGTGCACTTTATAATCCATGCTTATGTTCAAGGTTACCTGATTCATTCCATCATGGTGTGGGTTGATGAATATACGCTCATCGATTTGAACGGCATGAGTCATATTATCCCATTTGATGTATGCAGTGCATTGAGAATATGTCGCTGTAGAGTGACCTTCTTTATCAAAGACTGAAACATCTGACGATGACGTGACCAATATTCCCGATTCGATCTCGACGATGTTGGGTTCAGTGAGGTTGGATTCAATGTCGACACAATCTTTAGACCAGTTGTTTATGCAGGAGACCGAGATACTGAGCAGGAAATCGTTTTCTGGACACAGCTCAAAGACGTCAGTAGGACAGCCATTGAAGTTGTAGAAGATTTCATCTACGATGACTACCTTTCCTCCCTCCTCTAGTTTATAGCATTTCCCATCTTCGGCAAAAAAACCAGTTTGAAATATGCTGTATACCAGATATGGATTTTCCAATCTGGGAAAGGTGAGCATAAAAGAAAAGCCCACAACTCCCTCGTTTATAGCTCCTGGCATTTGGCTACAGCATGGAGACGCCCATGGCGAGTCAGCAGCTCTGGTGTGTACGCAGCCAGGGCCTGATTTAGCAGAATTTTATCTAGGTCTTCTGGGCCTAAATTCAAGGAATCGACGTCAGATTTACCCGTTTTCACTACTAAAAGAAGTTGCCTGATACGCTGGACAAAGTTATTGATATCGTGCATCTGAAATTTGGAGTGAGTTAAACATTATTTACAATTAGAACAATTTCATGAAACCTTTTTCGATTAATACTAGACAATCCGAACGGACCCAAAAAATGTCTACCATTTTAGAATAAAGTTCTGTACAATTAACAATCCTTTTAAATCTTTCAACATGAGGACGCTAGCCCAAACGTATTCAGAACTATGCAATTTCGGTTATAATTGATAACCACTCACAAAGTCTGCGTTTAAAGCTTGCATATCTAATTCACAGGTGCTCATCGCCATCTCTCTATTCAGGTAGCTCTCGAACGCTTCGAGTGTCCAAGTAACTCTTGCATTCTCTGTAACCTAAAAAATTGTATTTTATGTACGCTGTATCGTGTCCAGGATTTCGTGTCGAAACTACTATAAAAACTCGTCAACAGTAGAAATCCCACTTTATCACTGCGCCCTTTGAATCGATTAATTTATCAATGCCCAGCATGAGCACATAACTTTATTGTCGCTATTTCACAACCGTTGATAAGAGCAGGTATTGGAAATTCTAATTCTTATGAACTTCTCATCAAACTCATTATGTTAAATTTCTTGCAGGATTTGTTTCACCAAATTCCTGCTATTCTTATCACTCAATTATTTAATTTACGAATGGAATTTTAAGTTTTGAATCATGACGGAAAGCTGTAAAAATAGGGAGATTTAAAAGAATGACAGAAATAAAATGAAATATCTTACCTGCTGAGCCAAAGCCTGCTTAAAGTACACTTCATTGTGAACTATTTTATTGGTGTTGTCTTCTGCTGCAGACCTCTCATTTCTTGCATTCTTGTTTTCATCTAAAAAATAATCTTACTTTTACTTATAATTCAAAGAATTATTTCTGTACACTGTATGACCGCCCATGTGCAAATAGATAAGAAATAGGTAGTTGCATAGTAACCATGGTAACGAGGGTTGTTACACGCACTGCAAACATTTGCGAGCGAGCGACATTTTGATCGGTTTTGTGGTAATTACGTTGTGTTCAGTGCGAGCTACATTTTAATTGGCTATATCTTCGGTTGTGACGGATATTTGTTGATGCTATGAAAACTGACTACCAAAGAATACTATTAGCTTCCTCCCTGTGACCACTATCATTTGTTTCCATTATCATTTGTACACTGTACCGCCATGTGCAAATTAGATGAAAAATAGAAAGTTGCATAGTAACCATGGTAACGGTGTTAAAAGTGCACGTCCAATCATTGTTGAAAGCTGTATCTTCGGTTGTTTATAACTGGCTTTCAAAGAATACTATTATATTCCTTCCTGTAACCACGTGATTTCTAGTTTATTATAAAACAGTTGCACGAAATACATCAATCTTCGACCTTCGTCTATAAACTAGTCAGTTAAACAAAAAATTTCAGTTAAACAAAAGTTTCAGTTAAACAAAAATTTCAAACAAAAATGCCATTTATTGTATATTATATAGTTATAACTAGTTTATAGACGAAGATTGATGTATTTTGTGAAACTTTTTTATACTGTAAATATTAGTTTACACGACTTATCGACAATAATATACATTCGTATTTTCTGACCCATTATAGCTGAGCACGAATGTGATGTCTTGTAGAGGTTATCTTCCCAAGTTTTCTGATAGTAGTTCCAGAGGTCAACACATCTCCTGTTTGAATCAAGATACATTTTAGTAAACAGCTAAATTTAGTCACCCCTTTCCATAAGTTGGATATATCTGGTTCAGGTTGAACCACTTCAAACTTCAAAATATCGTAACCGATACAGAAGTTTTAGTTACCTATTTTCGTGGAAATCTCTTTCAGGGTTAGTTTTGACCAGCGCTTCTAAGACGTTCTCCGTGTCCGAGATCATTTGTGGCTTCTTTACATGCGGTTTTTTTACCGTCACCTGTAACCCGATGGTATCCACCTCTTTATAACCTGAAATGACAATTGATTTTGAACGGTTTCATATTAATATTGGCTAATTGATCGAATTTTATGATAATATACTTATTTATAATATACTGATACGTTCCACATGATCAGGGAAAAAAGGCAGGTGTTTTTTGCGATGGGAGACTGGTCTCATTGTATTACTCACTTGCAATCATGCCGCTCTTCTTGAGCGCCACGCCCATTTCCGGCATCACAATTTCATCATATTCTTGTGTCTTACACTGAGCAACGAAAAGCAGAACCAATACGGACTTAAGTAACATGGTGTATTGTCTTGGCTTCTGAGATAAAATAAATTTACGTTAACTTCGTGAAGCATTATGTATTCGACAGCCAGCGGAGACCGACTTCCAACGAAATTGTTATGTTAAATTAGTTACTATTTATTTCTAGAATTATACTTTTGACAGCTAATAGTGGGGGGTGAGTATGTGGTTCGTGGCCTAGTTAGTATAGACTGATGCTAAATTGTCTGGCCAGTGGTGTTATTAAAAGTAGTGAAAGGTATTTGTAAAAAAATGGTTAACCAAAGATAAGAAACTTGAAGTTATGAAATCAGTGGAGAGTGCTAATTGTCTGGCCAGTGGTGTTATTATTATTAGAAGCAGTAAAAGGTATTTGTAAGAAATGGTCAACCAAAGATAAGAAACTTGAAGTGATGAAATCAGTGGAGAGTGCTAATTGTCTGGCCAGTGGTGTTATCAAAAGTAGTGAAAGGTCTCTCTCTCTCTCTCTGTTCTGGTCAACGGTTTCTGGCCTCTTACGTTAAGATGGAGGCCTTCTCACCGTGCCCACAGAATGCAACTCCTGCTAGCTGCACGCCAGGACTCCCAAAGTATATACGAAATCATAAAATAATAAATATCAATGCAACAGACCCCTGGAGTCTTGAAGCTGTCACTACCTGTCTCAGAGCAAACCCACTTCCGTTGTAGTACTTCTGCGGGTAGACAAGGGACTTCCGAGCAAGGTCAAAGCCTGGGAGATATGTCTCTATGCGGAGATGGGCCTAGGTTGAGTTCCTAGTATGGGATTTAGCGAAAGTTCCTGGTGAAGAATCCAAGGAGGTTACCCAAAAGGGTTTTCCCTATCCAGTCTTGTCGACTGTTCCACAAATTTGAAGATATGATGTAGTTTACTGTTGTTAAGGTAGAGTTTACCAATTATCCTCATTCTGAACGTCATGATCTGGATGCACTTGTAGAGGAGGTGCTGGGATGTTGCTGCTTCTCCTGAAAAGTGTTCGCAATCTTGCGTCTTGAAGTTGACGTTGTTTGCCACGTTCTGAAAATAAACTAGTGGGCTGTGACCTATTCTGAAAGCGACCATGTTAGCCATCTGATGTGAGTTCCAGAAAAATAAAAGTTCCTGTATTTAATTTGTGGAGGAACATCATAAGTGGAATGTTCCTTTGTCACTGAGTGTGGCCTATTTGGGAGGAAGGGTTCTGGTCCTATGGGGATGTTGTTGGATTGATCGTCCCTTGCAAATTCTTCCGCTAGTTCTTTACCGTATACTCTTTAATGTCCTGGAACGAAGTCCTACTCGATGTGAATACCTAGTGAGTTGGTCTGAGATGTTCAGAACGAACCTGGAGTTAAAACTGGTGCTGTTAAGCGCTATAAATGCAGCCTGGGAATCTGAGAGGAATTTATGATTGATGGAGATCCTAAGTTATCATAAGTCCAGATACTTGCCATGTATAACGCAAATAGCGGGTATGATTTCCTCAATTAACCTGAAGGAGGAATGTCAGTCCTGAAATGTTACCATGTAACGTCGAGCTAAAAAAATGAATCAAAAGATTGAGTAATGCATTCGATAAACATTGTATGTTCTATTTGCATCCCCAAAGCATTGCATTGATGTTTATTCCTGATCCGGTTAGCTTTGCGTCTCAGAACTAAAGAGGTCCACTACGCTTTAGTGAGCTATGCTCGCCACCAGGGTACTGTCGATCTAAGGGTTCCCCGTGTAATGGGGCAGGCTGTGAAAAAGCAGCTCTGCAGGATGTCCGAGATGAACTGTTTTCGAGTGTTGAGATCTTCCGCTGTAGAAACTGAATAGAAGCAGTAAGGGTGTCAGTCAAACTCTGCTGCTACTAGATGATTGTAGAGCGTCCAGTCACACTTCAATGAAGAGTGTGGCAAAGCTAACCCGGTCCCCTGAAAAGTGGTTACTGGAGGAAGAAGTGCCAGGAATTCTCGCTATCAGTGTGTCCTCGTAGTCAGAGTTTAAATCCCTAATTCTGTCTTATCACGAGCCTGTGTCTAGCGTGTGTCAGCCCTTACGCATTAGCTGTCTTAACTGAAAAGACCTGAAAAGTGGTTACTGGAGGGAGAAGTGCCAGGACTACTCATTATCAGTGTGTCCTTGTAGTCAGGATGAGCGAATTGGAATCCCTAGCTCTGTGGTGGGTGACTTCGATGGGACCTGAAAGCTGAAAGAGAATTTCCTGGTGATTTAGTAGCTCTTAGAGCTAGGTATCTGTGTCTAATGTATCGTCATTTGTGTGTGTACTATCTTGTAACCTGATATCTGAAAGAGAAATTTCCTGGTGCTTGGTAGCTGTTAGTGTTGACTTCCTGATTCCTATGGGAACTTTGAGTTGGCAAGGCCCAACCTTTGTACTCAACAAGAGAGCACACCACCCGTTAGTGCCAACCAGGCCACACCACGTGGAGGTTCGGAGAGGATTTCGTGACCCAGTAGTGAAAGGTATTTGTAAAAAAATGGTTAACCAAAGATAAGAAACTTGAAGTTATGAAATCAGTGGAGAGTGCTAATTGTCTGGCCAGTGGTGTTATTATTATTAGAAGCAGTAAAAGGTATTTGTAAGAAATGGTCAACCAAAGAAAGTCGAAGAGATGAAATCAGCGACTGTTCTGTTGAATCCCAAAGTTTAGATAAAGATTATTGGTTATTTTAATTAAAATAACGTTTATATTACTAAAATGTGGATAAAAGCTTCAATAAGGATTAACAAGGGATCACAATTCCACTCAGAGTAATCCTTTCTGCAAAGAAAATATAAAATTAGCACTTGGAGTAAATAAGTAAAATTAAACTAATTTCAAAATACCGTTATAGGTGAAATTTGACTCAAACCAATACTAAGCAAAGGCAGTATATACAAGGTTTTTATACCGTTCTTATTGAATAATTGCACGGGTGTCGGCCCGGTCGGATGTGCGCTTTAGGGTTTTCTTGGACAAGACTAAGGGGGACTAAGAGAAACGAGCACGTTATGAAACTGATTTAAACGATTGTAGCATATTTAACAGTAAGGAAAATGGGAGCTAGCTGTTGAACTTCTTTGAAGTGACAAAACTCTCTCAAAATAATAAGAGGCTGTGCTGAATAGAGCTGCTTGATTCAGCTTAAATAAACACGTCCAATTATCGCGCTTATCTCAGTAATCATTCCTCCGACATCAATCTCGGGCATCCGGTATTAACCTCGGGCTTTCCGGTACTAACCTCGGGCATCCCGTCTCAACAATAATTCGATATTCATGCATACAATATCATTGTCTTCGCATCTGCGGCTATCAATCAACTTTCAAATCATCAAACAACTAGCTCGGACTAAAAATCCGTTATCTTTAAAATTGATCGTTATCAGTATTTATCTTTATTCTTAGAACCAGGCTTTGGCCGTAATCATTGATCAATCATTTTTCAATTATTCGGTATCGTACTGTGCCATGCTGTTCAATAAATGATTCCGCTTATTTGATCAAAGTTTGAATCACTCGAGTTCTCTCAAAGAATTTAACACTACTTCATGAATTAAGATGAAAGGGGATTTATCATTTTATTGTCCTAGATTCAAATTCTTGTCCCAAAATCAGGAGATGGAATCAGGTACTGTAAAGAAACCAGTCTGAAATCAGTTGGCACAGCTCCATATTCAACTTTACAACTTTACAACTTTTACGTGAATTCTAAAAAAACTAAAATTACTAAAGAAACTAAAATCAAAAATCTAAATACACATGCGAACTCGATCTCTACACGGATATCCACATTCCACACCCGTAGATCCACGGGTGTCGGGTATCCACTGTCGAGGACTGACTTGGTTTTAATCACTAAATTGTAAATTGATTGTGATCAATTATCATTGATTAGATGGACCCAACAGCGTGGTTATCAGGGGTGTAAAGCATTTCAGAATTTAAACCTAAGTCTCGCTAAACATTAAGGTATTAAAGTAGCCAACAAATGTTTGCCGGGCAATGAAATGTGTCGCTCATATCATCCCGATATCACGATTGATCAATTGGTGATGGACTCGTTACCGCAAGACACTTCGAAGTGCCACAAAAGATATAAAATAGAGTACATAGGATCGTGACGGTTAGTGATATTCTGATTAACCTTTATTCTCAGGTTTGCATGCATATGCAAGCACAGTTAATCGAAAAGACGGGATTGGAAGAGATTCTCGACAGCTGCGATTTGTCCATCGCACATGCAGGCAGCGCGGTCATTAATGTGCCCATGATTACTCGGGCTCGATACTTCATGGAGGTTGATAGTTGAAGATTTTAACCACCTACATTATTTGAGATCTTCTTTCGCATACGATATACATTATGATACAATTTATATTATTTATACAATCAAATACTAGCGCTTGACGCTTATGAGCGATACAATTTCTATGTGTCATAATATAACTTATTATTTACTATCTAGATAGGAACTATTTAATAATAATATTTTCATACTTTCAACAGGTTATCGCTATATCGCTGGAGGTTCTTAGAGGCCGAGCATTCGATGCTAGCGGAAGTACGAGTGACATCAAATCGTGGTCTCGAATGAATGCTGCAAAATATGTGAATTTTGAGTATTGGAACATTGTTCAAGAGTATCAGATCACAGTGCTTGCTTTTCTGAGGTTAGTGTTTTAATTGATGTATTATACTTTATAATTTTTAACACCCGCAAATATCTGTAATATTAGCGGCAAGAGAAACGCACGGAGAAACATAAAATCGATTATTGTCCATTCACAGCTTTAGTGTAAGCAGCAGTCTTCTTTCCCATGCACACTTTGCACAGTAACTTATACAGCGCTGTTGTAAACAACTATGATATTGCAGGGCTATTCGGGAGAGGAAGTTTGAGCTCAGGAGGAAACTTTTGGCAGCGCTCACCCCCTACTTCTTTGCCTTAGACCACACCCATTATGCCCGTTGGGTCCCAGTGAGCCTGTACGATTTGGAAAATCTTAAACAGATTAACCTCGAAGAATACGGTCAGATCGAACAATTTTTCACAATATCTAAGACGAGAAAAATGTATTCTGCCATGGCCATCGATCAGGCACACGAGCAGAATAATGGTCGAATAAAGAACATAAAGGGTGCTTTAGCTTTCCTTGGCAGCAACACCGAAGAGACCCTTTTCAAGTGGTCCGTTTACAGTCCTGAGTTCCTACGTTTGCAGGAGGAGTTTGAAGCTGCTACGGACGGGGAGATCCAATCCGCGATCGGAAAGCATCACCAAGACTCTCCCGAATTCCAGACTAGATGTCTCAGTGATATTGAGAAGACGGTCGACGCAGTCGAAAATGTTTTTAATCCATTCACATCAGATGCCATCACCATGAGATCGTTGCGAAATGGGCTGGAAATTTCAAGATCCGTTGAAATCGGAGAGTCCATTCGTTCTCTCAAACAGCTGGGACAAAGCCAGTTCGCTGAATTTGTGAAGGAGAGATTTCTGAAGCCATTTCCAGACAGGTAAACTGCGTTGGATTTAAAGTGATTGGAGAAGTCCAAAACTTGTTTTCCCTTAAATTAGATTAATCAAATCGGTCTAAGAAATATTAAGATCATCTGCATCAGAGCTGTATTTTTCAACGATTGATATCCTAGTATCGTTAATTTGATTTGAGCAGTAAATCTCCCTCCATTGCAATCGTTTACTTCAAACCGTATTTGATTGTGTTCATTGTCGACTGTTTAGATAACCGGTTATCTTATCAGAGCAGCCAACCTCTACAGTCTACAAGGGTAATTTTGGAATTTTTAAAAAGTCCCACCTACCTCCTCGCGGTACTAACTGTTTTTCGGATAATAATTAAGACACTCTGCTCCTATAAATTAAAAGTACGTTGATGCGATGATGTGCTTCGTAGCCGTTTGCAATTAACTCAAACTGTGTGTTCAAACTGTGCGGCTGAGTCGTCCAAAGAGGATCGCACACCCTACAACATAATGATTTCACAAAGATCATACGTGCGCTTACTATACATTCGAACGTTTGAGTAGAATAAAAAGCTTTATATCGCGATTAGATATAATTTCCGAGTACTATTATACTATTAATATTTCTATTTTCAAGCACCAGCCACCAGATAATAATTTTAGGGCGTCCACAGACGCCTGGACGCCCTTAATAGCCGCCTCTGTGATGGTATGTACTGAAACATGTTTGTACTACATGACATATCATCCAAGAACCAGTAGTTAAAACACATTTTAAAATAAATTAAACACTGCACCTTCTAAAGTGGAAAAGTCAACAAAGGCCACTTTTTAAAATTATACAAAAGATTAATCACATTCTGTTTAATAACAAATACCTTATTTTACTTACCGTTTTTGAGAAAATTAGACCTAAGACTCACTATTTAGCACCACGTACTTGCTGTTTTTCTGGGAAATGAGCAGCAGACACCCCTTCCCCCCCCCTCCCCCCAACGTAATATGAAGCAATGAGAAGAATAGAGATCGTTTTAGGTTAAATGTGTTGCATAGATCATGGGCTTGGTAACTGTTGTGATCGGACTTTATCTCGAAAATCTCTCTCAGGAAACCACTCACTGACGTCATAAGTAAAAACAACTTAACCCTACCGAAGAACTGTGAACTTGTGGAAAAGAAATGTATTGGTCTGACAGATGGTGCTGCAAAGGCGCTTCTCAACGAACTTCGGGCTGTTGCTCCGATAAGGGAGGATGCTGTCAGAGCTGTGCTCAGGTAAATGCCTACAATTATAATTGAGCAAGAGAACTCTTAAATTTTCGCTCTGCTCCTTAAATTGGACCAAACTCATTGTTGGAACTTGGAAAGAGGACCTATTAAATTTAAAGCTAGTACTTGTAATTGCACGGATATTGCAACCTTCTCTTATTTTCTATACAATAATTCGTCGCAGATACGAACCTAATGACATTCCTTTGGTGTTTGTGACTAGGGGCAAAATGTACTCGAACGCTAAAGCGAATATTCTAACTCGGTTGCGCTTAGAGGGGAATGTTCAGCAACCCTTGGTCGAGAGTGTTGTGGTTGATCTAAGCCATTTTATCTACACTGCAGCACAGAAACCTGCAGTCAGAATCTTTGGGGACCTATTTCTGGTGATTATACTTACAATCTTTTCTCAATCTTTAAGCTTATTCTCACACCGACAACTTCAGCTGAATGAAAGGTCGACGTGTTAATGACCTTTGGTTAATTTCAAATATCATGTACAAGTAAGCGTTGTGTAACGTTACTTTTATTTCCAGGCAGTTTGGGAAGATTTGATAAGGCTGAGTAGAAAACACAAAAGTGAATATCTTTCGATTGTCCAAGATCGGTATGATATACCCAACCCTCTGAAAGCGTCCACCCATGCTGGTCGAGGGTCAGGTCTTAGAAAGAAGATTACTAGAGACTCACCGGTTAGATATATATGCTTTTCTTGTGCCACGTCGCCCCCAGTGTTAGTTGTGTATATTATATACAGATGATATGGCATCAGTTGTTTGTAATATCTACTATCAATCTTTACTCTAAAATTATATCCTTCACGACGCCTTACAGCAATCTGTCAGCATATTATTATTAGCATGTTATATAATAGCATCTTATAAAATATTGACCTAATGTTTCTGCTGTATAAAGTGTTTTTATCCTTATGTAATATTCCATTTATTTCAGATACCCAAAGACTTCAGAGACAATTTTCTGAAGAACTCAGATAACAAAAATGATATGTACGTGATGTTGATTGCTTACTTGCACGAAGCCTCGAAAAAGGTCAAGATGAAATAACCATCTTCATTACTTCAAATAGTGAAGTTCTGACCAACCGAGGAGAGGCCTCGTTCGACGAGTGCAATCACATCGAAGCTGACACTCGGGTTGTTCAGTTTGTTATTGCATCCATCAAACTTGGCAAGACAAAAATTCTTGTCAGAACTGGAGACAGTGACGTATTGATCATCTTGATTGGTCATTGTAAGCGACTTTTACAGGATCAAAGTCGTCTTGAACTGTTTTGCGAACTCCACACCAGCCAATCCGGCAAGAAGAGTGACGTCACTGGTTACCTGGATGTGGTAGCAATAGCTAGGTCTTTTGGGCTAGACTATAGTTCAGGCCTACCGTTGCTCCATGCTTTCAGTGGCTGTGACTACACTCCTAGCTTCTATGGGATCGGCAAAGCTAAGTGGATCAACTGTTTCTTGAACAGGAGTGACATCATGGAACTTTTTCAGCGAATTGTTGAAAATCCACCTGATTCGTTTAGTGAAGATGATGTTATTGCAGTCACTTCTTTTACCCTATCAGTGTACGGAGTTGACAATCCAAAAAAAGGTTTACTTGATGGTCGATGGGAGAAACTCACCCAAGGGGTCTCCAGTTTTCGCTCTCTGCCTCCATCGCCTGGAGCTGCAATAATGCAATTCAGGAAAGCCATACACGTAGCTTCACATATATGGGGCAAGGCTCATCAGCCAATGATTGAGCCTCCAGATATGTTCTGCATTGAGCAAGGCTGGAAGATGAACCTTGGTGTGGTTGAACACATCTGGACCATCACTCCTGAACCATCAGATTCATTGACATATGCTAAGGTGACAAAGACCAAGTGTGGGTGTCGCAGACAGGATAACGTCTGTATGAGTCGCTGTAAATGCAGGGAATTAGAACTGCCCTGTTTGTATTCTTGTAAATGTAGGCGTCGTTGCCAGGGCAATGGGGCTGATGATTAATGTCTTCTGTTATTTGTCATAGTCATTAATTATCAACAAGAATATAAACAAAGCAGTTCTGACTCCCTTCAGCTATTTTTTATAATCGAGGTCGTCGAGAAGTTCATTTTGGCTCAAGGGAATTCTAAAATTTAGATCTAATTTGAAACGCCCAAATAATATATTATAACGAACTTTACAACAACTGACAACTACTCAACAGTTGACAAGCTAGATTAGATTTACACTAAAGAAACATGCAGTCACTAAAACCCAGTCTACTATTCTAGATAATGGATAGTTTGAAAATCGATAAGCAGCCACAACATAATAGTCTTGTTGGAGGAGAAATTAGGGACTAAATTTAAGGGACTAAGTTTTCATATATTTTGCAAATGGGATCTCCAGGGAAACTTGGTGCTAAGGAAAACCATCCCTAGATACACACTCTTCCGACGGTCTTGATCATTATATTTGAAGTTAGATCATTATAATTTGAAGTTCTTATCAATAGTTGCATTTGAGTAAACAATGTTATTAATTGGTTAGAGATTATTCATTTAGATTCGTTTATATTTAAGTCGGTGATCAGAGAGACCCTCTCCTCGTTTTATGTAAGTCTTCTGATCGAAGAAATACTGATCAAAGTTCATTGATCTCTGGAGCCAATTTCATCTAATTTCATCTCTAATTTTATCTACTTTAAATGAGCTATAAACTTAGTTGAGTTTCATGTAAATTGCAATTTCTCCGGGAATTAAATTCATATGGATTATAATAATTCGTTTTAACATCGTGTGTTGTTATTGGGTATTGACAAGATTTCTCTGAAGATTGATTATAAGCTATCGTACGGAACGCGCAAGCGCCGAATCAAAAGTATGTGTAAAAGTTTTTATTGCGCGCATTTACTGTGACATAATGTGTCACGTGACAATCTGCAACTTTGAATGCTTATAACACCAAGAACTAGGCAAAAGATGTAAATCTGGCTACGTAATATCGTCAAGTAAGCATCGAGGAGTTGTGTGAATATTTCAAAATCAAATTCGAGTATACACTCTTGGATTTAGCGAGGTGCGCGGGAAAAAGCGAATAACCGTCAGCACATGGCCATACAGCCTCCAAATTGGCATCTGAGATCGGTTATCGATGCGGCACTACTTACTAGTCCATAATACAATAATCTCAGGAGCCTAGGGGCTCTAGCAGACAAGTGCCTTATTTGCCCGTAAGAGCCTCTACTATTCAGAGATCAAACCTCCCCTTTTCAGTGTAACCTTGATAAAGTTTGACCATTGTTAATGGTCTAGCCCGGCGCGCGCTACTTCGTAGCACTTGCCATCGGGCCATTTCGAGAAGAAAGCGGCGCGCGCTACTTCGAAGAAATTTAGACGAGTAACATCCGTCAAAATAAAGTCCAATGCGTGACGAAAATTTGGTTTTACAGTTTACTTAGTTCCTTGTTTCACTTTGTTCGCAATTTTATTTCGGGAGACGTGAAGTCTAAAATGAAAGCTAAATTCAAACAAAATTTAAAAATTTACACAATTGAGGTTCGGAATTTTTAAAAATCTTTTAAATCTTTAAACATTAATACAAAAAATAAAGTCTCGCTGATTGCAACGTCATAACTGTTAATTCAAAATAATTGAAACTGTATGCCAAATATTATAAAAACTGCAAAATTGCACAAAAAAGTACGCGCGGCGACCACAGACCAAACGCACCGTAGTATTTTTAAACAACAATTGCTGCACGGTGGAATTGTTTTATTCGCATTTTTAAACAATTTTTGGTACCAAATTTATCAAAATCGGAAAAACAATGTTGTGCCAACTCATGGTGCTTATTACCTGAGGACCCCAGGCTATTATGTTCATAAAGATTTGGCGGAATGACAGGCTGAGCGCGGCCCAGTAAGGTGCTTATTGTATCATTCACATAGCCATGTGTATACGCGTACTGCGTGACGCGCTTGTTTCACAACTCCGGCGGTCGCGCGCTACTGCAAGCGAGAGGGCTCTGGTTAGAGCAAATTGTATCACGTGGTGACGCCCACTGTCGCTTCACTATAGTAGAGTTTCAACGATACAGGGGGAGCCGCGCACCCGTGCGCGGCGGGTCATACAACGTATGACAAGGCGCTTAGTATTGAGTAAATAAACTAAATTAAAAATAATCTTGTCAGTTGTTAAATATGGACTGACCCAGCGCTCGCTACTTCGGAGCACTCGCCTCGGGCTATATATTTCGAGAAGAAATTGGCGCGAGCTACTTCGAAGACTAGAAATTTAAACAAATAACATTTGTCGGTTAAAATTCAACTTTATGGTTTATTATTTGAATTAGTGCACAAATTTACATTATTCGAATAGTCAAATTAAAAAATAAATTAAAAATTCATTCATCATGATCTATGTCTGTGTTTGAGTTATTGTAAATTGTAAATCAAACAATGCAATATCATTTCCAAAATTTGTAAATCATTAAGCTGATTAAAACTTTTGTTAGAGTACTTAAAAATGCAAAGCAATTCACATCAATGTGTTTGTTTCAATGTTAGGAGTTACATAATTTTTTTGGTTTTCCAGTTTAGTTGCTTTGTAGTTGGGATTAGTGGATCCTCCATTTAAGGTGACAACCAATTCATCATTTGATGTTTGAGTACGAACGAAACCATACTTGATACTAAAGTATTAAAATATTCTGATACATGTTCTGAAAATTGTATATGTATATGATAATTTGACCATTGTTAATGATCTGGCCCGGCGCGCGCTACTTCGTAGCACTTGCCATCGGGCCATAACATTTCGAGAAGAAAGCGGCGCGCGCTACTTCGAAGAAATTTAGACGAGTAACATCCGTCAATATGATAATGAATAATCAATTACAAGCTACCCGGTATCCCGTAATTCTGCGTTTCTTGGATCTTTGGGATCGATCCAGCAAACATTAAGGGCAAAATATAAATTGTAGTCCTTACTCCTTTCACCATAAGAGCACGGGATTGCTTTTCTTGTGCTCCAGTTTCTTCTTTACATCTGGTCACATCTGCATGAGGTGTGAGGCATTAGGCAGTAGCTTATAACATGGGTGAAACAGGACACCACACGTGTACAATCTCAGCCGCGCCGTATCATAGCAGTTAATAGTTCAAATTGCATGGTGTCCTGGACAACCAAATCATATAGATTACCTGAAGTGGGATGCGCTTGATGTGCTGAGTACGTAAGATCATGCATGCGCTTACATTCGAACGTTTGAGTGAACAAAGAGCTTTATATTGCGATTAGATATTTCTGAATGCTATCACTAATCACTTTTTCTATTTTCAAGCACCAGATAATAATTTTAGGGCGTCCACGGACGCCTGGACGCCCTCAATAGCCGCCTCTGCTGCCCACAATGAGGGGCCATAATTGTTTCAATTATGTAACTACATAGAATTATTGTTATTATTATTTTGCTAAATCATCAGTATCACTGTTCCCGATCTGCAAAACTTCATTGTTTGCACTTATTCCTGTATTTATTCGCTGACGGAAAACAACTTGAAGCTTGGAAATCAGGATCTCTTTGACAGCTTGATTTAATTTTTGTTCTCACATTTTGACTCTAATTCAGGGTTCAAGCCTTCTTCGAAATTTTAGAACAGGTTGATATTTATGAAACACAAAGTTGCTTGGTTTAATTAACTCCCACTCTCAGTAATATTAACCAGCTTCTTTCAATTGGTGACTTCAATTCTAATAATAAGTATAACTCGTGCAAGTCCGAAATGGGCCGTGTGCTGCTTCTAGTAAGTACATGTGACAATGCATATCAGCACACTGTTGGCTTTCTTAGAGACCTAATGAGTACCAAGCGGAAATCATGATCAATTCTAATAATAGTTGACTAACTACTGAGAGTCATCAATTGAAAGGGGCTTTGTAATATTCTATTGATTTCATACTGAATTATCATAGAAAGCTACATTTGTGTATTACTATTTCATCATGGTCCTGGTGCTGGCCAAAGAAGTCTTAAGTAGGGTGTACTGAACATTTTTTGTATTTGTTTCTACTTTTCTAAAGATGAATTTAAAGCTAATATCAGTATATTCTTAGTACAGGAGCAAAAATGGTGAAGGCATTCAATCAGAAGGAGAGCAAGCGTATGACGTGTCACAAGAAGTACAAGATCAGAAAGAAGGTCCGTGAACACAACAAGAAGCTTGCTAAAACTATGAAGAACACCAACAAAAAGAAGAAGACCATTGACGGAAGCATTCCTAATCTTGCCCCATTTAAGGAAGAACTGCTTCTTGAAGCTTTGAATCAGACTGAAGCTAAAAATGAGCTGAAAAAGCAGAGAAAGAAAAAACCCCTAATTGTTGTGCAAAAGCCTAAAGCTCAGACTACTCCAGTTGCAGCAGCAAAATCAGTCTCTGCTCATGTGACAATCTCTCAGTGCGACATCATTGTTTGGGTGATTGATATTCGCAGCCCTATGGAATGCTTCTGTGACAAAACCTTTTCAGAACTCTCAAGTGCTGACAAATCAGTTGTTTTTGTTTTAAATAAAGTTGATCTTGTGCCAAAGTCTGTTGCTCATCAATGGTTTGTTATGAATTACTTAATTCTTATGATTTTCTAATCTTGAGAATCTACTCTGATTAATTTTTAATTTACTCACAACAGAAATCCTCCTCTGGGTTACTGATCCAAAGTTACAAATACTACTGTATACTATTATGTTTGAACCATGTTCTATGAATTATTTCAGGTTCTCTAGATATCAGGTAAAATACAAGCTAATATTTTAATTTTACAGGTACTCAGTTTACAGCAAGAAAGCTCCTACATTTGTGTTAAAAAGCACAGAAATCATGCTTACAGAGTGTGAGCAGATAATATCAGCTTATAAAGCAACTCTCGCCAGGTTTGGTGGGGCAAAACCATTCCTGTCACACCTCAAACAGATTCCTTCTACAGAAGGTTTGTGGAATTTTGAAAAAAAGTATATTTTTTAGATGCTATGATGTAAGGTACCATGAGAATCTGTAAACATTTGATCATGTTTTTCTAAGTATGACATGCTCAAAATGTGACCTATTTTATAATAATCGTTATATTTCAGAACAGAAGATTGGTATTATTGGGGGTCCTCAAGTTGGCAAATCTTCCGTTGTCAGCACAATTCTGAAGCAATGCGGTAGAACAAAAGCTAAGAGAAGCACCATGACAAAGCTCAGTGACAATCTCAAACTGGTCACTATGCCAGGTAACCGACTTTTAAAAGCCGCCAAACAAAAGCTAATACATTCAATATTGTCTAAACGTCTCCATTAGTTCCCATTTAGATGATTTTTAGTCCCCATTAGTCCCCAAAAGTCTCCATTAGTCCCCATTTAGATTTATCCTACTCTTATCTTGGACAAAACATCTCGATCGTATCGTTCTTAAACTAACTTGAAAACCATAAATAACTGTCAAAAATTCTGGGGACTTATGGGGACAAATGGTGAATTACGTCAACGAGTTGACCTCTAGTCCCCACGATTTTTAGTCCCCATTAGTCCCCAAAAGTCTCCATTAGTTCCCATTTAGATGATTTTTAGTCCCCATTAGTCCCCAAAAGTCTCCATTAGTCCCCATTTAGATTTATCCTACTCTTATCTTGGACAAAACATCTCGATCGTATCGTTCTTAAACTAACTTGAAAACCATAAATAACTGTCAAAAATTCTGGGGACTTATGGGGACAAATGGTGAATTACGTCAACGAGTTGACCTCTAGTCCCCACGATTTTTAGTCCCCATTAGTCCCCAAAAGTCTCCATTGGTAGTCATTACCCCCCCCCCCCTATTATACTTATTTCTGTTTTCCTAAAATGATAAAAGATCCTACTAAATGAAGAATTTCAGCATTTACAAATTTACGTACATGCTGTATAATGTATATGGGCAATTCCACCGTGACGGACACCACGATTTTGCTGTTTTTTAAAGTTCAAACGAATGTTGTACTCGAGATGTTGTTTATTTATCAGCTCCAACTGTTTATTAGTCCACATTTAACCTTTCTACAGGTTGTGTGAAAATTTCAGACCCATACTATTATTACTTTCTGAGATAGCACCCCTGTGACGGACGTGACGTAAATATGACACTTTTTTTGGGTGTCTACTCAGATGGTACCCAAATTTATCTCAAAAAGTTATCTATTGTATCTAATTTGGAATTACAATGATAGAAGAAGGTTTAGGGATGTCTGAGATGCCATTTTCTTAGAGATTGCTCAATTTTTGTTTGCGTGGCGCCATTTTCAAATTGTGACAGACGTGACTGTGACGGACACACGTTTTTTTTCAATTTTTCCAAACCTTCCACTCGACACTTTTATCTTGTTCAGTGACATCTACTCTGTATTCATGCCAATTTTTAGGCCTCAAATACCCCCAAGAGGTCTGCAACAGCCAAAATCGTCCATTTTGGGCATACGCTAGGGTATCAGTCTAGGGGCATCAATTATTTCTTTACTTGAACAAATTTATAACTCTGGTAAAACATTCATCACTGTTCAACGCATCATACTGTTGAGACCATATCCTAAAAGTTTCATTACTTTAGTGTTTAAAATGTGGAAGATATTGAATTTTTACTTCAAAAATATGCGAAAATAGGGTTAAGTCCATTTTTTGTGCCTTTTACCTCTGAAAAAGTTGTAAGCAAATAAAATGGCAAAAAATCAGTAAATTAAATTATTGAATTGCATATGATGTTCTTTGATAGTCTAGTCAACATAATCAACACAATCCAATCTTATTTGACTTCTATTTGTCTTGATTTTAGTCAAAATAATGGAAATATGGATAAAAATGGCTAAAAGTGAGCCGTATGCCCATATATGGGCATATACAAAATTATACATAACTCGGTCATTTTCTGTCCAATTTTTGATTTGACGACATAGTTTTGTTGAGGACGGCCTCAGCTTTAAGAAAAAATGCCTTTAAAGTCTGTTTAAAGATTTTTTGGAGCATTTTCAAAAAAATGTGACGGACGCGACAAGTTGGGACCCCCCTTACAAAATTTTTTTCTTAAAAGATACAAGCCTGATAATTTCTACGGTACTCCCTTACCTTCAGAAGAGATAGGTTACAGTGGTTTTTTGAATATAAATAGCACTATGTGGCTCAGAAAAAACTTTTTTGCTTAATTTTGTGACGGACGTGACACCATCTTTGTGGAAATTTTTTAGAAAAAGTATTTGAGTAACGGTTTTGAAACTTTGCATAGCTCTCATTCTTATGCATATGCCTAAGTATATGGAATTTCATAGAGAAATATTGCTGCATACCCAAACTATGGCCCTTTGAAAATTTGAACGATTTTTTTCATTTCCGAGTAGTGTTCCTTTGAATGAGAAAAATCAAAAGTTAACGCAATATGAAACAAAAAACTTTTGTTGACTTGTAAGGTTAAGAGTCTAATGAACATATTTTAACCAAAATTAGGTGCCTATCTTAACATTTTTCATTTTCACCAAGTGGAACCTTACCGTGGAATTGCCCATATATAAGAAACTGTTTATTTTCTTATCATGGATTTCACTTCACTCCTATTTCATAGATTCCTACTCTCCCCTTATCTCAGGTTTAATAGAGATGGAGTACAAAGGGCTGCTAAACGTGCTACACAATATACACAACTTTATGAACTACCCCACTGAAGTAATGATGGCTCTAGCACAGTGTATCAGTAAACAAGATGCCATGTTCCATTTCACTCTACCTGATTACAGCCATCCCGAGGGTTTGACAGATGCTCTTGCAGTGAGGTTTGTACTCATTAGACTGATTGGTGGTTTGGGGAAAATGTAGTTTGGGGATCATTGAAATTTCCTGTTTATCACTTAAATCATAAAAATTTGATAGCAAAGTTAAAGATGGCAATGATCATCCGCAAAGTTACAACAATATGAATTTTGAATTATAATATGTCAGTCACTAACGTAGTACATTTTACGATGCCCTAAACATTACAGGAAGTTTTATCAAAAAAACATTCCACGATTATAGGGCATTATATCTAAAACTATACTCTCTCAGGTTCAATCTGTACTGCAAAAAAGAGACTGACCACGAAGCAGTGGGACGACTGGTTCTTAAAAGGTTCCGAGATAAGAAAATAAAGTTCTGCGTTGTGTGTGAAAATGGGATTGCTGGCGGAGTAATTCCCGAGGAACAGATTCAGGATGTTCACAGATTGATGTTCGACGGTGACGCACTCAGACTTAACTCTTCTGAGGTGACTTTGGTTTTCTTTAATAATGCTAAATATCTAATACAGTATAAGATTATAAATATCCGTGATTGGTATATCGTTCAACTTGCTGAGTGCTGATTCCGATTGTTTTTGATATTATTATGTATATTATAATATGATACTAGTGAAGGTCGTGGTTACAGCCCGTTAACAAGCTTTCCACACAGCTAAACATAGAGATAACGAAGACAGAGAAGAAGAAGAAGTTTAATGATATGGATATTGATGAGGGTATAGAAGAGGAAGATGAGGAAGAAGATGGAGATGAAAGTGAGCTTGATGACGAGGAAGAAATGTGTTAACTGTTATATTGTTATGTTGAAAAGGGCCTTCAAGAATTTTAATATTCAAGCCGTACGCAGTTTTTAAACTTTTAAACTTTTTTCATTTCCGATTCCAGCTGAAACGCGTTTTACCAAGACCTGAGTTTCTAAGTTTGTCGTAATTTTATCCGATGGCTTGTATTAATTTATTCTCTTATTCGTTCAACTGTTAATGTCTTTCTTGCCATGCTTCCAGCTCAGTATTCAATACGGATAATCAAGTAAAAACTAAAACGATCAAACATACTTTATTAATACAAATTTGTGTGACACCTAATCCCAGTTCCTTACATCTCAAAACCCTATAATCACGACCTCACCATCCAGGTAATGAAACAACAGTAACAACCACCACAATGACATGACGTAATGAGTGATAATCACACACGTGGCGTCTCCAACCTCCTCTTCTGGTACATAGTCCTCAGCTTAACGGGTGTAGCCTACGTCATCCTCAACCTCAGTTACCACAGCGAAGAGAAAGAGTTCGAACACACGGGCTTCAACCTAGCAGGCAATGACACCATCGCAGTGGAGGAACAAGGCCAGTTAGTTGAGGTGGAATCCACCGAGCAGAAACCCTACTATACCTTCATAGTGTTCGTGATAACAGCGCCAGATCACACCCCGCACCGTGAAGTAATCAGGAAGAAGAGCTGGGCGGGGTACCGGTGGCTTGAAGATGATGGGACTGAGATAGACAGGTGGAAGTATGTGTTTGTAGTGGGTAAGACGGAGAGTGCAGAGACAATGGGTAAGCTAGAGGCGGAGATTGAGATGTATCAGGACATGATCATGGCGGATGAGCTGGATAGTTATCATAACCTTGTGTTGAAGGTTCTGTGGTTGTTGCAGTACTCTGTGGATACTTATAACTTTTCCTTCTTAGTCAAGACGGATGATGATAGTTTCATTAATATTAAGCTGCTGAACAGGTACCTCCACGAGCAGCTGAACAGTAATTCGGGCGGTAAAATGTTCTTTGGAGGCGCAAGAACGAACCGGCAGCCCGTTCTGCGGCGTGGCAGATACGGTGTTGGTAAGGAACTGTGGGATCCAGATACATACCCTCCGTACTGCAGTGGCAGCGGGTATGTGCTATCATTTGATACTGTCCAGGAACTTAAGTCAGTGTGGGACACGGGGGTTCAGCCTTTGTTTTATGTCGAGGACGCGTTCATGGGGACCCTGGCCTATCATTCAGGGAAAATAGAAGTGTCTACCATCAGGGGATTTTATTGGCATCAGAAATATGGGTGTAGTAATAAGCAGGCCCTGCTGATGCATTACGTTAAGCTTGACCAAATGGAGGAGTTTATGGAAAAGTATGAACAGGGGGTAGCTTATTGTTAGCGTTTAGTTAGAGCTACATCTGGTAGAGTTTTTATTTTAGATTTTAGAGAGAGTTATAGAATGTTAAAAACGTTTTACTGTATCATGTTCACCGACACCACTCACCAATTATTGTTGTTCTCTTTTTTTTTCAAATATACATATTTGTATATAATATATATAATATACAAATATGTTTATTTGAAAAAATATATATATACGTATATTGTATATTACACTAGTTGTGTTTTTACCGAACTTTAATATCAGTTTCATGAACTTGTTTTGTGCCTTTTTATCTTGGATTTGTATTTTTCTAATACGATCTTATTAAAATATCTGTTGTTCTTGAACAGTGAACATGGCGCATAAATGCTTTGGCCAATCGTGACTATTTTGTTAATGCTATATTATTATTAATATTAATTGGGTTACTTTACTTCACATGAAAATTAACTTATTTATATCTCCAGTTTTTGATCTCACTGATTCCTATTAATTGTTCAAGATAAAGTAGATGATCAGATGTTGACCGGATGTTATTAAGTTAAATTTAATTGATATGTTTTTTTCCCGCAGTAATGTGTACAGTTAAAGGAACCAAATCCCAGTTATTTTTGGTACTTCTTATTTCGTTTTTTTCCGTATTGCTGTGCTTATGATGTTTTAGTAATTCCTGATCAAGTTAATGTGTGGTAAACGATATGAAGCAAATTAACTAATTAGCAAATTAACTAATTAACTAATTAGCAAATTAACTAATTAGCTAATTCAATTCGGGCTTTTATTTGAATCCTTGACAAAAATTCTATTCCCTTCTAAATGATATAACAAACACATAATTGTTGATCTTAAATTTAATAGAATAATATTCAATATAAAGGGGGGGGGGGGGGGTGTCACGTCCGTCTATGTCCGCTTGTCTCATAGAATCCAAAAAGGACAGGACATAGGCGGACATAGGCGGACATAGGCGGACATAGACGGACATAGGCGGACATTGGCGGACATAGACGGACATTAGCGGACATTAATGGACACCTAAATTGCTAAATAAAATGTTCAATTTTTGCTGTTATAGGGGGGTCATGTTTTTTGTCCGTTCGGTACCCTATATTTTCAAAACGGACAAAAAATAGAGCGGACAAAAACGGACAAAAATGGACAAAAACGGACTAAAATGTAAATAACATTTAGATGCTTCCTCCTCCTACTCTTCCTCCTCCTCCTGGGTCTTCCTGATCTTCCTCAGTCCTCTTCCTCCTCCCCTCCTCAGTCCTCCTCCTACTCCTCCTCCTCGTCCTCAGTCCTCCTCATCAGTCCTCAACAGTCCTCCCCAGTCCTCCTCCTCCTCAGTCCTCCTCCCCAGTCCTCCTCCTCCTCTTCATTCTCCTCCTCGTACTCCTCAGTCCTCCTCAGTCCTCCTCCTCATCCTTCTCCTCAGTCCTCCATCCTCCTCCTCAGTCCTCCCCCAGTCCTCCTCCTCCTCCTCCTATTCAGTCCTCCTCCTCCTCCTCCTCCTCAGTCCTCCTCCTCCTCTTCTCTCTCAGTCATCTTCCGCAGCCATCCTCCTCAGTCCTCCTCAGCCCTCCTCCTCAGTCCTCCTCCTCTTGGGTCCTCCTCCTCCTCTTCATCCTCCTCCTCTTCCTCCTCGGTCCTCAGTCCTCCTCCTCAGTCCTCCTTCTCATCCTTCTCATCAGTCCTCCTCCTCCTCAGTCCTCTCCCAGTCCCCCTCCTTCTCCTCCTCCTATTCAGTCCTCCTCCTGATCCTCCTCCTCCTATTCAGTCCTCCTCCTGATCCTCCTCCTCCTCAGTTCTCCTCAGTCCTCCTTCTCATTTCTCCTAAGTCCTCCTCCTGAGTCCTCCTCCTCCTCTTCCTCCTGAGTCCTCCTCCTGCGTCCTCCTCCTCCTCCCTCTCAGTCATCCTCCTCAGCCATTCTCCTCAGCCATCCTCTTCAGCCATTCTCCTCAGTACTCCTCAGTCCTCCTCCTTCTCAGTCATCGTCAGTCCTCCTCCTCAGTCCTCCTCAGTCCTCCTCCTCCTCCTGGGTCCTCCTCCTGGGTCTTCCTGATCCTCCCCAGTCCTCTTCCTCCTCCCCTCCTCAGTCCTCCTCCACCGTTCGGTACCCTATATTTTCAAAACGGACAAAAAATAGAGCGGACAAAAACGGACAAAAATGGACAAAAACGGACAAAAATGGAAATAACATTTAGATGCTTCCTCCTCCTACTCTTCCTCCTCCTCCTCCTGGGTCTTCCTGATTTTCCTCAGTCCTCTTCCTACTCCTCCTCCTTGTCCTCAGTCCTCCTCATTAGTCCTCAACAGTCCTCCCCCTCCCCAGTCCTCCTCCTCCTCCTCCTGAGTCCTCCTCCTGGGTCCTCCTCCTCCTCTTCATCCTCCTCCTCCTCCTCCTCAGTCCTCAGTCCTCCTCAGTCCTCCTCATCCTTCTCCTCAGTCCTCCCTCCTCCTTAGTCCTCCCCCAGTCCCCCTCCTCCTCCTCCTCCTATTCAGTCCTCCTCCTCCTCCTCCTCCTCCTCCTCAGTCCTCCTCCTTCTCAGTCCTCCTCAGTCCTCCTCCTTCTCCTCCTGAGTCCTCCTCCTCCTCCTCCTCCTCTTCCCTCTCAGTCATCCTCCTCAGCCATCCTCCTCAGTCCTCCTCAGTCCTCTTCCTCAGTCCTCCTCCTCCTGGGTCCTCCTCCTCCTCCTCTTCATCCCTCCTCCTCTTCCTCCTCGGTCCTCAGTCCTCCTCCTCATCCTTCTCATCAGTCCTCCTCCTCCTCAGTCCTCTCCCAGTCCCCCTCCTTCTCCTCCTCCTATTCAGTCCTCCTCCTCCTCCTTCTCCTCAGTTCTCCTCAGTCCTCCTTCTCATTTCTCCTAAGTCCTCCTCCTGAGTCCTCCTGCTCCTCTTCCTCCTGAGTCCTCCTCCTGAGTCGTCCTCCTCCTCTTCCTCCTGAGTCCTCCTCCTGAGTCCTCCTCCTCCTCCCTCTCAGTCATCCTCCTCAGCCATCCTCCTCAGCCATCCTCCTCAGTACTCCTCAGTCCTCCTCCTTCTCAGTCATCGTCAGTCCTCTTCCTCAGTCCTCCTCAGTACTCCTCCTCCTTCTGGGTCCTCCTCCTCTTCCTCCTCCTTCTGGGTCTTCCTGATCCTCCCCAGTCCTCTTCCTTCTCCCCTCCTCAGTCCTCCTCCTACTCCTCCTCCTCGTGCTTAGTTTTCCTCATCAGTCCTCAACAGTCCTCCTCCTCCCCAGTCCTCCTCCTCCTCCTGGGGCCTTTTCCTGGGTCCTCCTCCTGGGTCCTCCTCCTCCTGGGTCCTCCTCCTCCTGGGTCCTCCTCCTCCTGGGTCCTCCTTCTCCTCCTCAGTCCTTCTCCTCCTCCTCCTCAGTCCTCTTCCTCCTCCTCCTCCCTCTCAGTCATCCTCCTCAGCCATCCTCCTCAACCATCCTCCTCAGTCCTCCTCAGTCCTCCTTCTGGGTCCTCCTCCTCCTCCTCCTCCTGGGTTTTCCTGATCCTCCTTCTTCCTCTCAGTCATCCTCCTTAGTCATCCTCCTCAGTCATCCTCCTCAGTCATCCTCCTCAGCCATCCTCCTCAGCCATCCTCCTCAGCCATCCTCCTCAGTACTCTTCAGTACTCTTCAGTCCTCCTCCGTCTCAGTCCTCCTCAGTCCTCCTCCTTAGTCCTCCTCCTCCTGAGCTAATGTCCACCAATGTCCGTCCGAGTCCGCCAATGTCCGTCCGGGTCCGAAAATGTCCGTCCGTGTCCGCCAATGTCCGTCTGTGTCCGCCAATGTCCGTCCTCCTCCTCCCCAGTCCTCCTCCTCCTCCTGGGGCCTTTTCCTGGGTCCTCCTCCTCCTGGGTCCTCCTCCTCCTGGGTCCTCCTTCTCCTCCTCAGTCCTTCTCCTCCTCCTCCTCAGTCCTCTTCCTCTGCTTCCTCCTCCTCCTCCCTCTCAGTGATCCTCCTCAGCCATCCTCCTCAGCCATCCTCCTCAGTCCTCCTCAGTCCTCCTCCTGAGTCCTCCTCCTCCTCAGTCATCCTCCTCAGTTCTCCTCCTCCTCCACCTAGGTCCTCCTTCTGGGTCCTCCTCCTCCTCCTCCTCCTCCTGGGTCTTCCTGATCCTCCTTCTCCCTCTCAGTCATCCTCCTCAGTCATCCTCCTCAGTCATCCTCCTCAGCCATCCTCCTCAGCCATCCTCCTCAGCCATCCTCCTCAGTACTCTTCAGTACTCTTCAGTCCTCCTCCGTCTCAGTCCTTCTCAGTCCTCCTCCTGAGTTCTCCTCCTCCTGAGCTAATGTCCACCAATGTCCGTCCGGGTCCGCAAATGTCCGTCTGTGTCCGCCAATGTCCGTCCGAGTCCGCCAATGTCCGTCCGTGTCCGCCAATGTCCCAAAAAACACGTCCGTTGTCTCATAGAATCCAAAAAGGACAGGACATAGGCGGACATAGACGGACATGACACCCCCCCCTATAAAGATCTCCCTTTTAAGTTGTACTACATAGTACATTACCCACACAATACTACATAGTACATTACCCACATCACTGTAACAACTATATTGTACTACATAGTACATTACCCACATCACAAGTTGTACTATATAGTACATAGTACATTACCCACACAGTACATTGCCCACATTACCCACATCACTGTAACAACTATATTGTACCCCCAGCATTATACACCAGATATTACCACCATGATAAGCAGTGAGGGCGCTGTGCAACAACTCATAGAGTCAAATGAACAGGTGGGTCCTGTTAAATGTGAATTTCATCAATACTACCTGTCATACATACTCCTGATTCCTGAAGTTAAACAACTACATACCATTCAAGATACTTATAAATAGTTCTAGTAACTTACTTTATACTTATGTGACCTATGTTGTGTTGTTATCACCTTATGGTCAAAAGATGTGACCCCATATTAAATCCATGAAACTATTAAATCCATGAAAATATTAAATCCATGAAACTTAATAATTAAAGTATTAAATAAAGTATTAAACTTTATTTAAAACTGTTACCAGGTGTTAGTGCTACACTTCACAGCGACCTGGTCGGAGCCCTGTAAGACTGTTGCTGCTTCTCTGGGTGTTCTTTCCCAGAAGTACCCTGGACTCACTGTTCATCAGGTTAGATATTTGGTGTTGACTGGTGACAGATATTAACCAATCAGTTGTCTAGGTTTTCTAGAAAAATTGTCTAGATTTTCTAAAAAAGTTTGTCTTTATTCTCTTGATGATTCACTTATTTTGATACGATTTTATCGTAGTCAGTTGCATTGAAATGTCGATTCAAGTAACTACTAGAAAAATGGATTTATTTTTCGTGATGCAGTATAATAGCGTTCGCTAATGAGGCGAAAGAAAAACAGAAGTTGTTTTAGTCAAGTTATAAGGTCACAAAGAAGTAGACCTTTCAAATATTTATTTATCTCGTAATTTGCCTACAATTTGAGGATACTGTTAACGGTCACTGACCATATTTAATCGTTACAAGGAAATCTAAACTTGTGTTTAAGATTGGTTATACTTTTTTCTGTAAAATAAAGGGCTAGTACGGTAAGAGCTTATAACTTAGTGATTTACCGTGTATGCGAGAGTGGGCCTCTGCTGCTCGTCTGCTGTGTAACAAATCTGTAAGGTTATTATTCTATTCACCAATGTCCAATATGTAATAATATAACCAACACTTAGAAAAATCAGAATTCACTCTTCTTCGGCCTTGTTTCGGACTGTTCGGGCACAAAAGTAGGACTATAAATGTTTGAACATACAATTTACTTTATATCAGAACGACAATTTGTCATGTTTGTGGTTAAAAATGTATTATGAATTACTGATGAGCACTGCATATTTTTGTACATTTTCTAAGTCAAGGATATCGGGACATTTTCTCCCAGATCCTAAGTTGCAGACATTATCCGCTGATGATCATATAATAACTTATCATATAATAACTTACGTATCTATATCTGAGAAGTTGAAAGAAAATCGTATATTTAGATCTCGAAATATATGCCCAATATATGCCTCGGTACCACTGCAAACCACCGATTTGGAGACATTTTCTTGTGTTTGAAGTGATATCTCAAATTTGCAACATAGAAATTTACCCAAACTTGTATATAATGTCAGTCTCATAATTATCTTATTATCTGGCAAGTAAATCGTATGGTAAGATCTGGGAGAACATTTTCTAAGTAATTTTTAAAAACGATTGATTTTCGGCAATTTGGAACAGTACAGATTTGGCGGAAAAAAATCGTATATTTAGATCTGGAGATATATTCCTGCGTTCCGCGACGAACCGCCAATATGGGATATTTTCTTGTGTTTGAAGTGATATCTCAAATTTGGCACATAGAAATTCGCCCAAACTTGCAGAGATTATCTGTCCTATTGCCATAATACAAGATCTGGAAAGTTTCAAGAAAATCGTATATTTCGACTTTCGTCAAATATTGTCCCGCGAAACAAATGGAACGGAAAGTCCAAGTCATGATGGTATTGTCCGCTTTTCTGTCGTTATTATATTCATTGCTACAGAGCTTCTCCTTAATTTATCCGAAAATTACGATTACAAAATTTTTATAAACACACAGTTTGTAGTTATCATCCCAACTTAGACTTACAAAGTGACAGTGCCTTATTTTATTACTTTTGTATTTATTGTATTAAGTAGAACAACAGCCATACGATTCTTGGCGGAGTTTCCACGAATTCGATTCACTTCCTATTTCGAGAACAATCCATTAGGCTCTAATGACGTGTTCAAACAGAGTACTGCTGTAGTGGTTGTAGTTAACAATGCAATGGGATAAGTCAGACTACACATGTACGGTTAATGTTCTGTATGGTTGTCACAGAATTACTCGTGGATACAGTACAGAAAACTCTAACTCGATAATAGACTGGTGCAGTCAAGGAGGTGGTCCGCTTATTGCGTGGTGGCCGTAAAGATACCCACTTCTAAACCTCTCAATAGGTTCAATAGGTTCAATTAAACTGAAATTTATGAACTATTAACAGTATTAATAACTGTATCTCTTGCTGAACTTTCATATTGTTTCAGGTTGATACAGAGAAGGTATCGAAGTTTAGTGAAACGAACAACATTGACTCAGTTCCGACATGCCTGTTTTACCTCAAGAAAGAGCTCAAGGTTTTTGGAACTTTTGAATTCTGTTTGCAACGTTTCTTTGTGTTTATGCTGTCCTAAATCTGATCTGGAGCACGCTTGCTTACTATATAGTTTCTATGACTAGAGCGCTGTTCTGATAATATATTTTATCTTTTGATTAGGGTATACTATCGTGGTTCTGTATCGTTCATTCGTGTACGGCGACACGTGCCGTAATAAATTGGCCCGGTCACACTCTAATTTCACTGTGAAAGCGCGTAACGCGCGCTATAATTTACTTTGTATGTCAACATTTTACACGTATGGTTTTTATGCGCGCGTTTAGATCAGAATCTTTTAACGAGATGGATAAAATTGAATTTCATTCATAGTCCAGTCATTTAAGGGGGGGGGGGGGGGGGGGGGGGGGGGGGGGGGGGGGGGGGGGGGGGGGGCCAATGGGTATTTTTTTTGTGAAACTTGATTTCGAGATAGCAATTGACCAACAAACTAAGACCAGTGACCGAACTTTTGAGGGGGTCCCGGACCCCAACCGCCAAACGGTGCGCGCATGGCAGCCACGCCCATATTTGGTCCAAATTAGGCCCAATTTAGCCAAATACCCTGAACATGCCCAAAACCAAGGTTTATGGTGCTCTACTTGTAGCTAGTGGTCTCCTGAACTCGTATATGAAATTTCATCAAGATTGGACAAAAAATGACTGAGTTATAAGCCAAAAACCATATGCCCATATTTGGGCATACGCACCAAATTTGGTAGATTTCGGCCCATAAATTGGTCAAATATCAATATTTTTGAATGAAACTTACTTTATATGAAAGGTAAGCCTAAACTACATATTACATACATGTTACATGGCGAGATCTCCATCCAAAAGGATTAGTCTGCGTCGACTGCGTCATTACTTTGTATTATACAACTTCGGCGGGTAACATTTCTCCATCCCTTTCGGTCTGCAGCTAATCTTCTCATACAATCAATCGTGAGTCCATTACGATCCAATCTCTGCTCAGCATCCTCAATGAATACATCATTTAAGCTCTTCCTAGGCCTGCCTCTTGATCTCTTCCCATGCTTGGGTTTCCATTCAAGTAAATAGTTGGGCAACCGATCTTCAGGCATTCTACTGACATGTCCAAACCAACGCAGCCGTTTTGTTGTTATTATGTCAGCAAGGGCAGTTATTGATGCCCTTCTTAAAACATCCTCATTACTTACTCGATGGAACCACCTCACTCTCAGGATTCTTCTTAAGCAGTACTGATGGAAAGACTCCAATCTTCTTGTCTGCACTTGAGTCGTGTTCCATATCTCACATCCATAGGTCAGAATGGTAAGAACAGCTGCGATGTAGATTCGCACTTTGTTGTTAATGCTTATGTTCTTATTCTTCCAAATGTTGTTGAGTTGGTTAAAAGCTCCGGTTGCTTTTCCAATCCTGACACTTATTTCTTTATCAATCTTGCCATCTGATGTAATTTTGGCACCCAAATAAGTGAATTGAGTGACCTGCTTTGCAGAGTTTCCATCGACAGTTATATCTATGGTCCTATTCTCTGGGAGTGGGTGCTGCGATGTATCTTTCCCAATGACCATGATCTCTGTTTTCTTTGCGTTCATCTTTAAACCCCCAAGTCCACAGTATTTCGCAATATTGTCCGTAGTTTCTTGCAGTCCTTCAACAGTGTCATCCATTCCTGCGATGTCATCAGCATAGTCAAGATCAATGACACATTTTTCCGGTTGTCTGTCTACATATTATCTGTAAGTTATAGCTTTATATCTGTTTAAATGTGGATACTAAGGCGAAAAAACCACAAAAAATGAACTAAATTGCCCATATCTCGGTTCGCGATATTTGCGGAATTGATCTCATTAAAATTGTAACAACTCAATCAGTTTTCAAAATGTTTGCATGAAATTTTCGAAATCGACTCGAAATCGCATTTCCACCTTATTTTAAATACGGATTTTTGATTTAGGCCTCCAAAAAAATTTGGCGGCCAAATTCTGAATTTTTGTGAGATAATTTTGGAATTTGGCCGCCAAATTTTTTTGGAGGCCTAAATCAAAAATCCGTATTTAAAATAAGGTGGAAATGCAATTTCGAGTCGATTCCGAAAATTTCATGCAAAAATTTTGAAAACTGATTGAGTTGTTACAATTTTAATGAGATCAATTCCGCAAATATCGCGAACTGAGATATGGGCAATTTAGTTCATTTTTTGTGGTTTTTTCGCCTTAGTATCCACATTTAAACAGATATAAAGCTATAACTTACAGATAATATGTAGTTTAGGCTTACCTTTCATATAAAGTAAGTTTCATTCAAAAATATTGATATTTGACCAATTTATGGGCCGAAATCTACCAAATTTGGTGCGTATGCCCAAATATGGGCATATAGTTTTTGGCTCATAACTCAGTCATTTTTCGTCCAATCTTGATGAAATTTCATATACGAGTTCAGGAGACCACTAGCTACAAGTAGAGCACCATAAACCTTGGTTTTGGGCATGTTCAGGGTATTTGGCTAAATTGGGCCTAATTTGGACCAAATATGGGCGTGGCTGCCCTGCGTGCACCGTTTGGCGGTTGGGGTCCGGGACCCCCTCAAAAGTTCGGTCACTGGTCTTAGTTTGTTGGTCAACTACTATCTCGAAATCAAGTTTCACAAAAAAATATCCATTGGCCCCCCCCCCCTTAAGGACAGCTGCCTGCAAATCTTCAGATACTCACGAAACTTTGCACAGACCTTCCCAAAGGTATGAATAAACAATTTTCGGTTGGAGACATTTTTTTTACCGTGGGCAAAACCCAGGAGGGCCACGCCCATATTGACCCAATAACGTAACTGACCCCTTGCTTCTGAAGGTCGTAGAGACTTCAAAATAAGCTTAAACGAAGCCGCATATGCATGTTTATATAAGAGTTATTGATCAACACATGGCCTAAAATCCTTACTTTTCGAGAAATTCGCCAAAAACCATTTTGGGCGTGGCGCTGAGCCCATTTTACTAACTTTTGATAGGATTGTGATAGAGTCTTTGGATAGAGTGCAAAAGAACCGCAATTGGCATATTTATATATGACTTACGAAGAAACATATGCCTTAAAGTGCTTGCTTTTTCAGTTTGTAAGCATTTTAGGGTGCATGTTGCTTCATAAGTTGTATATAAACATGGCCATTCTGCACAATTTGCACTTATTCAAAAATCTCTAGGGCCTTCATAGCTCAATATACCACATACCCGTAGTTTTGCATGATTTCTGGAACCGAAAATCAGTTTTTCGCCAATAACTGAAAAAGCAAGCACTTTAAGGCATATGTTTCTTCGTAAGTCATATATAAATATGCCAATTGCGGTTCTTTTGCACTCTCTCCAAAGACTCTATCACAATCCTATCAAAAGTTAGTAAAATGGGCTCAGCGCCACGCCCAAAATGGTTTTTGGCGAATTTCTCGAAAAGTAAGGATTTTAGGCCATGTGTTGATCAATAACTCTTATATAAACATGCATATGCGGCTTCGTTTAAGCTTATTTTGAAGTCTCTACGACCTTCAGAAGCAAGGGGTCAGTTACGTTATTGGGTCAATATGGGCGTGGCCCTCCTGGGTTTTGCCCACGGTAAAAAAATGTCTCCAACCGAAAATTGTTTATTCATACCTTTGGGAAGGTCTGTGCAAAGTTTCGTGAGTATCTGAAAATTTGCAGATACACCTCCATAAATGTCCATAAATGACTGGACTATCACCTTTGTCATTATTCGTTCAGGTGAAAAGGCTTTTTAGTTGAACTGATTAATTAAAAAAAACATCACAGTCATTCGGCATTAAACTTGGTGACTCATTTCAGGAGACGGTAGCTGGATTAAACGTACCACGTGTTGCTAAAACAGTTGATAAACTGATCACTGATTGTGGTAGTATAGCCCCAGCTGAAGCTCCAATCGAGGATCTGAACTCCCGGTTAAAGCGATTAACGCAGATGGCAAAATGTGTGGCGTTCATTAAAGGCAGTCCACAGGTGCGTATAATTGGTAAGATTTTGTTTGTCGTTCGTTTCTAAAAACTTGAAATTTACTTACAGTTTACTAATTATTAATAACAGTTCAGGTGTTCTGATCCGAGTTAAAAGTTAAATATCGCCTTAAATTACATTAACCTAACATGACCTAAACCCGAACTCAAATTTAACAAAACCCCGAACTCAAGTTTGCGGATATATCCGTTTATTTAGTGTTACATAACCTGTAGTTCACTTTCCTGATATCTCAGGCACCTAGATGTAAGTTTACCAGAGCTCTTATGGAGCTGTTCTCCACGTTGGAGGTAGAGTTTTCCTACTTTGATATCCTTTCTGACAACGACGTTAGAGAGGGACTCAAAACGTTTGGGGAGTGGCCGACTTACCCGCAGGTACTGGACACACCTCGCACTCTATTGTACGCACGTCTACTGCGCTGTGGTTTCATTTTTATCAACAATCGAACTCAAATATAAAACTTGCTGAGATATTTGACATTACTAAGTCTCAGTCTCCCTTCTTAAAGGCGAATACCTGCTAATAGTAATACCTGCTCAGGTGTATAATACCTGTATAATACCTGCTCAGGTGTATAATACTTGTATAATACCTGTCTAATACCTGCTCAGGTGTGGTTAGACGGAGAGTTATGCGGAGGACTGGACATTATAAAGGAGATGCACGAAAACGGGGAGCTTGTCACGACGCTACCTGTCAAACAGTCTCTTAACACTAGAC
Source organism: Bolinopsis microptera (assembly GCF_026151205.1). Lineage (NCBI taxonomy): Eukaryota > Metazoa > Ctenophora > Tentaculata > Lobata > Bolinopsidae > Bolinopsis > Bolinopsis microptera. Next base: position 5,489,379 of record NC_087079.1, on the reverse strand, counting down.
TCAAAAACCTCATCAGCTCTCACAAGGTAATTCTATATTTCCTACCACCGAAAACCTTTGATAGATATTTAATTATTAAGATGCAAATGCTATGTAACCTTTGAAAGAAATAATGAAAGGCTAAAAATCGGCATTTCTTCAGGTCATGCTGTTCATGAAAGGTGATCCTACAGAGCCGAGATGTGGTTTTAGTAAAACTACTGTTGGCATCCTGGCAGAGTATAATGTGGACTACAAAACATTCGATATTCTTACTGATAATGAGGTTGTTATACATATTTTATTGTACATATTTTATTATACATTTTTTTATTAAATACTTTTCAAATTTTACAGAGTACAGCAATAGATGAATATAAAATAGAATCGTTCAAAATATCGCCCCCATCTGTAAAATATGATGGGCACCCCAACACGGTAAACACATAGTGAACTATGTCCGCAGTAACTTGGACCCATTACATCCAATTAATCTAAATCCAAAAATGTATGAAAAACTATTTAATAACAAACAAATCCAGGGTGAATAACTGTGGATATAGAGTCAAAATTGGTATTTCAATACGTCAAATTCCAGATACATTAGATACAGGTCTGATTATATGGTCATTAATGTGTGAGAAGGTGTGCGGGTGAAGTGTGATATGACGTAGAAAGTATAGGAAGGTAGATAAAAAAATTAATAAAACAAAAATAATAATAATATGGGGGGCAAAGAGACTAGGCTAGACTGTTGTTTCACTATCCAATAAACATTTCCATAGATGCTTAGTGACCTCAGCTTTGAAAAGACTAGTAGACACAATCTGTCTTACCTGTAAAGGGAGTCCATTCCACAGTATATGGGTTCTGTAGAAAAATAATATGTTATAGCACTGCTTTGAAACAGTCTCAGATCAATACATATCCGCTAGAATATCTAAATCCTAAATATGTTAGTAAACCCTAATTCACTGTATCAGAGCATTACTACTAATAATCAGCTGATTTAATTGAGATTGTATTCCAGGTGCGGCAAGGTTTAAAGGAGTACTCGGAGTGGCCGACTTATCCTCAGTTATATGTGGACGGTGAACTTCTGGGGGGTTTGGACATTATCAGAGAAATGCACGAGTCAGGTGACCTCAGTGACTCTCTGAAGTGAAATATCTTGAGGGAAATATCTTGAGTGAAATATCTTGAGTGAAATATCTGAAGTTAAATAGTTTGGTGCTATGTGAACTCAAAGCTTGATTGTTCTTACGTTCTTATTATGATGGTCATGACTCATGATATGATCGAAATATTGAAATTGATTTTCTGAAAGTCTTACCCAAAGTTTTGTTTCGAAATATTTGCCGGAAAATGTCCAAATATATAATTGTCCAAATAATTTAATTTATTTACTTCTATGAAAGTTAGTTTAAATCCCTAGTTTTAATGTACTCAAATAATCTTTAAACTTTAAAGAACGCTTAATACAATACATTCGCTGAACAATACACGGTTAAATTAAAAGAGCCATACTTGAATGAAAAGAGTGACGCTTGAATGACACACTTCTTTAAAGGGTATGTCTTTTCATTCAAAGCGTGTTATAAATAACACTTTATTTACGCAACAATAGTTTCTCTATCTACTTCACAAACAAAAGCTAATAATTAAAGATAACGTTTATCATTATAGGATGAAATTAGAAGCACCAAAAGAAGAGCCCAAATTCACCTTGTTCTCCCCAGATACATCTCTTCCAACAGAGGAACGAACTCAGGTAGTTAGTGCGAACTAACGATCAGTTAATTGATCTAATTGTCAATTAGTTGGTTTTACTAATAACTATTTTATAATCATTTTCACTAAGTAATACCGGATTATGGCTACAAACCACGGTGGTTACAATAATTCAGATAACCTCCTGTTTCAGTTCAGAAGTCGGGCAAGTGATGTGTTCGGGTCGTTAAGCCGGGACACGGTGGCCCCCTCTGACCTCACCCCGGCCATGGCACCACCCCCTGCACCCCGCTCAACCTCAAGGTTTTTAGGGGTACACCATCAAAAAGTAATTGCGTTACTTGTTCTGTAGCGTTTGAGGAAATTTAGGAGATTTTTCATAAAATTTTAATCTGAAATTGCGATGCTACAGCAATGACTACTTTTAACCTGCTTTGAATTGCAATTTCCATTTGAACGGAAGTTCTAAATAGGCTTATTTTCCCTCTTAGATTATTGAATAATTTAAGTCTAAACACCTGCAGAAACGAAAGTGAAAAGGTGAACATAACCCCATCGATAGAGTTGTATAACAGCCTAACTAGTGATAAAGTAGAGAAGAAAAGAACCCCTGTTAAAGCTCCTGTCAGAGCCTTCGGTAAGTAATTCACAGCTTGGTTATTCCTTCTGTTAGAGCCTTCGGTAAGTTGTCCACAACTTGGTTATTCCTACTGTTAGAGCCTTCGGTAAGTTGTCCACAGCTTGGTTATTCCTTCTGTTAGAGCCTTCGGTAAGTTGTCCACAGCTTGGTTATTCCTACTGTTAGAGCCTTCGGTAAGTTGTTCACAGCTTGGTTATTCCTACTGTTAGAGCCTTCGGTAAGTTGTTCTCAGCTTGGTTATTCCTTCTGTTAGAGGCTTCGGTAAGTTGTTCACAACTTGGTTATTCCTTCTGTTAGAGCATTCGGTAAGTTGTTCACAGCTTGGTTATTCCTACTGTTAGAGCCTTCGGTAAGTTGTTCACAGCTTGGTTATTCCTTCTGTTAGAGCCTTCGGTAAGTTGTTCACAGCTTGGTTATTCCTTCTGTTAGAGCCTTCGGTAAGTTGTTCACAGCTTGGTTATTCCTACTGTTAGAGCCTTCGGTAAGTTGTTCACAGCTTGGTTATTCCTACTGTTAGAGCCTTCGGTAAGTTGTTCACAGCTTGGTTATTCCTTCTGTTAGAGCCTTCGCTAAGTTGGTCACAGCTTGGTTATTCCTACTGTTAGAGCCTTCGGTAAGTTGGTCACAGCTTGGTTATTCCTTCTGTTAGAGCCTTCGGTAAGTTGTCAACAACTTGGTAGTTCCTACTGTTAGAGCCTTCGGTAAGTTGTTCACAGCTTGGTTATTCCTTCTGTTAGAGCCTTCGGTAAGTTGTTCACAGCTTGGTTATTCCTTCTGTTAGAGCCTTCGGTAAGTTGTCCACAGATTGGTTGTTCCTACTGTTAGAGCCTTCGGTAAGTTGTTCACAGCTTGGTTATTCCTTCTGTTAGAGCCTTCGGTAAGTTGGTCATAGCTTGGTTATTCCTTCTGTTAGAGCCTTCGGTAAGTTGTTCACAGCTTGGTTATTCCTTCTGTTAGAGCCTTCGGTAAGTTGTTCACAGCTTGGTTATTCCTTCTGTTAGAGCCTTCGCTAAGTTGGTCATAGCTTGGTTATTCCTTCTGTTAGAGCCTTCGCTAAGTTGGTCATAGCTTGGTTATTCCTTCTGTTAGAGCCTTCGCTAAGTTGGTCACAGCTTGGTTATTCCTTCTGTTAGAGCCTTCGGTAAGTTGTTCACAGCTTGGTTATTCCTTCTGTTAGAGCCTTCGGTAAGTTGGTCATAGCTTGGTTATTCCTTCTGTTAGAGCCTTCGCTAAGTTGGTCACAGCTTGGTTATTCCTTCTGTTAGAGCCTTCGCTAAGTTGGTCATAGCTTGGTTATTCCTTCTGTTAGAGCCTTCGGTAAGTTGTTCACAGCTTGGTTATTCCTTCTGTTAGAGCCTTCGGTAAGTTGTTCACAGCTTGGTTATTCCTTCTGTTAGAGCCTTCGGTAAGTTGTTCACAGCTTGGTTATTCCTTCTGTTAGAGCCTTCGCTAAGTTGGTCACAGCTTGGTTATTCCTTCTGTTAGAGCCTTCGCTAAGTTGGTCATAGCTTGGTTATTCCTTCTGTTAGAGCCTTCGGTAAGTTGTTCACAGCTTGGTTATTCCTTCTGTTAGAGCCTTCGGTAAGTTGTTCACAGCTTGGTTATTCCTTCTGTTAGAGCCTTCGGTAAGTTGTTCACAGCTTGGTTATTCCTTCTGTTAGAGCCTTCGGTAAGTTGTTCACAGCTTGGTTATTCCTTCTGTTAGAGCCTTCGCTAAGTTGGTCACAGCTTGGTTATTCCTTCTGTTAGAGCCTTCGCTAAGTTGGTCATAGCTTGGTTATTCCTTCTGTTAGAGCCTTCGGTAAGTTGTTCACAGCTTGGTTATTCCTTCTGTTAGAGCCTTCGGTAAGTTGTTCACAGCTTGGTTATTCCTTCTGTTAGAGCCTTCGCTAAGTTGGTCACAACTTGGTTGTTCCTTCTGTTAGAGCCTTCGGTAAGTTGTTCACAGCTTGGTTATTCCTTCTGTTAGAGCCTTCGGTAAGTTGTTCACAGCTTGGTTATTCCTTCTGTTAGAGCCTTCGCTAAGTTGGTCATAGCTTGGTTATTCCTTCTGTTAGAGCCTTCGCTAAGTTGGTCATAGCTTGGTTATTCCTTCTGTTAGAGCCTTCGGTAAGTTGTTCACAGCTTGGTTATTCCTTCTGTTAGAGCCTTCGGTAAGTTGTTCACAGCTTGGTTATTCCTTCTGTTAGAGCCTTCGCTAAGTTGGTCACAACTTGGTTGTTCCTTCTGTTAGAGCCTTCGCCCTTCGGTAAGTTGTTCACAGCTTGGTTATTCCTTCTGTTAGAGGCTTCGGTAAGTTGTTCACAGCTTGGTTATTCCTTCTGTTAGAGCCTTCGGTAAGTTGTTCACAGCTTGGTTATTCCTACTGTTAGAGCCTTCGGTAAGTTGGTCACAGCTTGGTTATTCCTACTGTAAGAGCCTTCGGTAAGTTGTTCACAGCTTGGTTGTTCCTTCTGTTAGAGCCATCGTTCAGTTGGTCTACTATAAATGGAGATGATTTCGATATAGTTGAGTTGATAGCACAAATTTATCAGCAACAAGACGTGTTCATTGATTGAAGGTATAATATTATATACGTGATACATGTAAAGTACTTAATAAAGTCCATTCTAGTGTTACCGCATAAGTTCCTAACTCTCCCCTCCGCATAAGTTCCTAACTCTCACCTCCGCATCAGTTCCTAACTCTCCCTCCGCATAAGTTCCTAACTCTCTTCTCCGCATAAGTTCCTAACTCTCCCCCCCCCCCGCATAAGTTCCTAACTCTCCCCTCCGCATCAGTTCCTAACTCTCCCCTCCGCATAAGTTCCTAACTCTCCCCCCCCGCATAAGTTCCTAACTCTCCCCTCCGCATAAGTTCCTAACTCTCCCCTCCGCATGAGTTCCTAACTCTCCCCTCCGCATCAGTTCCTAACTCTCCCCTCCGCATAAGTTCCTAACTCTCCCCTCCGCATAAGTTCCTAACTCTCACCTCCGCATAAGTTCCTAACTCTCCCCCCCCCCGCACAAGTTCCTAACTCTCCCCTCCGCATAAGTTCCTAACTCTCCCCTCCGTATAAGTTCCTAACCCTCCCCTCCGTATAAGTTCCTAACTCTCCCCTCCGCATCAGTTCTTAACTCTCCCCTCCGTATAAGTTCCTAACTCTCCCCTCCGCATAAGTTCCTAACTCTCCCCTCCGTATAAGTTCCTAACTCTCCCCTCCGTATAAGTTCCTAACTCTTCCCTCCGCATAAGTTCCTAACTCTCCCCTCCGCATAAGTTCCTAACTCTCCCCTCCGCATAAGTTCCTAACTCTCCCCTCCGCATAAGTTCCTAACTCTTCCCTCCGCATAAGTTCCTAACTCTCCCCTCCGCATAAGTTCCTTACTCTCCCCTCCGCATAAGTTCCTTACTCTCCCCTCCGCATAAGTTCCTAACTCTCCCCTCCGCATAAGTTCCTAACTCTCCCTCCGCATAGGTTCCTAACTCTCCCTCCGCATAGGTTCCTAACTCTCCCTCCGCATAGGTTCCTAACTCTCCCCTCCGCATAGGTTCCTAACTCTCCCTCCGCATAGGTTCCTAACCCTCCCCTCTCCAGGATCGAACAAGAGATTCTTCAGAGCTCAGCACGAAATTACCCCACAAAAGTTTACAAAGTACACATTAGAAGACACAGATCTTACAGACGACAGGTAACTACTTTATAAGTCTGGTAACATTAGCCACGTGTGATGGGCCACTTCACAACCACATGTACAGTGTCATTTTATCTATGAAAAGGGAACACACTAGTTGGGCTTGAAATCTTCGTTAAACTACATCATGAGTTCATGTAAAACATTTGAGATAATCACTCTTTAAAGCAAAATGTCCTACCGGTAGGACATTTTCAAAATTTTTATTCCATCAACGTTTTCTCCGGATATACAGCTTCCAGTACCTTGTTGGTGACTTGTGTCACTCTCACCGACCTCACTTATTGGTCACTGAGTACCGTGTTACGGTATTGCCTAGCTAGGGTGTTAGTAAATTTAAAATCCTGACTTTTTAACCTCACCCTTACTATACTTTACTTATTTCAAAATAATGTATCAGTAATAACAGTATGGATGACGATCAAGAATTTTCCATTCCCACAGCTGTTGGCTGCTGACAACTAAATTCGCCAATTTAGCCGGTGCCCGGTAAGAATTGAATTATAAAATTTTGGGAAATGGTCACTTGTTAAACATACATAACTGTACTGCTGCCATAAAAAAATTAAATAAGGAATGTTCGAGAGGACACATTAGGTTGAAAGGACCATTCAAAATCACCACTAAATAATTAAATAGTGTTCAACACGTGTATCTTTAGCAACGTGTCCCAACTCTTTTTATGATGAAGCTGCTCGGTTTTCTGTTAGCCGTGATACCTTAGGGCCAACAAATTTGGGTCACAATAAATTTGGTTACAATAATTTTGGTTACCATAATTTTGGGCACAATTTGCAAATTTTTAGACTAAAACAATTTTAGTCGAATTTTTCGACTTTTCCATTTCATTTATTTGATTATTCCATTATTAAGCTAGTTTTTTTTTCTCAATTTAGCACATAAAGTTATACTTTATAGTGTACTAAGTACAGAAAACAGAACACATTGCATGTATCAGAAATGTACCATGGGCCCACGTGCACACCGCGCGCCAAACGCGACGGTCACGTGGACAAAATATTAACCTCTTGATCTTGTAACTTAAACCATACGCGCGTATTTTGGTAAGGAGGAATATTCTCGATCTGGGAACATTCCAACGGCGAGCCAACATTATATACATTAGTTACATATCATAGCATACAATTTCTTATTACACGCAGTAGGGACCTGTGTACAGTAAGCGATATTTAACTGTTTGTCATAAACATATGATTAAGAATGTAAGCTCAATAAAATTTACTTCATATATATGCTCTACTAAAATTTTGGTCTACTTCAAAATTTGTCGCCGAAAAATGTAGTCACATGAAATTTGGTTTACAAAAATGTTAGTCAAAAGTTTGACTAAATTTATGGTAGACTAAATTTGTCGTTCTTAAGGTAATTAAATTTAAATTGAGAAAGTATTATTTTTTATAGGGCCCGATGTAATTATAGGGCCCGATGTAATTGCTATGACCAGTTTACTGATCAACTGGTGTTTCGGTGTCCGTAATTTTGTTTACACTCGGTCACCTGTCAAGGCATGTAAGGTCATTCGGCGAAATTTCATTTGAAATAAAATGATGTATTTGTGTAACAATTTGAAAGTTTATTGATTAAAAAAAATGTAGTATTTTTTTTGATGCTTAATCTAATTTACCTAGAAAGCTTATCTGACATAAAAGTCAAAAGGAAAAAAAACCCGACAATATAATATAAAAGGTTTTTCATGAAAATTTTAAAGGGATCATGAAGTGTCCCCGACTTAAGCTTGAAAATGAAAGTCAAAACGGCATCATAGCAGTTGTACTTCTAGATATGTCTTTACTGTAAAATCTCAATCATGAGACTAATAAACAGCGAACTACTCCGTTATTTGGTAAAATCTCAAGTATAATATAAAATTAGGAGCACATTGATAAAATTGATTGCATAGAAACACGTTCTGCTTCGTTCGCGTTAAATTATTAGCATGCTAGTGTTCACAGTCTTATTTGATGCATTGTTGTTAGTTTCCTTCTGGAATCATGTTGTTAGGTGCCTTCTGGAACGTTGTTAAGTTCCTTTTGGGGTGTTAGGTTCCTTTTAAGATATTGTCAGGTAACTTATGCGATGTTAGGTTCCTTCTAAAGTTCTAAGATGTTATCAGGTGATGTTGTTAGGTTCCTTCTGCGATGTAAGGGTCCTTCTAAGATGTTGCCAGGTTCCTTCTGGGATGTTGTTAGGTTACTTCTGGGTTGTTGAAGGTTGGTAGGTTCCTTTTGGGATGTTAAGTTAGTAGTTACTTCTGGGATGTCGTTAAGTTCTTTCTGGGATACAAGATACATGTTGCTGATGCTCTGAAATATTTAAATGTAATTAATTACATGGACCGCATACTTCTAATCGTTGAGAATGATATTAATTTCGTGTGAAATCACCAATGGCTTTCATTAAAACATACCTTATCGGTAATATTTATCACGGACAAATTTTTCACAGACCAAATTTTTCATGGACTTAATTATTCACGCTCTTGACCGCCCGAAAATATCCAAAGAATTGGACAATTTTTATGATCTTTTAATAAGAATTTTACTCTTTTTTTGAACTATAGAATGTGATTGAGGAGTGATTGTCCTAGTATACTTATAAGCTAATTTAGTAATTGGCTATACCCTTATCTACGCATATGTAGGGACACAAAATTATTCATGCTAATGTCTTTAGCGTGAGAGTATTGTCCGTTATAATTATGACCGATAAGTTATATAACGGGATGTATCAAAGTTAATTAATTCACGAGTTCATGCAATTAATATCTTTATATCATTTAGTGATTAAAATTATACTTCCTCATTTACACTACGATCCAAAACTCACATTGATTAGACAGAAAGCTCCAAAGCTTATCTGCGAGATAAGGGGTTTCCGAGTGATCATGAGTTGATGTTCGCTCTTGAAGAGCAGCCCTGAGGTGTTAAAATAACGTCACTAACTTAGAACTTACAAATAAACCACACTAAGAACCTACAAAATAACATTTTTCAAGTATAGCTGCCATTAAAGTAGTTATTTTATTAAGCAATTGTTATTATCTTACTTCATAACTTTAAAGTCGTGTTGGCGTTGGTTTGAGTTTTTAATCGCTATAAAACTATTTGCTGACTGTCATTCACCAATCGCTAAAATAATTAGTTCAATTACTTATAAAATTGGTCGTTAACAAATTTGATTACAAAACACTTTTATAAATGCTATAAATAGCATTTTAAAATTTTATTGGTGGTCTGTTGTTAAAAATATGTATGTTCATTTGTAAAGTTCAAACTTAAATTTAAACCTTGCGGATACTCGGTAGGCCTAGGCTATATACTAGGACTGTTTTCCTTGCCGACCTTGTTGCTCTGAAATCAAACAATTGAACAACTCATTAACATGAAAAATTAAAAGTTTATCAGAGACCTTTACCATATTTGGGGTTATTATTTGTGTAATATATGTCAAATACATGATAAAACGTCATCTCAGTCAAGTTTGGTTCACCTTCAGAGACTCTTAAACTCACCTTTTTTAATGCGTTTATTTCCATTTACAGGCAGGAGGCCGGATGTGGAGGCTAACTGCATGGAATACATGGCATTGGGGTGGTAGTGTACCATGGTGTGGATTGTTTATGTCCTACTACTCAAAGTTGTAACCAAGTGTTTTGTAACGTAAATTGTGAGCAGCATTATTTAAAGACACGAAATTAATTTCATTGATGTGAGACACACATTTAGATGTTAAATGAGTGGTTCTACTGTTCTATGATATGGTACCAACAGTTTAAGGTCGGATCTTAAATGTTCATGTTCGGTGCTTGAAGGATTAAAATTACAGGAAAGTTTAAATGTATTAGGGCTAGGCTGATCATACAGTGCTCCGTGCATTTAGATCCTTCCCCCTCCTCTCCCTCCCCTCCCTACGGCTACTAGTCAACTCTACAATCTTTGTTCCTGTGTCCTCAGGAACCTTCCTGGGGATTAGAAATTATTAACGATTGATTTTTTTTCCAATTCTGTCAGTTACCACCACACCTTTATACTTTTTACCATTCAGTAAGAATAAATAACGTATTGAAAGTATATTTAAGTTAAATATCAAAATATAAGTCAGCACTCCCTGTACATTCTAATCTATACTGTCATTGATTAAACTTTGTTACGCGGTTGAGTTGAGTCGAGAGTATTTCATTTTGAAGCTGAAAGCAAAGGTTTTAAAATCGACATGGATGTAGCTTCAGTTAAAGCCATAGTATTTCGACACCCCATTATGCCAATGACTAGATAACAGTGTTTGAGGATAGTTTACTAGAAATAATAATATTTTCCATCAATTTTATGAACTGTAATAAAAATGTAATATAACCTTGACGGAACTAATTCATGGCGACAGATTGAGTAGGATCATCCTTTGTGAACGGTCCTCTGCTCTTTTTATACCTCGTTGCTCTGAAATTAGAACTTTATTCATTAATATAATTTGCCTACAGTATTATCAGCAGTAAAACGATTTTAATCGAGCATGAGGTTTTAGGAGATCAAATTTATAATTGACGATGATTTCACTAATTGAGAACAAAAAAGAAACATAAGTATATTATATATATAATATATTAATATAGCTTATGTTGAATGGTTCATCGTTCATCACGTCGCTTTCTCGTGTAACAAGAATTTCGCCGCGGTGAACCACGCACGATCAATTTTCCCTACGATGTACTTGTACAATTAATTCTTTTGAGTGAAATGTGTGACTGGAAAAAAGTGCATCATATTTACATACTATGTTTTTTATAAATGAGTGTGATTCGTGCATGGTATAAATTGACGATTTATTTGACCAATGCAGCGCCGCGCATCAACAATAAATAAATCCAGAAAATTGCGGAAAATAACTTTGCGAAGGAGGAATTTCACTGTAATTAATTAACACATGGCTAGCGTCGCGCGCAGCATAACAGACGCTTCCTATACACTTAATTATAGGGGAGTGGTCTATATTTCGAAGGAGCAGACTTTTGTCATCATCGCAGGTCCATCGGGCCACCTCATATATCCAAACCCGATTACTTATTCCCTACGATCTTTTTGCCTTCGGCAAGAGTAGGGAAAAAAATTCTTTCTTCATTATATATAATAACCTGAATTAGAGTTATTTAGAGTGTTATCTACAGATATTGCCGGCCGAAATTTAGTAATCATGCTTGAAGCAAGGGAGATATTCAAAAGGGAGTATACATTTCGAATAAAGATATTTAGCAGATATTATGTAGTTATCACGTTTTCTTGTTTTAATTGATATCTAAGTTAACAGATGGGTATTGGGTAGGGTGGGGTAAATATGGACAGGGGTCATTTTGGACATGGTAGGGTTAAGTTGGGCAATTGGATTCTATCCCGGCCAAATAATAATAGATTCGTTGATTGGGGACATTTTGAAGTGTTTACCTGTTTTTATATGCATCCACCTTCCAAAAAGTCAGTTCTCAAATCAGTTATTTAACCAGATTATGCGCATAACAAATATTATTATAATGATTTACCTAGGCTGAAGCAACAAGGCTCTTTTGAGAAAGTGAATTCTGTCCCTGTGCAAGTCACTTCATTGCTCCCTTTGTTGAGAGCTCCTGGGTCAGAACAGGTCACTTTCAAGACAGTTCCTGGGTCTACTGGAAATTTGGCTGCTGTCTCAATCGTACTTGTCCACTCAGCCTTCAGTTTAGTACATCCTGACAAATATTGCCCTTGATAATTAAAATAAGTTTGATAGTTCACATATTTTATACTGGGCTCAATAATACCATAAAAGACAAAACATTGTATTCAGAAATACATCGAGTATTACACGTTACGTTCATAGGCACGTAAAACTGTTATGCACGTTTTACAATCAACATTTATCTTCGTATTTTAGATTTTAGATCTTGAATTACCCAGTTACCTGTTAGAGGTCTGTAGAAATCAGAGGCAGTGTCAGAGGAATGAAACCATATCTTTGCAATGCTCCTGCTCCAGTAAGTGCTCCAGTTACTTATACTACACGTTGAGTCTGACATCAGGATGTTGATCACCTCCACCTCGTTACAGTGTACCACTATAACTAGTCTGATACCTGAGGTTCTAGTTAACGTTACTCTCCATACCTTGTCTGTTGCAGTAGGTATAAGGTCGGTAGGGAAGTAAGTGTAATCCTCTCTGCAATATGTGGTAAAGTACTTAGGAGGAGAGTAGAATTCGAGGTAGAGTCCTCCTGCAGGATCTTCATTTGAAGTGTAGAAGAACACACGCACTTTATCTAAACTCCCTAGCGTGCTATCAGTCTTTATTTCAAGAGAATACTGCTCCAGATTGAAGTATAAAGTATCTGTACGTTGTACTGCTACCCATCCTGTTGTTATAACCACGTTATTATCTTAAAGAACTGAGGAAGAATATTTCCTCCTAAATGTTCCTCCTATTTCAAACTATAGTAAAACCGAGAGAAGTTTCAGCTACTGTGGACCCTCTGTTTGGAATCAGCTTCCTTATCAATTGAGAACACTAACTGATATCGTCTTATTTAAAAAGAAACTAAAAACTCATCTCTTTGAAAACATATTTGTATAAGTATCATGTATTACCTCTCTCATAAAATCCATACTTCATAAAAATAAGTTCTTATGTACATGTTACTCATGAGTCGCTTTAGATGGTTTGAACTGAATCTTTGGGTTTTGAGTTCTTTATGGCTATAAAGCGATGTATAAATTCCTTCTTATTATTATTATTATTAAAGTAGATTACAGTACATCAGCTGGTAGATAATAATATCACAAGTAAAATATTATCAATTATAGAAATTACTCGACGATTGTTGTGTTATGAATATATTAGATCGATTGTCCATTTCATAGTTCAATCGACTACAAATATTATTTAAAAATATTATTTGACTAATAACAATATAAATTATGTAAATACCATGGTGATCCTACCTTCATCTAGATCCTCAGTAGCATTTTCAATAAAGAGAAGGGACAGCAGCAAGATTATCCGCATGATACGAAATGATACGTTGAAAACCTCCGTTATAATTCTAAAAACTACACTGGAAAATAGGCCACATTATACAGCAAATAACGACAGTTAAATAATCAATAGAAGAGCTATATTATATCCCCGGATATCAGCTGGGTGTCTTATTGAAATGCGGTGGTAAATGGGGGGGGGGGGGGGGGGGGGGGGGGGGGGGGGGGTCCAACCCGATGTCCGATATGAGGGTTGATGAGGCCAAAATCGGAATCGGAAAAATCGGAAAAATCGGAAAATTGAGAAATTTTAGAGAATCGATCTCTAAAACCTCTCAGAAGTGATAAAAAACCCTACATATGCTATATTGTTATGAGAAAACGAACTAATTGGACATTCCAATAGTATGTTTTATGTGTTTTTCCACTGCAGGCCAGGGGCTAGTATGCTCACTACTAGTTGGAGTTGTCATGTACTCCCAGACCCGAGTGCTTTGGCCTCTTGACGTGAGATCGATTGTTTCTGCTCATTAATTTTATCCCTGTTACTTGTTATTATGTATTAGTACAACACTAGGTACCGGGTTATATTTTGTGGTCCGGTCTTTAAACATACCATAATATCACTAGTACACTGCACCTTAAATGTATAGTCAAGTACATTTGTATCGTAACACATGCTTGGCTGGGGGATCATGTTTTGTGTCCGCTCGGTACCCTGTATTTTCAAAACGGACAAAAAGTAGGGCGGACAAAAACGGACAAAAACAGACAAAACATTTAGATGTCCTCCTCCTCCTCCTCTTAAGTCTTCCTCCTTCTGAGTCCTTCTCCTCCTCAGTCCTCTTCAGTCCTCTTCCTGACTCCTCGTCCTCGTCCTCGTCCTTCTCCTCAGTCCTCCTCACCCTCCTCCTCAATCCCCTTCTCCTCCTCAGTCCTACTCCCAGTCCTCCTCCTTCTCCTTCTCATCCTCATTTCTCCTCCTAATCCTCCTTCTCCTCCCCATCAGTCCTCCTCAGTCCTCCTCATAGTCGTCCTCCTCCTCCTGAGTCCTTCTCATCCTCCTCCACCTCCTGAGTCCACCTCCTGAGTCCTCCTCCTGAGTCCTCATCCTCCTCCTCAGTCATCATCCTCTTCCTCCTGAGTCCTCCCCCAGTCCTCGTCCTCCTTCTCCTCCTCATCCTCCTCCTCATCAGTCCTCATCTTCTGTCCTCCTCATAATCGTCCTCATCCTCGTCCTTAGTCCTCCTCCTCCTTATCCTCCTCCTCAGTCCTCCTCCAGTCCTCATCCTCCTCCTTCTCCTCCTCCTCCTCCTCCTCCTACTCCTAAGTCCTCCTCCTCCTTCTCCTCTTTCTTCTCCTCCTAATCATTCCTCCTCCTCAGTCGTCGTCGTCCTCCTCCTCGTCCTTAGTCCTCGTCCTCCTCAGTATTCCTCCTCAGTCCTCCTCAGTCCTCATCCTCATCATCCTCCTCCTCCTCAACAGTCCTCCTCCTCCTCCTCAGTCTCCTCATCCTCCTCCTCAGTCCTCCTCAGTCCTCCTTCTCCTACTCCTAAGTCCTCCTCCTTCTCCTCCTCAGTCTTCCTCCTCAGTCCTCCTTCTCCTTCTCACCAGTCCTCCTCCTCCTCAGCCTCCTCCTCCTCATCCTCCTCCTTAGTCCTCCTCCTCCTCCTCAGTCCTACTCCTCAGTCCTCCTCATCCTCCTCATCCTCCTCATCCTCCTCAGTCCTCTTCCTCAGTCCTCATTCTCTTCCTCCTCCGTCCTCCTCCTCCTCCTCAGTCCCCAGTTCTCCTCCTACTCGTCAGTCCTTCTCCTCCTCCTCAGTCCTTCTCCTCCTCGTCAGTCCTCCTCCTCATTTTTTCTCCTCCTCCTCAGTCCTTCTCCTCCTCGTCAGTCCTCCTCCTCCTCCTCGTCAGTCCTCCTTCTCCTTCCCCTTCTCCTCCTACTGCTAAGTCCTCCTCCTCCTCCTCAGTCCTCCTCCTCCTTATCCTTCTCCTCCTTTTCCTCCTTCTCCTCCTACTCCTAAGTCCTCCTCCTCAGTCCTCCCCCAGTCCTCCTCCTCATCATCCTCCTCAGTCCTACCCAAGTCCTCCTCCTCCTCAGTCCTCCCCTAGTCCTCCTCTTCCTCAGTCCTTCCCAGTCCTCCTTCTCCTCCTCCTCCTCCTCCTCCTCATCCTCAGTCCTCCCCAAGTCCTCCTCTTCTTCAGTCCTCCCCCAGTCCTTCTTCTCCTTCTCCTCATCCTCAGTCCTCCTCTTCAATCGTCCTCGCGTCCTCTTAGTCCTCCTCCTCCTCCTCCCCGTCCTCAGTCCTCCTCCTCCTCTTCCTCCTGAGTCCTCCTCCTCTGGAGTCTTCCTCCTCCTCCTGATCAGTCCTCCTCCTCCTCTTCAGTCCTCCTCCTAAGTCCTCCTCCTCATCCTCCTCCACCTCCTGAGTCCTCCTCCTGAGTCATCCTCCTCCTCCTCCTCCTCATTCTCCTCCTTATCCTCAGTCCTTCTCATCCTCCTCCTCATTCTCCTCCTTATCCTCCTCCTCTTCAGTCCTCCTTCTCAGTCCTCCTCCTCCTTCTCCTCTTCCTTATCCTCCTAATCAGTCCTCCTCCTCAGTCGTCCTCCTCCTCTACATTAGCCCTTGTCCTTATCCTCCTAGTCCTCGTCCTTAGTCCTCGTCCTCATCCTCCTCAGTCTTCCTCCTCAGTCCTCATACTCCTCATCAGTCTCCTCCTCCCCAAGTCCTCCTCTTCCTCAGTCCTCCTCCAGTCCTCCTTCTCCTCCTCCTCATCCTCTTCAGTCCTCTTTCTCAGTCCTCATCTTCTTCCTCCTCAGTCCTCCTCCTCCTCAGTCTCCAGTCCTCCTCCTTCTCCTCCTTTTCCTCCTTCTCCTAAGTTCTCCTCCTTCCCCAGTCCTCCTCCTCTTCAGTCCTACCCCAGTCCTCCTCCTCAGTCCTTCCCAAGTCCTCCTCTTTCTCAGTCCTCCTCCTCCTTCTCCTTCTGATCAGTCCTCCTCCTCAGTCCTCCTCTTCGTCCTCGCTCTCGTCCTCCTCCTCAGTCCTCTTCGTCCTTAGTCCTCCTCCTCCTCCTCCTCATCAGTCCTCCTCCTCCTCTTCAGTCTTCCTCCTGAGTCCTCCTCCTCGTCCTCCTCCACCTCCTGAGTCCTCCTGAGTCATCCTCCTCCTCCTCCTCATTCTCCTCCTTATCCTCCTCCTCCTCATCAGTTTACACAATTTATTGTTACTAAAATGTTTTTAAACGCATTTGAGTCTGTAACATATTGACATGTTACTGTTACTGACTCAAAATGTGCTCGAGAATTTTTTTGTTTAACAGAGTTTTACTCTCCAGTACTATGGAAAAGTTGTTACATGATAAATAAAGATTTTGATAAATAAAGTGATTTTCATCCCTTTTAATGTTATTGAAAATTGTGTAGACTATTCTTTGTATCTAACTGAGGATTGGAAGTTTGAGAAAGGACCATAGTCATTAACCGTGCTACCCATTTCTGCAGATAGCCTGTTACAAATTGTGGAGACAATTTAAATCAAAAGTTACTAAAGCGTTCGCTATTTGTTACGATTGTTATTACCAACCGTGGACTGGGGTGGATGTTTCTGTCAAACAAGAGTTGATACGACATTGTGTTGTTTTTCGGACGAAACGATTCTAGTTTGGAACAAGATACCATTTTGGGGTTCTGGGACCACCACCAATCGATTTCTTGTCATATTTAAGTACAGAAATAGCTACCTATATCGCCTAGAAACCTCAGAGGGAAGATTTAAATTTTCCCGATTTTTCCGATATGAGGGTTGATGAGGCCAAAATCGGGATCGGAATGATCGGAAATGATCGGGTTGGACCCCCCCCCTAATGGGGGCGTAAATAAAATGGTAAATGAGGTGGTAAATGTGGTGGTAAATGTGGTGGTAAATGGGGTGGTAAATGGGATGGTAAATGGGGTGGTTAATGGGGTGGTTAATGGGATGGTAAATGGGGTGGTAAATGGGGTAGTTAATGGGGTGGTAAATAGGATGGTAAATGGGGTGGTAAATGGAATGGTAACTGAGGGACATCAGTAAAATGAAGAATAATGTGTCGTGTGTCGATTATGCATACTGCATTGTGCACAAATATCTTGACAACCATATTCTATGAATTTGTACAATGTACATTTGAGTAAGGGGTCGTTCACATAATATTACGTAATCAGCCGAGGGGGGGGGGGGGGGTTTCAAATGCTTACGGTTGATTACGGGGGGGTTTTGGTCGTTGATTACGTAATCAAAATTTTAATTTTTTACCGATTTTCGAAATACCAATTGGACAATTTTCGTTAATTATGTAATCAAAATTTTCGTTTTTTAAACCGATTTTCTTTTAATAAGTGCTTTGCGATTATTTCATTCATTAATCCGTTGTGATATAGGGGGGGGGGGGGGGGGGTTCGGTCTTGATTACAGTTGATTACGGAGGGGGAGGGGGGGGGGGGTAAAAATTGCCAAAATATTGATTACGTAATATGTGAACGACCCCAAAGTTATAATACATCCTGGAGTCTGCCTAAGATTAACACAAGTTTCGTGAGAAGCTGGAATATTTTGAACTAAGTGCTTTACTTCAACTTGCTACTCACGAGAGCATTAAAACTAGGTTATAACTCAACAACAAGAGGTGAAGATGTCTGAGAACTTTGTCATCATGCTGAATCAGTGGATCTATGATCGTGCATACAGATCACTTTTCAACTAAAAAATGGTTAGATTCCAGTTGACTCAACTATATAAGGCTGGATGAATGGGGCGTATGCGGTGCAGCTCTTTGCCTGGGGTCAAGATTACCGTGCTCTCCCAATACCATTAGTGAACTAGTAACTCACTATTCACAAAGACCAGTATACCGTTTCGTTGCAGCTGTCCCAATACCATTAGTGAACTAGTAACTCACTATTCACAAAGACCAGTATACCGTTTCGTTGCAGCTGTCCCTATACCATTAGTGAACTAGTAACTCACTATTCAGAAAGACCAGTATATCGTTTCGTTGCAGCAGTCCCAATACCATTAGTTAGCTGGTAGCTCACTGTCTACTCGCCCGGTTAAGGACTAAGGACGTATGTAGAAACTTGTACATACTATATTGTCGTTCTAGAGAGCAAAGTAAAGCAAAGGAATATTAGAGTCACCCACTCTGTATGTGTTATAAAAATATTAAATAAGCAGAAGCTCTTACCCGGGGACCTCAGGATTTTGAAGAATAAAATCCTGAATAAAATTTAAAGAATACCTTGTAACAATGAGACAGCTGCTGCTCAGAACTAGGGTAGTGAGAAATTCAGAGAAAAGAGACTTATTGGGACAAAATGTAACATTTGGGAAACAAAGGAACGCGTTATAACCGTGAACTAGCTTAGTGAACCATGAAAATGAGTTTAAAGATGCTATTGCTGTTCCATAAAAATATCGTCAAACCACTCATGCCTTGAATCTTTTAAAGTAAAACCATAGAATCACAATGAGTAATCTGACCATCTGCTATCTAAAAGCGTTAAAAATGAGAAAATCCGGCGCACAAAAAAGAAGTTCAACTCAACTCTGTTAGTTGTCATTTATTGATTGCAAACCTATCGTATAATTATCTTCTTGTGATAACTTTTCAACTAGTACCGAGGATGAAGCTGCTCGGCTGCATAATGACTGTTATCTTAATCAACCCCACTCGAAGTGATCTGAAGATCTTGAGTACCCCCGACGGTGTGACTGGTCCTCCACCCTGTGCGTTGACATGTTCTGGTGTCTCAAAATACGATGGTGATTACGGGTGGCAGACAATGGTCAGTAAAGCCCACAAACGGGCTGATATTACAGGGTGTGGATTTGTCTCTGAACCGGTTGTGACAGTCTCTGTGAGAGGATTTTCCTCTGAATCTTACTGTCCTCCCATCCGAATATTGCTTCTCTACAACACAGCGTTGTATTTCATCACGACGGAGGATGCAACAGCTAGTGACATGATCAGTTGGGAATGTGACGTGTACTGGATTGCAACAGGGTACACATGTTGAAAAGACACAATTTATGATATTTTGTGGATTAATTGATGAATTTGTATTTTAATTCATTTTGCAAATCAGTGTAGCGTTTAACACTTACAGTGTTTGATTGACTGTTCCGTGTGCCTAAGCATTTTTCAAAACACAAATAAACATAGTTATAAATAATTCCGTTCTCATCTACAATTCATGGACACTTTGCACAAATATAGAATCTTAGTTCACGTGTGAGCTCAGTCGTACCTGTGAGATAGGGCTAACTGGGTCTATCTGAAATAGACATGTTTGCATATTGTGTCTCTATATATTAGATCATATATCGATATCCCAAAATCAATCAAGAACGGGTTACTAATGCTTTTCAGCTGCATTATAATGGTACCAATTAATGATGATTGAAATAGATATTAAATAGATTGACATGCACCACGGTACTTTCAATTAAGTTGCTACTTAGGTACCAGTCCTAGTACTACAAATCCGTGACTTTTACTGAAACTAGTACCGTTTAATGTAATCACCATCAAAGACATTTGCCGGCACAGGTGCAATATGTTTAAATCAACCATTGCTGAAATTAAATTCCTTCATTTTAATGAGCTAAAGTGAAGTAGACTTGTATTTTGAATTACTGCAGCTGTTGAGTATTGACAATAGAATTAATTAATTTAGCCACTAATAGTAATAAGATTGGGCCATCTGTACACTTTCACGGTCTAGAAAATGTTATATTAAGGACGGTGAGAATGGATACAAAGGTTTTTTTTTATCACTTAAAATCATCATTATCTTAAAAAGTCAAATAAGTTTGTTTTTAGTAGCGTTTATCATATCTTTTGAAGATGAAACTGCTCGGCTGTTTGTTTACTGTGATATTAGCCATACCCACTCAAAGTCAACTGAAGATCTTGAGTACCCCCGACGGTGTAACCGGTCCCCCACCATGTGCATTGACCTGCTCTGGTGTTGCCAGATACAACGATACTGGTGACTACGCATGGGGGAGTTATTATGATAAAGCATACAAATACGTTGACACTGAAGGATGTGGATTTGTCTCTATACCCGTAGTAACTGTCTCGACGAGATCACCTTACCATTTTTACTGCCCACCCGTCCGCATACTTATAGCTGGCAACACAAGGTTGAGTGTAATCACGGCGGAGGATGCAACAGCTAGTGACATGGTCATGTGGAATTGTGACGTGTACTGGATTGCAACAGGGTACACCTGTTGAAAAGACACAAGTTATGATATTTTGTGGATTAATTAATCCCAATTAATGAATTTTGCTGAATTTAGAATATTTTAATTCATTCTGCAAACCAGTTTAATGTTACTCTTACAGTGTTTGATTGATTATTCCGTGTGCCTAAGCATTTTTCAAAACACAAATAAAGTATAAACATAGTTATAAATAATTCCGCTCTCATCTACAATTCATAGACACTTTGCACAAATATAGAATCCTATATATAAACTATGATGATTATACAGCAAGGTGTCAGAATTATTGGCGTGTTTGAAATTTTATGTGTATTTTATGATGAAATCAATATTTTTCGACGGGTCATAACTTTACTTCTGAATATCGAGATTACAAAAGTCAAAAACTGGTCTGGAGAACTTTTTCTTAATTTCAGAATTTTGTGTTGATGTACCTCAAAACACATAATTTAGGCCGTTCTTTAAATAGGCGATAGCGAATTATATAAAAAACTATAAATTTTATAAAAGCTATCTTTCTCCTCTAACTGACGCAATAAAATATAGTCGGGCGGACTCATCCCGGAATTCAGGGGAAGCAGCCGAAGGCTTCAAGTCCAATAATCAAAATGTTTCTCTTTCGTCGTGATTATCGACGAAATTTAACTTCTTTCGAACTTCTTTTTAGACTGAACTGTAGCATAAAGGATTATCTCTCGAATGATCAAGACTCCGTAACAGGAAACTGACCCTCAGAAGTCAAGTAATGATCGTTTCTAAAAGCTTGGATGAGCTAAAATTTCACGCAAAATTGTCTACGCGCCAATAATTATGACACCCTGCTGTATAGGTGTACATAGTCTATACGGATTTTACTTGATAGAGTGCTTTAAATTTAAAATTGTCCAAAAGCATTTAATTAATATAGAATCTTAGTTCACGTGTGAGCTCAGTCGTAGCTGTGAGATAGAGCTAACCGGGTCTATCTGAAATAGATATGTTTGCGTATTGTGTCTATATATTAGATTATTATTATTCGACTAGTGTTGAATGATTTATCGTAATCTGTATTGCATCGTCATTGTATTGTGATAACTATATTTAGAGTCAAAAGTTGTTGATGACGTAACATCAAAAACATGTGAAAGAAAGTATATTAAAAACAAATTTCCTGCAACAAAAATGTACCTAGTAATTTCATAATAATTAATGCATTTTATCAGATGGCAAATTATACTTATATCAATACCTGAAAAAGAATAAAAGAGGGCGAAACTTGGAAAATTTAATAACTCCTCAAGCTGGATTGCAATTCCTGAACCTCATTGAAATTGAGAATTTTAAGTTAAACATTTGGCTTTAGACAATGTAATTTGCAGTTATACACTTATTATACACACACAGTATTGTTCCTCCGCCCTGTGGACCACATAGAGGCTAGCTCATATAACATCTGAACTGCTGTTATTTAAAACACATAGTGCGAAGCGAAGCTCAAACTAACAGTTGTACTGAAGCTTTAGTTTGGAGATCACTTCTAGTAAATGTTTAGAACATTAAGTTTAGTGGTTTAATAGCTTTATGTAGCTTTACAAGTATCAGCATTATCCGAATACCTTGTTAACATTAAGTTGAACCTGTTTCAAATTTGATAACCACATTCGCTTGTTTTCTATTTTCTGGGTTACTACCATCACTTTTGAAAAGCTTGTTTCTGCCTGATGTCAGATGTAAACAAAGCGAAAAGCTCTTCAAATAAACACTGACATTTAGTTTTGTACAGTCCTTGACTTATTAGTGAAATGGAGCAGAAAAATGTTCCAGACGTTAAAGATGAGATGAAGATGAAAGAAGAAAGTTTTCCACCAGAATTGATCAAGACAGAGACTAAGAAGGAGGAAGATAATTTTCTTATTAAATCAGAAGTGTATTCGAATGCAGTTTCTCAGTTGGATTGTCCCAACCAGGAGTCAGCAATAGCTTGCCACCAGTGGGTTAATACCAGTGAAAATGCTTACATTCGCTCCGAATTTTCTTACAATGCAAACCAAAAAACAGCTTTAGTTTCACATCAGCGGACTCATACCGGTGAAAATCAAAAACCATATAAATGTTCCGAATGTTCCTTTAGCCATGGCTGGAGATCAACCCTGGTTCGACATCAGATGACTCATACCGGTGAAAAACCATATAAATGCTCTGAATGTTCCTACAGTGCAAGCCAAAAATCACACCTAGTTCGCCATCAGACAACTCATACCGGTGAAAAACCATATAAATGCTCTGAATGTTCCTTAAGTACTAGTCAAAAATCAACCCTGGTTCGACATCAGATGACTCATACCGGTGAAAAACCGTATAAATGCTCTGAATGTTCCTACAGTTCAAGCAAAAAATCAAACCTGCTTAGTCATCAGATGACTCATACCGTCGAAAAACCGTATAAATGCTCTGAATGTTCCTTTAGTACTGGCTGGAAATCAACCCTGGTTCGCCATTATATGACTCATACCGGTGAAAAACCATATAAATGCACCGAATGTTCCTACAGTTCAAGCCAAAAATCAGACCTAGTTAACCATCGGATGACTCATAACGGTGAAAAACCGTATAAATGTTCTGAATGTTCCTACAATTCAATCAAAAATTCACTCTTAGTTCGCCATCGGATGACTCATACTGGCGAAAAACTGTATCAACAGAATAACTCAAATTTTTTTCATGAAAGCGGTCAGGCTTCGACTTTCTCTCAAAAAGATAGTGTTCGAGGACCCATTTTTGTTAAGCCTCTACCTTTCGTGAAGCCTCTCACATTTGTAAAGCCTCTGTACTTCGATGACCCCTTTCTTTCCAGTTCTAGCTTACCTCCCAGTTCCTTCTCCAGTTACCAACCAGCATCTCACAAGTCTCACCCTGCAGCTCCTCTCACCTTCTCACCTGGTGAGTCTGTTTTCACACCTGCTCCCACTGTCCCAGCTACCTTATACTCTACAACATTTCCTTCCCCTCTCATATTTCGTGCCAGTTCAGCGACCATGGGGCGTTTATCAACATTTATGTGATATGTTATGATGGGGACGAAGTTTCTGGTTGAAATCAAATATCAATTAGCACAATGCTGACTTAAATGGTTTAATAAATCCTAGTTGTTTTACTATTACAATGTACATTGCATTGGGGGGATATGTGACAAAGTATAAATTAAAACTGCATGGTTCTATAAAGTTAAGTAATTATAAACAATAATCAGGGAATATTACAAAATCTATATTAATGTTATTAGAAGTTAGTATAATACTTTATACGTTAATAGTTTTGTTTTATTAACTTTTTCGAGCAGGAATCCGTATAACCCTAAAATGGTGTCAAGACTCAAAAGACTAAATTAATTATTACCTATTTAATTCGCGTTTTTGACACCACTCGGGGTCCAAATTTGGGGCTTTAAAACTCCTAATTCTTGGCCTATTTTTATTTTTCATGCTGATTTGGAGGCCATTAAAGCATTTTACTCAGTCAAAAAGGTTTCGGTTGTGTATATTTTACGGTTTTTGTGGAAAGTCACGTTAAAGTTGATGCCGTGGTGTCAGTAAAATGGTACGGATCCACCCATCCATATATATCGTCTCGCTTTATATATAGTAAGATATTGCTATCCCAAAATCAATAAAGAGCGGGTTACTAATTACTAATAATAAAAGGACAATCGTCTGATTTTCCAATTTCTAGCAAACGTTTTTTGTTAGAGTCAACGTTTTTTGTTAGAGACAATGTTCAGTAAGTATAAATTCGGATCAGAATGAACATGACAACATCCTAGAATCTCAATATTGACATTTAGACTGTTATATATGGTAGATATTCTGACATATTGGATTTAATTTTTCTAAATTTACAAATTGAACTTAAGTTTTGAGAGTATATACCAAGTTAGCGCCAGCCACCAGAATATTAAATAGATTGACATGCACCACGGTACTTTCAATTTAGTTGCTACTTAGCTAATTAGCTACCACTACTACTACTACAAATCTGTGACTTTTACTCAGTCGAAACTAGTACCGTGTAATGTAATCACCATCAAAGACATTTGCCGGCGCAGGTGCAATATGTTTAAATTAACCTTTGCTGAAATTAAATTCCTCCACCTTAATTAGCTAAAGTGAATAACCGCTATGAAAATATTAAATCGCGAATTTGAATTACCACAGCTGTTGAGTACTGACAATAGAATTAATTAATTTAGTCACTAATAAGATTGAGCCATCTGTAAATTGTCACGGTCTAGACCATTTTATGTTAGGGAGTGTGAGAATGGATATAATGGTTTTACTTATCTCTAAAAATCATCATTATCTTTAAAAAGTCAAATAAGTTTGTTTTTAGTAGCGTATATCATATCGTTTGAAGATGAAACTACTCGGATGCCTGTTCACTGTGATGATAGTTAGCCACACTCTCTCGAGTGAACTGAAGATATTGAATCTTCCAGAGGGTCAAACTGGTCCTGCACCCTGTGCCCTGACCTGCTCTGGCGTGTCAAGATACAGCGAAAGTGGTGGCTACGGATGGCGGAATCATGCTGATAGTAAAGCACTCAAAATTACTGACTTTAAAGAATGTGGATTTGTCTCCGTACCTGTAGTAACTGTTTCAGTCAGAGGATCTCACTATAGTTATAACTGTCCCTCCA
This sequence comes from Bolinopsis microptera, assembly GCF_026151205.1. NCBI lineage: Eukaryota > Metazoa > Ctenophora > Tentaculata > Lobata > Bolinopsidae > Bolinopsis > Bolinopsis microptera. Next base: position 5,464,394 of record NC_087079.1, on the reverse strand, counting down.
TCAGCATAATTGGTGTCAGCAACACATTGTTGTTTGTAATCACGGTGGGGAACGCAACACCCAGTCAAATGGTGCGTGAGCAATGTGACGTGTACTGGACTGCAAACGGCTACAACTGTTGAAAAGACACGCGGGATTATATTCTAGTTACTTTAAATGTATTTATCTTGCAAACCAGCAATACAGTGTTTTATTGATTGTTCTGTGTACTAAAGCATTTTTTTTTCAAACCATAAATAATCTAGTAATTTTCTGTCTAAGAACTGACAGGTTGGTTACCATGGTTAGATTTGATATTATACGTTTATTAAAACAGTATCAATACTTTCAACACTACTATATAACAAATAATTTGAGGCTTATGTCACTGAAGATGACGGCTTGCAACATGTTTGACGATAGCCTGTAAATTGATAGTTTGATCTCAGTATTTACAACAAATCATCTAGCTTGATTCTTTGATTGATTCGAAGGGAGAAAAAAATTTCTCTATTTTTATTAAAACAGTAAGAATACTGATCCAGGATATTAAATAAAGTGACATGAGCTTCGACAGTTTCAATTTAGTTGCCACTTAGGTACTACGACTATTGCTACAAATCCGAGACTTTTACTCAGTACTATGCAACTTAATCATCATGAAAGACATTTGCCGGCACAGATATGATATGTTCAAATTAGCCTTTGCTGAAATTAAATTCCTCCACTTTAATTAGCTAAAGTGAATAACCGCTATGAAAATATCAAATCGCGAATTTGAATTACGACAGCTGTTGAGTACTGACAATAGAATTTACCAATTTAAACTTTGAGAATGGTCTGTATAAAGACTGTACGTGGTTTCAATATAATATATATATACAGGTCAAACGTATCATTCAAAATCATAATTTGTCTTTGAAAATCAAGAAAGTTTGAATCTAATAGCTAAGCGTTCTTCGTTCCATTTCAAGATGAAGCTGCTGGGATCTCTGTTAACTATGACGCTTTTAAACCTCGCCCTGAGCGAAATAAAGATCTTAAACACCCCCGACGGTGCATGGCGCCCCCCACCCTGTGCCTTGATCTGCTCTGGTGTTGCCAGATACAACGACACCGGCGACTATAGCTGGATAAACTGGGGCGGACAAGCTTACAAAGCCATCAACATAACGGACTGTGGATTTAACACCAAACCAGTTGTTACCGCCACAGTGAGTGGAGGTTGGGGAGGGAAGATGGCTTGTCCCTCCATCTACATCAGGAATAACTTCAATACCAACACCATCCTGCACGTGGAGACGAGAGAGATGACGGATAGTGAGGAAATGGTGAGGTACAGGTGTGATGTGTACTGGAGCGCTGCTGGGTACACTTGCTGAGAGGGGGTGTATGTTGGGTGGACGAGGATGACATTTATTTTTAGTTTTTTTTAATTGATTGAAGTTTGGTTTTTTATTTTGTTTGGATTTTCGTTGTCATGACATTGTCAAAAACTTGATAATTAGCAAGCTGTAATACGGAGTCACTCAATAACTCTCTCTCTCTCTCTCCCTCTCCCTCTCTCTTCCTTCTCTCTCACCTCTCTCTTGCACACTTTCTCTGGGTTTGAATAAGAATCATTACCTACTACCCTGACGCCATTTCAGGGCTTTTAATTGTGATACAGTTTCCTTGGTTTCCCGCACATGCTGTTCAAGAACTTTAAATACTACAAATTAAAAATGACGAATTAAAATAAGAGATCAAAATGAAAGAGCAGAACTAGTCAACCCAATTAATTAATTGTTTCATGAAAACATTTAAAGTTAGAGTCATATGCGCAAAAATTGTTCATAAAATTTTTCATAAAAATTGTTCATAAAACCATTCGCCATTATTTATATCACAATTATCCAATCAGGTAAAATATTGTAAAATAGGGTAAAATGTGGCGAAATTTCCATGTTTATCATGAATCAAATTAAGCTCAGCCAAACCTCACAGATAATATGGTAAATTTTCCATGTTTATGTTTGCGCTTAACACCATCAAATTATCATTAAACCCAGCCAAACCTCAGGGATAACAAAGCGATAGCTCTGAGTTTCCTGAACGACCTCAAAGAAAGCAAGTCGGAGCTCGAACCAACACCGTCCTCAGAGGGGAAGATTGTCTTTAGGAAACGGGCTCGCACTAGTGAAAACCAGGTGACGTGCAGTCCGGTCAATCCTGCATAAATGCACCAAATATTAAGCGACAAAATGTTTGAAAATAGCAATTTAAAGGGTCTTTAAAAAAATGGGACACACGCAAACAAAATCTTATTTATGTGGTACTATATATATAGTTTGCTCATGTTTGATGTAGATAAAACACCGATTTATTAGTTTCCCGGATTTTTCAGGGAAAATTGTTCAAATTTTTATTCCTAATGAAACGGGCGGTAGATTCAACTAATTAATTTGTTGGGTGATTTCTGTAGTGTTTAAAATCATCCTAACGATTGATCGTCATCAGGGTGACGAGGAAATTCCAAAAGGTCCCAGTAAGCATAAGAATGCAGTGGTACAGGAGGAGTATGTAATTGGACAGACAAAATCCGTGTCTAAGAAACACGCACGTGCAGCTGGCGTGGCTCCTGCACGTGCAGATGGCGTGGATCCTGCGCGGCAGCAACAGTCACGTGATAGTAAAAGTTCAGGGAAGGGAAAAGAACGCGGAAGAATGACGGCGTGCTATTTAGATGGTATGAGCCCGTATGAGTTGATTACATATTGCTTTACTATCATGCATTTTCTTAACATTCTTTTAGCCATTACATCGAAGAATAATTAATTTTAGTCCTAGATTATTATTAATAATTCGTTATGGAGTTCATTTAGAACTTAACAATTTATCTCTAGACCGTTAATGATATTTGAAACAGGCGCTTAGTCGTAGAAATTTATCTCTATGACGGATATTATTGACGTAATATTGAAGCTTCTAAAAACGGTTATGAAGCTTATCTACTGTCATTCGATCCCATATAATATGGCCAAGCATTCTTGTACAAAATTTTCTGATATCTTATTTTGCTTTATCTTATTGCTATTTTTAGTACTTTACTTCAGTCCACTGTTCATAAGATATGGTCATTGGTCAGGTATTCTTGCAAAAAATATTTGTAACATTAAATAGTATTTATTTTTCACCTTGTCGTATTGTAAATTTCAAGATATTTTAGTACATTCTTTCAGACGAAGAAGAAGACTGAAGTCGCGTGGTCACGTGGTCACTCTACTGACGGAAATTAATTAATTCAAAGCGACATTATTTTTACGCTATTTGTCCGTTGACCGTACATGTAACATGATGACTGATGAGGCAGATCGAATTTCACAATCCACAGAACATTTCATGAAATTCTATATCAAAATGTTGCTACCTCAATGTAACATTAGTCATTAAGAACACCAGCTTATAATTACAGTACTACTATCTTACTGAATCTTACGGTGAGATGATGTTCACTTATTGAGGGGGTCCTGGTTCAAAATATTTTGTCATTTTTAAAGATTTCTTGCTTCGAAAATGTTATGTTTAATGTTATATCACTATCAGTCAAACTATTTATTCAATCATAGAATATGAGTCTTGCATTGGTTTGTTCTGAATCTTTTAACAACTTTCTTTCCATGACCCACAAATTTTGATAACAAATACCTCGTCTACCTAGTCTTTTATCTGCACTTCAATAATTCCCTCTCTAACAACCACTATTAAAACAAGGATGTACGGTCCTCTGTTGTTACTAACAACCCTGTTAACAACAACATGTTCCCTTGACAACACTACCCTGGTCACTCTGACAACCCCTCATTCTAAACTACAGAGAAATGAAACCAGCACCCTCACTCTGCAGCTCAATGAAGTTGTAAAAGAAGATCTCCTCTTCAACTGTACTCCTTCATCACAAGACCTCCTCACGATATATGGTGGCCAACAGATCACGGTAGGCTATGTTCTACTTATTTTATCTTTTAAACGATTTATATTCATAGATAATAGGTATAATTATAATTATCCTAGCTAACAGCAGCTCCATTCAATTATAGGTAAAGAATACAACTAACAGCACGACAGTGAATGTTAAAACTGGAGGTAAAGGTGGGACTTTCTACATCTCAACAGAGTTGCTGCAACATAAAGCTATCAACCTAACCATATCAGGTTCATTTAACATAAAGCTATCAACCTAACCATACCAGGTTCATTTAACATAAAGCTATCAACCTAACCATACCAGGTTCATTTAACATGAAGCTATCAACCTAACCATACCAGGTTCATTTAACATAAAGCTATCAACCTAACCATACCAGGTTCATTTAACATAAAGCTATCAACCTAACCATACCAGGTTCATTTAACATAAAGCTATCAACCTAACCATACCAGGTTCATTTAACATAAAGCTATCAACCTAACCATACCAGGTTCATTTAACATGAAGCTATCAACCTAACCATACCAGGTTCATTTAACATAAAGCTATCAACCTAACCATACCAGGTTCATTTAACTGAAAACTCTTTTTCTGATTGATTGAGGAGCACTACCCGAAGGCATTACTCGGCACTAACGCCTTAAAATCTTTAATTACAATCAAATATAAATATATGCACACAATGTATAAAGTATTAATAATGTATAAAATATGATTATGCTATTAGCAAATTTAAATAGTACTATTAAGAATTTTAAATAACTCTTATCTCTTGACATAAATTTAGAACAGCGACACAGGGTCTGAAGAATGCGCGGTGATATTTTTATCTTTTAAAAGTTGTAAATGACAGTGAAATTGCGCGGTGTCGATAGCATTGTAAAAAATGCTCGAAGATAGTCATATTTTGTTATGAGGTTAAAGTTTTGTTGCTCGTTATTATGATCAACGTACGTTGTACCAAATTATTTAAATTTCTAAAAGTACGAAATTTGAGTTGTCCCAGTCCTTGTCATCCGGTTTATGTGCTTGTGCAGTAAGCACATGCTTGTTGACAGTAGACTTGAATGAATTTAGGAATTTGTCTTGTAGGCAAGTGGTGACATATTTTATGTCCTTGTTAATAATGTTGACTGTTTGGTTATATAACTTAGGCCCAATGTAAGAAATGCTCTTGAGGTTAAAAAATCATATCATCCACTCATCCACTTCTTCTTCGTAGGGAGCTGTGGTCATTAACACTATTGGATAGATCATGACCACTGTAAGATAGAGCATTGGAGCCCTGTGCTCACCCCGGTAAAATATTAATTCATCCATTGCTAGACGATCAACTGAAACAGGGCTATTATATTGACTTATGAATATCTTTATTCGGGGATTCAAGTTTTAACCCCGCTCCCTTCACTTCTTGCTTTGTCCCCAGATGTTAACAGAACTCTTTCCCAGATTTGGAGATGTGTGTGGTACACTCTGAGAAGTTGGAAACTGTTATTGAAGTCCTTGGTTGGCTCTGCTTTGCCGTTTGGTCTATCTCCTTTTATCCACAAATTTACCAGAATTGGTCCCGGAAAAGTGTTTTTGGTAGGATTTTTTACAGTCACTATTAATTAATAGCAATTATAAGACTACCTATCTTTTGGAAATGGCTGCCCTTTGCGAACGGAAGAGCAGATTCTATCTTTTTCTTAAAAGTTAAAATCCTTGAACCTATCTCAATTTTTAGAAAAAATGCAATCTCAAACGCTATTATCCCTAACACTCAAACCCTGTCCTACCAGGACTAAGTTTTGACTTTCTCGGGTACAACCTACTCGGGTGGATCTGCTACTCAGCCTTCAACTTCTCCCTCCTGTGGGTAACCCCGGTCAGGAACCAGTACTATGATGCTTTTCCTCATGGTGTCATCAACGTTCAGTTGTCTGACTTCTGTTTCTCCTTCCATGCGCTTTTCATAACTGGTGAGTGAAAATACTCTTTCACTGTGTACTTAATTTATTCTCATCATCAGTTGTGCTGCTATGAGTATGATTATTCTAGGAATATATTTCTTCCAAAAATAAATCACAGATATTCTTAAAATTTGATCGTACCACGTGGATATGTCCATGGGTCTAAGTTTGTAGTCTGAAACCAACTATTGGCTTCTATTTAATATCTTTTATTATCGCCAGCATTCACAATACTACAGTGTATATGTTACGAGAGAGGTGGACAGAGGCCTAGCCCGCTGTGTTTATTTATCCTGACAGGTAACAAACAAGATAATACTAAATCAGTTGAAAATTAAATTGAGCTTCTTTTTAGTGTAAATTTTAATAATATAATGGGGGGTGTCACGTCCGTCTATGTCCGCTTGTCTCATAGAATCCAAAAAGGACAGGACATAGGCGGACATAGGCGGACATAGACGGACATAGGCGGACATAGGCGGACATAGGCGGACATAGGCGGACATAGGCGGACATAGACGGACATAGGCGGACATAGGCGGACATAGGCAGACATTAATGGACACCTCAATTGCTAAATAAAATGTTCAATTTTTGCTGTTATAGGGGATCATGTTTTTTGTCCGTTCGGTACCCTATATTTTCAAAACGGACAAAAAATAGAGCGGACAAAAACGGACAAAAATGGACAAAAACGGACAAAAATGGAAATAACATTTAGATGCTTCCTCCTCCTACTCTTCCTCCTCCTCCCCCTGGGTCTTCCTGATCTTCCTCAGTCCTCTTCCTCCTCCCCTCCTCAGTCCTCCTCCTACTCCTCCTCCTCGTCCTCAGTCCTCCTCATCAGTCCTCAACAGTCCTCCTCCTCCCCAGTCCTCCTCCTCCTCTTCATCCTCCTCCTCTTCCTCCTCAGTCCTCAGTCCTCCTCAGTCCTCCCCCAGTCCCCCTCCTCCTCCTCCTATTCAGTCCTCCTCCTCCTCCTCCTTCTCAGTCCTCCTCAGTCCACCTCCTCCTCCTCCTCCTCCTCCTCTTCCCTCTCAGTAATCCTCCTCAGCCATCCTCCTTAGTCCTCCTCAGTCCTCCCCCTCAGTCCTCCTCCTCCTGGGTCCTCCTCCTCATCCTTCTCATCAGTCCTCCTCCTCCCCAGTCCTCTCCCAGTCCCCCTCCTTCTCCTCCTCCTATTCAGTCCTCCTCCTCCTCCTCCTCCTCCAGTTCTCCTCAGTCCTCCTTCTCATTTCTCCTAAGTCCTCCTCCTGAGTCCTCCTCTTGAGTCCTCCTCCTCTTCCTTCTGAGTCCTCCTCCTGAGTCCTCCTCCTCTTCCCTCTCAGTTATCCTCCTCAGTCATCCTCCTCAGCCATCCTCCCCAGCCATCCTCCTCAGCCATCCTCCTCAGTACTCCTCAGTCCTCCTCCTTCTCAGTCATCGTCAGTCCTCCTCCTCAGTCCTCCTCAGTCCTCCTCCTCCTCCTGGGTCCTCCTCCTGGGTCTTCCTGATCCTCCCCAGTCCTCTTCCTCCTCCCCTCTTCAGTCCTCCTCATACTCTTCCTCCTCGTCTTCAGTCCTCATCAGTCCTCAACAGTTCTCCTCCTCCCCAGTCCTCCTCCTCCTCCTCCTCCTCAGTTCTCCTCAGTCCTCCTTCTCATTTCTCCTAAGTCCTCCTCCTGAGTCCTCCTCCTCTTCCTTCTGAGTCCTCCTCCTGAGTCCTCCTCCTCCTCCCTCTCAGTCATCCTCCTCAGTCATCCTCCTCAGCCATCCTCCCCAGCCATCCTCCTCAGCCATCCTCCTCAGTACTCCTCAGTCCTCCTCCTTCTCAGTCATCGTCAGTCCTCCTCCTCAGTCCTCCTCAGTCCTCCTCCTCCTCCTGGGTCCTCCTCCTCCTCCTCCTCCTCCTGGGTCCTCCTGGGTCTTCCTGATCCTCCCCAGTCCTCTTCCTCCTCCCCTCCTCAGTCCTCATCCTACTCTTCCTCCTCGTCCTCAGTCCTCCTCATCAGTCCTCAACAGTTCTCCTCCTCCCCAGTCCTCCTCCCCCTTCTGGGGCCTTTTCCTGGGTCCTCCTCCTGGGTCCTCCTCCTCCTGGGTCCTCCTCCTCCTGGGTCCTCCTTCTCCTCCTCAGTCCTTCTCCTCCTCCTCCTCAGTCCTCTTCCTCCTCTTCCTCCTCCTCCTCCCTCTCAGTCATCCTCCTCAGCCATCCTCTTCAGCCATCCTCCTCAGTCCTCCTCCTTCTCAGTCCTCCTCAGTCCTCCTCCTGAGTCCTCCTCCTCCTGAGTCATCCTTCTGGGTCCTCCTCCTCCTCCTCCTCCTGGGTCTTCCTGATCCTTCTCCTCCCTCTCAGCCATCCTCCTCAGTCATCCTCCTCAGCCATCCTCCTCAACCATCCTTCTCAGCCATCCTCCTCAGTACTCTTCAGTCCTAAAAATGTTTGTCCGCTAATGTCCACCAATGTCCATCCAAGTCCGCCAATGTCTGTCCGGGTCCGCCAATGTCCGTCCGAGTCCGCCAATGTCCGTCCGGGTCCGCCAATGTCCGTCCGAGTCCGCCAATGTCCGTCCGTGTCCGCCTATGTCCCAAAAAACACGTCCGTTGTCTCATAGAATCCAAAAAGGACAGGACATAGGCGGACATAGACGGACATGACACCCCCCCCTATAATGGTATCAAATTAGGGTAAATTAAATATTTAACAAAAACTTTTCTCTCCTCACTGTGGGGTTTAATAACCGTGCTAAAATACAACTGTCATTGGTTATCAATTGTTAATACTTAATTCCTGACTAAGAAATGCTAAATCTTGATGATAAGATGCTGTTAAATTAATTAAACAGCAACGTCTACCCCTCCCTCCTTAGCGTTTGGATGTGGGATGGTACTGATGCTGATAGTAGCCACTTCCTGTTGTATCACCTGGTTCCAGTATGTCACTATATTCAGCTACGTTAAACTCGCCGTCACTGTTTTCAAGGTTTGCTTATTGAAATAATGTTATTGAAATAATGGTGGAATGAGTGTCAAAAATGGTTGTATTCGCTGTTTTTGTTTTAACCTCAGTCTTCAAACCCATCACTAGTGCTCTTTTTCCAAAAATTGATCAACTCAGTTGTAACATCCGCTTAAATTTGTATTTAAATTGTACCTACAATCTTAATTTTCCAGATTTAATAACATGTTTCTCAGTACTCCCCGCAAGTGTACATGAACTTCAAGAATAAGAGTACGGAGGCTGTCTCAATCTATCAGTTCCTCCTGGATCTTTCTGGCGGAGTTCTCTCTTTGATACAGGTAACAAAACTAAATATGATTTTATGATCAATCTTTTAGTAAATTCTGGGGTCGGTATTGTCGGGGTCACCACCAATCTGAACTTTGAAGTGTAGTTCACCACCAATCAAAGGTCGACATTAAAAAGCACTGTGTGATTAAACAACTAGTGTAATTTTAAAAACTTCTATTAGGAGGATTATGACCTACTCCTACTCAGAATTACTCATAAAACTCCTCTTTCCTCAGATGGGACTGATAGCCTACAACTACGACGACTGGATGACCTTCCTTGGAGACTTCACCAAGTTCGGTCTGGCTGTCCTGAGCATCCTCTACGACCTCATCTTCATCACCCAGCATTACATACTGTACCGTGTACCAGCCTATAGTAGACTAGGAGAGGAGAGGATCAGGAGTGAGAGTAGTGAGGCGCTACTCCAGGCAGAGGAGGGACAGGATTCTGATAGGATAATATCTGCTCCTGTAGATCAGCTGGGATAGCTGCACTCTCACAGCCCTTATCTCCTCACAAGGCTCCTCTTTCAGCAGCTCCCCTCGGACTTCTTTTGCTCCTCCTTTTTCTCCCTCCCCTCCTTTCGCTCCTTTTTCTGGACCTCTCCTCCTTATTTTGTTCCTCCTTCTTTTTCTCCTCCTTTTTCTGATGTTCTCCCTTTAGTTCCATCTCTTCCTCGTTATTCAAGTTATTCTGGTACACATGAGCAATAGGAACAAATAGGGTTGAAGATGTGCACGTGTTAGTGCACGTGTTAGTGCATGTGTTGGTGGTTGATGCACTCTCTGCAGGAAGGAGGGTTTATCATTTAAAGGCTGGATAAATGCATTTGTTCAGTACTCTGTAGGCTCATTCAAGAGTTTGTGTGTTGGTGCACGTGTTTGTGTCTTCTGTAAAGGTTGTGTGATTGACTTGACTCTGATTTTGTTATATGAAAGATTGTTTTGTTTTCAGAAATCGGTTACTGTCCGGTTCCTCCTTTTATATGAGCTGCTGCATGATTACAAATGAAATTGTAGATTTGGTGATGTCTTGGGAGGAATTTCCGTTAGTTTTGATTCGACATTATTTATTTGGTGTAATCCTTGAAGGGATGATATTATGTTTCTGATCTTCTTTGTTGCACATTATGATCACATTTTGCTCGTATTTTATCCCGTGTTCAGTTATTAACAAAATGTTAATTTAACAGTTCTTTTTCAAAGATGCAACTCATTTTTGACAGTTCATATAATTATCATTAGTCAGTCATCAGAATCAGTTATTTTTTATGTTGATTTTATCTATTTTACTTTATCATCATATTATTATCATTGTGTTGATATTTTAAGCAAATAAGACGGTTTTATAGTGACAGTAAAGGTACAGGTGGCCAATCTAATGATTATTTTTTCAAGTTTGTTTTATGTAAATATGTTATTTTGTGATGAATGAATTCAAAATTTATTAAGTGATAATGATTGTCGTTGTGAATATGATAAAAACAGTTGTGTATTTCATATTATCTTCTGTGGGCTTGATATCTAACTGATGCGGAGGTGACATCCATTTTCTTCTAAAATGTCACCTCCTCCCGTTTAGTCAAGTCTGTCTCTCTGAATAAATCGATTAAAAAAACAGCTGATATATCTGCAGTTTCAATGAAGCGTAAAGTTCGTGTGACTAAATTATTACGTGACTAAATTCTTACCCGACAACATTTGTAAACATCTGCTTTGATTGGTTATGTTTTTAAAGCCTATGGATGTTATCACGTGACTTAACAAACTAGTGCTGCTGAACAAATGAAAAAGACTGAATGATATTTAACTTACGAATCTTACACTAGAAAGATGACTGAATGAAGTCAAGGAAAACATGAAAATAAGATAAGAAAGAAGGTTCCACAGATAAGGAAGAAGGTTCCACAGATAAGGAAGAAGGTTCCACAGATAAGGAAGAAGATACCTATCTGATAAAGTAGATAAAGTCAATGTCTCCAAATAACGTTATCATTGCTCCTCCCCCGCCGCTCAGTGATTTTCAAAGACGTGCTCTCACACTCTTCATAAAGAAGAAAAGGTTTGTGACACCCTCTTTCTCCCTTCTGTCCCCTAATATACAGAAAGGGGGTTAGCAACATAAAGCGAAATATAATCTCAATTTGGGTTTTGTTTATATTGGGCTGCAAAGTGCAAACCCCCTTTTGTTTTAGCGTTATAGCTTTATTGAGTAGACATATTTGTCTGATGACTTAATTAAATCAGCACACTTGCTATGACATCACAGACATATTTGGAATAAATACACTTAACTCCAATATCTCCTGTCAGGTCCGGTTATGAGAAGAAGGACGCTATCATCAGCCGGAAGTACAAGTGGTTGGAGGATTTGAACCAGAGAGATCCTGATCTGGAGGGGATAGAGATATCAGAGTCTAGCTTAGAGGAACTCAAGAAGAAAAGAGAGAGTTTGGTTGGTGCAGTTAGATGTGCTACTCGTATGACTTTTCTCGGATTAAAGAGTCTTACAGTAGCTTTATTTATGACTTTCATCCACGTGATAATATTTTCGTTCATTATTTATCGATAATTTTACTAGATCCGTTGAACAGCAGGCTACAACCCCACATTGTTATTACTACATCTGTTAGAGTTCCTAAACAACCCTCTGCAGTGCGAAGAGAAACACAGACTGTTCGAGCAGCTGAAGAACCTGCTCCCTGCCACAGAAGAAGATGAGAACCAGCAACAGTTCCCCCAATATCAACAAGGAGGCTACCTACCCCAGCAACCTGGCTACCAGCCCTCTTTTAATGTTACTCCTGGTAATTATGGGGTACTAAGAGACTTACATATTGCTATATTGCTATTAATGGGGAGTCACTAGATAAATGGCATCTTCAAATTCAGTCAGTATTTTAATTTAATTTTAGCGTCAGAAATGTTGATGCATTTAGAAGATTCAGATGATGATAATTGTGTAAATATTGACTTTGAACCCCAGGGTACCCCGGTCCAGTGGGTTCTGTACCCAACTTCCACCCCACTCCCTACGCTCCTCCCTACTCCTCCACACCCTACTCAGTTGTTACCGAGCCTGTCACTCCCAAGAAGCCCTCCGAGATGAGCCCCGTACGTTTTATTTCAACTTAGATTTTCGATCGTGGAATTATTTTGCTGTTAACAAATCAGCTTCCAGTGTTGACGAATCAAAACCCAGAGTGCTTCTCACGGTTCAATTTGCCGCCAGAATGCTGATTCATTTATAGAAGCAGGATTTCCGAATATCCATAACAATCATGCCTTTCTAACAGTGACCTCTTTCAGATGCAAGGAGACAGGCAGATCATGAAACCCTCGGACATGAGCCCAATAAGCAGTCACGAAAGAAGCGGGTACAACAGGAGCTGGGACAACATCAGTCCGGTCAGCAAACCCCCGGAATCGGACACTCACGACCAGTACAACAAGTTCCCCTCCAGTGAATACTCCACCCCCTCAGCTGCCACTAAGTACGCAGAGACTAGGGAGAACAGGATAGATTCCTTCACCAAAGCGTTTACAGATACGATCAGCAAGGCAATGATGTCAGAGCTGAACATGTCCCTGGAGAGTGCCACCAAGACAGACTCCAACCCTGAATCTCATCCTTCTCCTCTGAAACCTGCTGATCCTGCACCTGCTCCCTCCTTAAAGCCGGACTCCTTGCTCAGTCCTAAACACAAACCTAAAGATATTCCAGACATTAAGAAACCGGAGCCAGCAGCACGACCGAGATCACCTGGAGCAAGGCCGAGATCACCTTCAGCACGACCGAGATCACCTGGAGCAAGGCCGAGATCACCTACAGCACGACCGAGATCACCTACAGGACGACCGAGATCACCTACAGCACGGCCAAGATCACCTGGAGCAAGGCCAAGATCACCTGGAGCAAGGCCGAGATCACCTACAGCACGACCGAGATCACCTACAGCACGACCGAGATCACCTGGAGCAAGGCCAAGATCACCTGAAGCAGTGAGAAAACCGGAGCTGAAAACATCAGAGGTGCCGAAAAGAGGAGATGGGAAGGTACCTGAACCGAGGAGGGTGGAACACACGGCTGTTAACAAGGGAAGGAAGTCTATCAGTGGAACAGAGTCTAACTCTTCTGTCGCCTCCCTGAAGCATCCTCCTCAAAGGTAAGAAAACACATTGCCTGAAGCATCCTCCTCAAAGGTAAGAAAACACACTGCTACTACAGACAGATCCGTCCGAAAAAATCGATCTGCCGACACACAAAGCTTACAAAGGATTTTTGACGTTTTTGAGTCCTAATAGATGTCCTTTATGGCTGACCAACTTTTCCAAACTTTTCCACGTGTCTTAAGGCCACTTTTTGCCACTACCACTTTTTACCACCTTTCTTGTTTGTCGAATATCTTTAGTTGTGATCATCGTAAAAGGTTGCGGATCAATAGAGTGTGTTCATATTACCATGAAGAAAAACTTTTGTAATAACAATTTTTACGTCAGATAATCAGTTAATTGGATAATTATCAATTAGCTAATTAGCAAAATTCTAAAAATTTTTTATTGGCTCAAAATGATCGGAATAGCTTAAAACACGGAGAAAAGTAGGTTTTAGAAAAACTTTGAAAATTTTTCACTTACATTTTTTTTCGAGACTTGGAAAAATTTCGAAAATTCAAAATATTTTTTTCCGCCAAAAGTGATCAAATTGCATGAAACGCGGAGAAAATGCTTTTCAAAAAAACTTAGTGAATTTTTCGTTTCAAGAATACTTAAATCACCAATATTTGTAGTTGGAGTTCAGTAAATCGCGGCAGATTTTTTTAATCAGGAATTACTAAGTGGAAAGGTCTGAAACTGAAAAACGTTAACCATACGATATAAGAGTTTCATAACTAATTACAATACAGCCTTATCGATTTTCACAGAAACTGCACCAATGGCACAGTCAAGATCGAAAGACGAAACGATAGCCTGCTGTACTATCATTTTATTGATTTCAATGATGAATCAGTGGGGTTAAGATAATCACATTTGTAATAAATAAAACCTCTCTGTACCGTCAATTGTGCTAATCTAAACCGGCCTACCTGGATTACCAGACCTCTTCTTTTCCTCAACAATCAAACCAAGTTGTTCATATAGCATTTGGTGGGCGATGTAAGTTTCATTGAATCACAATACGACACAATACGTGTATATTATATGGCTCTTAATGAGGTTTATGAAACGCTTAATACCGTGAGAAACCCGGTATAGAGACGTTTTACAGTTTATCACGAAAACGTATACTTGGTCTCATGGCTCATTTACAGTTCGAAGAAGGCAAGAACAGACCAGGGAAACTAAGGTACAGCCAGATCCAGGAAGCAAGTGTAAATACACCTTCCAACATCTACTGTGACTTGTTTTGTATTGCAGTACTGCATACTGCTTCATTTGCTATGCGGTACCTATAAAATCACCCCCATATGTCAGGGTCGGCTAAAAGTAAAATCAACAAGGATAACATACGGGCAAGGATAAGATTTAGATACGAGCGTCGGGCAAGGGGTAGTAAAGAACCGGTAATAATTCATTCAGTAAAATGTTCCACGAGAGTCAGGATATTTTGGAAATTGCTAATAGAGACAGATCCTGATCAGGAAGGATTGTTAATGTTATTGAGGATGTTGATTTGAAATCCGGAAGTCGTGAAGTAAAAATACAGGTTCTCCCGACAGGATATTCGGGGCCCATGATGATCAGCTCGGGATTAATGTGGGACAGATCGAAGAGCATTGAAAAGAGCGAGTTGACATTTTAAGCTTTCTGGTCTTTTCTTGCCTTCTTTGAGCTGTCAAAGAGTCATGAGACCAAGTAGACGTTTTCGTGATAAACTGTAAAACCTCTCCATACCGGGCCTATCACGGGAGAAATTAAACGAGAAGTGTACGGTATAGAACGTTTCATATACCTCATTAAGGGCCATAATATAATATACACGTATTGCATTGTGTCGTATTGTGATTGAATACAGCTCGATATGTACTTACATCGTCCACCAAATGCGATATGAACAACTTGGCTTGATTGTTGAGGAAAAGAAGAGGTCTGGTAATCCAGGTAGGCCGGTTTAGATTAGCACAATTGACGGTACAGAGAGGTTTTATTTATTACAAATGTGATTATCTTAACCCCACTGATTCATCATTGAAATCAATAAAATGATAGTACAGCAGGCTATCGTTTCGTCTTTCGATCTTGACTGTGCCATTGGTGCAGTTTCTGTGAAAATCGATAAGGCTGTATTGTAATTAGTTATGAAACTCTTATATCGTATGGTTAACGTTTTTCAGTTTCAGACCTTTCCACTTAGTAATTCCTGATTACTAAAATCTGCCGCGATTTACTGAACTCCAACTACAAATATTGGTGATTTAAGTATTCTTGAAACGAAAAATTCACTAAGTTTTTTTGAAAAGCATTTTTCTCCGCGTTTCATGCAATTTGATCACTTTTGGCGGAAAAAAATATTTTGAATTTTCGAAATTTTTCAAGTCTCGAAAAAAAATGTAAGTGAAAAATTTTCAAAGTTTTTCTAAAAACTACTTTTCTCCGTGTTTTAAGCTATTCCGATCATTTTGAGCCAATAAAAAATTTTTAGAATTTTGCTAATTAGCTAATTGATAATTATCCAATTAACTGATTATCTGACGTAAAAATTGTTATGACAAAAGTTTTTCTTCATGGTAATATGAACACAGTCGATTGATCCGCAACCTTTTACGATGTTCACAACTAAAGATATTCGACAAACAAGAAAGGTGGTAAAAAGTGGTAAAGTGGCAAAAAGTGGCCTTAAGACACGTGGAAAAGTTTGGAAAAGTTGGTCAGCCATAAAGGACATCTATTAGGACTCAAAAACGTCAAAAATCCTTTGTAAGCTTTGTGTGTCGGCAGATCGATTTTTTCAGACGGATCTGTCTGTACTATGCCTGAAGCATCCTCCTGAAAGGTAAGAAAACACACTGCCCGTGAAATGGTGATATGTTAAGAAAGAATTAGTAGCACGTGTTAGAATTGGTTCTGTACGATCAGTGATCACTCCCTTGTCATGCGGAAACAAGTTAATCTGGTAACATTTCTAAACTTAATATTTGTTTACGACATCTTCTCACAGCCCACAGTTGAAACAGAGAAAAGAAGAGGTGTCTGACTTGCCACCAGTTATCAAGATTAGTAAAGCAGAAATCCATTCAAAAGTTATGTCATGGCCCACTTCTCATCCTTTTGCTAGAAAGGTACGTTTTTTTAGCAAGTCATATTCAAGCTTTCAAGAGTTGAGTGACCCGTAAATCAAAATTTATTCTTTTTTACCAGTCTTATCATTGTTGACTGGACAACAAATATACAATTATAGAACAGACCCCTCCCAAATCTACAGCTACCGTGCTTGTAACCTAGCTTAAAACCCTCCCCAGACAGGAGAAAGACCTCCCGACGTGGACAAAAAGCCGGCTGGCAAGAAGGAAAGTGCTGACTCCTCCGGGAGTTCTCTGTTGGAGTTCGCATTCCAGTCCGCTCTCTTTGGGAACACACTGTTCGGAGACAAAGAGGCTGCTTCTCCTACTCCTGGCGCTGCCCCTCCTCCGCAAGGTGGGACTGAGGATCTGTTATCTGTTATCATTATTATAATATGTGTGTCAACATGTCCTTATAACTCTGTTGCTATTTATTTTTGGGCGGTTATTTTTAAAAATTAGGATTCATGGCTTGGGTTAACGTGCATGTTAGCGGTTAGAGTTGCAGCTAAGGGTCAATGGTCCTGTGACGCGTGGGGTTTTAATTGGGCGAGGTTTAAGGCCGGGACAACGTTTTAGCTTCAGAATAGAGGAGAGCAGTTTTTGAAATAATATTATGATGAGGGGCCCGGGTGCCAATAATCTATTTGTTATCAATCAAACCTTCCAGGACCGAAAACCCCGCCCCCGACCACGAGCCAAGCCCCATCTGATCTCCTAACTGCTCTGTCTATGAGTTATGGCGGTGGTCACCCCAGAAAGAAGGAACCACAAGGAGAAGACAAAAGAGACCAGGTTTGTTATTATTGGGGAGATTTGGTCTTCTTGCGGTGTTTTGAAGTGTGACTCATACGATGCGTCAATCGGTCCACTTTATGACCACTTCAATTGCCCTGAGATGAACAATTAAACGAAAATTTATTTTTATATTCTATGGAATGGTCTCGTTTATGTTATCAGTTATGTCTGTTACGGTCCTTCCACGACCCCTATCCTCATTTTAAAATAGCAGGACTCCATCTTATGATCACATGACCCCATATTATAACCACGTGACCCCATATTATAACCACGTGACCCCATATTATAACCACGTGACCCCATATTATAACCACGTGACCCCAGGAAAAGTCCAGGAAAAGAGACCGCTCCCCCGACGTCAGGTCCCCTTCTCCGGAGCTAGTTCAAGTGTACAAAACTGAACCTCAGAAGCCTGAAGATAAGGTAAACTTATGTTCTGCAATTCTGTATGCTGTATGCTGTATTGATACTTTCGTACTGACTTTGAATTCGAACTCGATACGTCAAGTCTTCAAGTAAAGGTTTATTACAGTTAAACGCATTGTAACGTGATTGAAGGTGCGTTTTAAGGGGGCCGGAGGGTCTTCATCAAAATTGTCTCGAAATTGATTTTATAGTTGTTTCTGATGGAGGGGGGTAATATGTATCGAATGCATTTGGTCCCATGGAAAAATATTGTTCCTAGCCGAAATTATTGCCGGTCAAAGGTCAGTGCTTATGTGTTATTGTATTGCGCGAGCGATATTCAATCGCACGCCCTGAAAATCGAGTCTAAAAATCTATCTCCTACATTTTTTGAGCAATCACCCAGAAAAATTTTTTATTCGATTTTGAAAATCTTGGACCTCAAAAATTGCCAAAAATAGAGGTCCAAGATTTTCAAAATCGAATAAATTTCCAAAACGCTCACACACGTGTTTTGTTTTTACCGTGAGTTTACTCGAGGAGGGGGGGGGGGGGGGCTTACTCGACGTGATTATACATTTTTAGTGGTTGATTCAAATTAATCCACATTACGGATCACTTCTCAAAGGCTTCCATTTCCAAAATGATCAGTCTAATATTTAATCTAGTGAAAAGAAAACCAGAAAAGCATATTTGTTGCTCGGATCGTAAATCAGCATTATATTATCTATTTACTATCCCAATTTGTGGAGCCCTCCCAATTCACTCTTTGAATTTGGGGATATCTGTTGTTAAGATAGTCGAAATACGAAATCACGGTATTGAACATAACTACAGGACAACAATCACTAATCAGTGTGTAGATAAAAGACGTACTGTTAGTTACAGTGATACAAATAAGAATCAATCAATATTATTTATTAAGTAATGGTATGGAAATAAGAATCAATGAATATTATTTATTAAGTAACGGTATGGAAACTTCTATCCAGTGGACTGAGTTAGTGATAGATTAAGTCTCACCTGGATTGACACACTTAGGACGAGTGTATTGGTGAGAGAACAATATTCCCTGCTCACATGTGATCTCCTTACTTCCCATCAAGGAGTAGCCTGGCTCACAGGACACTGAGATCGTGGTCCCGTATACGACAGGGAAACTCGAGTTAGTGATGAGATAGTTCTCAGTCAACAATCTTTTGCACTGATCTGAGGGAAAGAATGGGGGTAAAAGATAAAAATAAAAAGACCGAAATGATTAATATTTTGGGATTGTGACTTTTATAATTGAATGCAACAGTAATTGTTCTTCAAAGCAATATTGAGTAATTGAAACAGCCTTGAAAGAATCAAATTATATCAAAAGGGATTTTATTTCTACCTATGACCAACCATACGATATGCATTCACTATTTAACAAACCTATGGTGCAAGTAGGACGTTGCTCCAGGGTGAATACTACTCCCCTCTCACATGTGATGGTATTGCCCCCAGCTAGAGTGTGACCCGGCTTACAGGCAACTTCCACCACTGTTCCTACTATTAAGGGGAAGGTGCTGGTCGTTGTCATGTCTGAGAGAGCTGCTGGAAGTTCTGTACACGTGTCTGTGGGGAACAGTTCGTTGTTAGGTCTTTAATTAACAAATTAACAATGATTCAGCAAAAATCATCTGTGTTCCGGGATCTCACTTAAAACACAGTGAGGAGTGTCTTCATACTGCCAGTTCTTTTCTTGATACAGGTGATCAGACCGTTTCCTGACAGACTGTACCCCGGGATACACTCCAGTTCCACTTTTGTTCCGTAGTCCACTGGAAGTGGGATGTTTGTCTTCAAGTTGAACATTTCATCCGGTAACCCAGTGCACTTGTCAATAGAGCAGCTAGGGAAGTTCTGGGGGGAGTTGAAGTCTGTGTCCTGGACGCAGATGATGGTTCTGTCTCCAGTTAAGGAGTATCCAGCCACACAGTTCACATCCACTGGTGTCCCCTTCTTCACGGGGAACTGGGAGTCACTGTAGAGATTACTGTCTAGCCTTAATCCCGAGCAAGTTCCTGTACAATGGAGTTATTATCTTATGTTTAAAAACTCCGCGTAAAAGATGACTAAGATTCAGATAAAGCCCACAATATAGATTTCCAGAATAACGATTTTGTTTTAATTTCAAGCTATACGGTTTAAACAGATTGAAGAAAATTGATACATTTGAAACTTAGAGGATCAGCTCACAAACCTAGTTCATTACAGCGAGGTTTCTCCTGGAAGAGGAAGTCAGTATCCTGGTCACACGTGATCACAAGGTCCCCCCTTAGCTCCCTTCCCTCCGAACACTGTACTTGTACTGTAGTGCTGTAAGTCACCGGGAACTGCGTGTCTGTCTGTAGGTGTGTGATCTCAGGGGGCAGCCGCGTGCAGCTCTCTGGTAAGATAGTACTGTAATTTTATGTTTATCTTCAATTTTAAAGGCTTTTTAATACTTAGAGCACATCAGAAATCCTGCTCGAGTTCACTCAGTCTGTTGATTCACAAACCCTCGACTACTCACTTGCAATACAAAGAGGATCCTGGTGCGACTTGTATATCCTATCCTTGATACAGGTGATAGTGTCTGCTCCTGACAGATAGTGCCCAGTCTCACAGTCCACTGTCATCACAACACCGTACTGCACCGGGAACTCTGTACTTGTTCCTAGGTTTGCTGTGTCCAGGAGGGACCCGCACGTGTCTATGATGATGAGATGTTAATTCTATCTGTTCCGTTAAAAGTGTCCAATTAAGTGACTTAACTGCTTAGAAAGTTTAAACTTGCTAAAATTACTTTTAATAATCACCAGACAAACCTAGCACACATGAGGGGGGTGTTCATTGAGGAAAAGTTAGTTCCCTCAACACATGTGAGAGTGCTGTCTCCAGTCAGAGTGTGCCCGGGACTACACTTCAGGGAAACTTCAGCTCCAGGTGGGAGGGGGAACTGTGTTTCTGTTATAATCTCCTTCCAGTTAGAAGGCAGACTCTCGCAAGAAACTGAGCGATTTTGATAATTATATATAAAATAGTGCAAGCTAAAAGAAATCATTTTAAATCAAACTTTGTTGGTCTCAATATTGATTTGACCCAGGCGAAGTATATGAAATGCTAACTGAAAGAAATATACCACAACGAATGTGATCCTCGGAAGCATGCGACCCTCTAGGACACGTGATACACAGCCCTGCTCTCTCCGCACTATAACTGTTTGTGGGACACTGCTTGCATACTGACAGTGAACCGTCCTTGAAGGTCCCTGCCTTGCATGGAACTGGAATTGGTGTTTGGTTAGTAAACCACCAACCAGAATAAGAGAGGGTATATTGTTTTATATTTGCTGAGATAAACTGGGTCACTCTTGTGATGTGTTATTTTCAAGAGTATATTTTTAGGAACTTACTGCAAGCCGTTTTTGCATTGTTAGGTTGCTCTCCAATGTTGCATTTAGCACATTTCGTCATAGAAGCATCCCGATAGGTGCCTTCTTCACATGAAACTGAAATGAAACAGCGAATTAAAGCCAGACTAGAGGGTATATTTTATTTGTTGACATAAACCGTTTTAATACTATCAACACTACTAATACTATATTTGACCGAAACCCATAATCATCATCATCGCTCGCTTTTTTCCATTCATATAACATAATTGTAATAGATTAAGAAGAAATACCCGAAGGCAACTGTACTGGGCAATAATGATTCAATAAACATCAGTTTATAATTGGACACTAACTACCACCCTTATTCCGAAATATTAGGTATCGACCCAAAAGCAACCCAAAGCAATTTTTACAGCATGATGTAATTAATCGTAACTTATAAAAATTCGTAGATCGTGAATGAATGGGAAAGGCGAGCAACCGATTTTATTCTCGGTATCATTTTGCATTTGCGGACGGTCAATTAAATTAATATCATTTCCTTTTGTTTGGGAAAGAGAGACACTGGCAGCGGTCCACTCTACCCATGATTATGGGTTTTTGTCAAATATATGTTTTACTGTTTACTGTTTACCCATATCTGCCCTTACTTAAACCTCACATCTGGTCTTGAAAAAAGGAGACTCACCTATATATACCACCACTTCAGAGATAGCATGGCCCAACTTGTCCGAGGGTGAATCTGTTATCATGATCATATCTCCTTCCGCATTGTTACAGTTCATGGTGTATGTTTGAGCTTCTGGATCCGTTGGGTGATCAGAGTCAATATCTGAAGCTAAAGTACGTGTCATTAGACGGGATTTTATGTTTTACTTGGTAACTGTAGAGTGTGGTCAAGTAACTGTCAATCGTATGGTTTGTATGTGTTTTAGTTTTCCCTTAGGTTTGCAAGCTTGTATGAATTCTTTATAATATAATAAATTATGAGAAGACTTAACTACCTGAGATTGTGCCGCAGTCGCCCGTTTCTATCCCGCCACTGTAGACCTTGACGGCAGTGTCAATAATCCTCTCTTGACAGCAACTTAACCTGTTGGTTATCTTAACGACTGCTATCTCGTACCTCCCTGATAGGGAAAGTTTTAGCCAGTTTTGCAAATCACCGTGTCGAGCACTGTAGTACGTGCTGTAATCTCCATCGTGAGCTTTGTCCGGTGTCATGTCGTAACGATACCAGTTTGCTGCGTCAGATTTTACTATTGGTATTTTCTCTAATTCGGCTCCTGCAAGAAGGAATAAATAAAAGTGTTTGTGATAT
Organism: Bolinopsis microptera; assembly: GCF_026151205.1. Classification (NCBI taxonomy): domain Eukaryota; kingdom Metazoa; phylum Ctenophora; class Tentaculata; order Lobata; family Bolinopsidae; genus Bolinopsis; species Bolinopsis microptera. Next base: position 5,442,008 of record NC_087079.1, on the reverse strand, counting down.
TCATATTCAACAGTTTCTTTCTGCACGTGCAAAATGGATGAGAAATAGGAAGTGGAAAAGTTACCAATATTATAACACGCACATGCAAAGATCATTGATCACGGGCTTTCCATTATTATTATAAAATTATTTATCCTAAAATAATAATATCGGTTTGGTTTGCTGCGGAGATGACAGTGCTGCATGCCGCCGTTTTTTTTCAAAACGGCGGCGGTGTGGTTAAAATCGTCGGCGGCGGCGGCGTAATCGGCGAAAGGTCACGTGATTTCGCAGATTAAATTTTCCTCTTGAATAATTCCATGCGGAGAGCAATTTTTAGCAGTTTTGAATTTTGACACGAAGCTTGTATTTAATATTTGTGAGTTCATTTCAGATAACCTTGTGACGCACTGAGGCCCTTGAGGCCCACGGAAAACCATGCACGATAAAAACTCTAGAGCTTAAAAAGGAAAAATGTGTTTTGTAATTTACCCTGGTCACAATCAGTTAGAGAACTAGCAGTCCATCCACTCCTTGCTGTTATGTGCGTAGTGCCCACCAGAAAGCACTCTCGTAAAGCCCAATTCGCGGGACTCACGGCTACTCCTTTACAGCGGGGAGTATCATCACACCATTCCTGACAACTTTCTAAACTCCTGAATTCTCTCGTTGATAATTTCTGGGAGTCCGGAAACATACCAACATTCTGCTCGTAGCTTGTATAACAGCCTGAAATATATTATAGATAAGTTTGCGTACCGTGTCTATATATATTATCGCAGTTTATAATTTAAAACGTAAGTAAGGAAACGTAAAAGAAAAAGTCAAAGAATCAGAATAGCATTAGTCCAATTTTGGTTTACATTTTTGCGACATTAAAAGGTTTGATCAAGTCAACGCGAAGTCATGGATAGAAGTTGAGAAATTGCTTTCTGTAACTAGGTGATATCCGTTCGGAGCTTTTAAAAATTGTAAAAAGATAAATAAATATAATAATATCAACTATCAGAATAACTGATAAACAATCTATCTACTGATAAACAATACTGGTGAACTACTATGGTAATTAACTACTGGTAAAAATACTGGTAAACTTAACACTTACAAACATATCTGAAGCTAACTTTCGATGCACAACTTTACGTGACGCGGTTATAGCTTTATAGCGTGACGTAGTATAACTATATTGCTTAAACATGTGTAGATAAACGGCAAAATATCGACATTAGCGATGCCTGCTACAGTATCCACTCGTGTAGAAATCATATAGAAAATGATATGGTCTAAAATGTTGGATTTCGTTCAAAATATTCTTGCCAAAATTACGAAAGGGCGCATTCGGCGTATCTTACTATATATAAAGCGAGACGATATATATGGTTCCGTGCCATTTTACTGACACCATGGCATCAACTTTAACACGACTTCCCGCAAAAACCATAAAAGATATACAACTGAAACTTTTTTGACTGGGTCAAATGCTTTAATGGCCTTCAAATCAGCATGAAAAAATAAAAAATAGGCCAAGGAATAAGAATTTTAGTGCCCAAAATTTGGACTCCCAAGTGATGTCAAAAACGCGAATTAAATAGGTAATAATTATTTTAGTCTCTCGAGTCTTGACACCACTTTAGGGTAGACGGGTTCCTGCTAGTAACTATAAACAGGCTCACGCCGTGTACGCCATTTGAAAACGGCGGCGGCGGCGTGGCTGGAAAATCATCGGCGGCGGTGGCGTTCGGCGGCGGCGTGCAGGACTGGAGAAATAAATAAACAATAAAAGGCTTACCTGGCCTGAATAGTTATGACGAACGTTACAATCAAAGGTAACAACTTGTCAATCTTCATTGTACATGTACACTGCAAGATGGTTTCAATATATAAAATTTTCAAAGTCTAATAAAAGTGTTTAAAAGGCTAGACAAAAAAGCACGAATCATAGCCTGTTGGCAAAATCATTAGCAATATGGTGGACAAATCAAATTATTGTTGTCCTCTAATAATTTCAGTCCATACTTGAATTTCTTTTCAGACCATACTTATTACTTAAAATAACGAAATACTCGAGAAATTCCTAAAAAATATAAATTCAAACATACGCTGAACACGACAGCAAATAATAATAAATGCGGCGACCACACATGTGAGGTTTTAATTACAATAATGGTCTTGTTTTTTAACCCCCTTGAATACACTTAGCACGGGAATAAAATAAATAAGTTTAAATTAACTAAGTTTTTTAAATTAATTAAGTTTAAATAACTTAATCCAACTATCTAGGTCAGTCGTGTGTGCAAACTACTGGCTCTGCACAGATGTCATGTCTTATAAATATAAACTCACACACTTAACTCTACCCGGGTCAGCAACCACGCACAGATAAACTAAACGGCTCACCCGGGTTTAGCACAGATAAACGGTGAGTCATGAGTCACCCTTCTTATCCGTGGTGAAACTAGACTATGATGTGAGCGGACTGAGTAGAGGCTTGTTACCTGTAAGAAAAAGACGTGACTCACGTAGAAATCTATCTCACAGCAACCAATTGAATACTCTTGTAGTCGAGCTGTGAGGGGCGACGAAGCACGGGTTTGTATTGTCCTTTCTATCCATGGCGCCTGTAGACTTGATGTGTGCTGTTCTTACTTTTATAACATACTAGAAAACCAGTTTTTATCGCATCAAAAAAATATCTATCCTTACGGAAGATACAGACAATTATTGTGCCAAACACTAAATACACAACGTAATAACCAGAAACCGATAAAAATGCCATACAGTAATCTTTGCATGTGCACGTGTCCGTTCCGCCCTTATTACTCTGCAACATTTTGATTTTTATCCAATTTGCAAGTGGGCACTGGGCAGTCAGATAGACGGACAAACAGAAGGGAAAAAAACTGTCGTTTAATTATATAATTAGGTAGGTTTACAAAAAAAAAGACGAAGATGAAAAAAATAATAATAAATTGGTCACACGAAGGTTCATTGACACTATAAAAACATTTAATTCTTTTAAAAATCAGCATAAATTAAAATAGAAAAAATTAAATTAGGTATAAATATAACTATTTATAAAAAGTAAATATAAATAATGAACTGTATCAAATGAAAAGATTATCGTACAATGAAACATCACGCTTAGAATAACTGAGGCTGATTTACAGGAACAGTAAAATCCTATCTGAATCATGTTCCTTCTTCTTCTACTCTAGTTGATAAACTGGAGCACACTATCTTATCTTAGCATAATATGAGCATAATATCTTATCTTAGCATAATATGAGCATAATATCTTATCTTAGCATAATATGAGCATAATATGTTATTTTAGTAACGCTTCACTCTCCGTATCTCTAAGGTTACTATAAGCTGGTACACGGTACAGTATGTAGTGCTGGGTGATGAAGATGAGGTCGTAGAGGATGCTCAGGACAGACAGACCGAACTTAGTGAAGTCTCCAAGGAAGGTCATCCAGTCGTCGTAGTTGTAGGCTATCAGTCCCATCTGAGGAAAGAGGAGTTTTATGAGTAATTCTGAATAGGTCATAATCGTCCTATTAGAAGTTTCGAAAATTACACTAGTTGCCTAATCACACAGAGCTTTTAAATGACGACCTTTGATTGGTGGTGAACTTCACTTCAGATTGGTGGTGACCCCAATAATACGTATCCCATTATTTACTAAAAGATTTGTCATAAAATCATATTTGATTTTGTTACCTGTATCAAAGAGAGAACTCCGCCAGAAAGATCCAGGAGGAACTGATAGATTGAGACAGCCTCCGTACTCTTATTCTTGAAGTTCATGTACACTTGCGGGGAGTACTGAGAAACATTTTATCAACGTTTATAAATTAAGATTGTAGGAATAATTTAAACAAATTTGTAGGCAGCTGTTACAACCGAGTTAGTAAATATTTGACGAATTAACTGTGGAAAAAGCGCAGTAGTGATGGGTGTGGAGAAAACATGAATAGCAAATCGAACCATTCTCTACAAACATTCCCAATCTCACAACTAACAAACCTTAAAAACAGTGATGACGAGTTTAACATAACTGAACATAGACACGTACTGGAACCATGTGATGTAGGATAAGGTGGCTACTAGCAACATTAGTACCATACCACACCCAACCGCTGTGGAGAAAGGGGTAGCAGTTGTTAATTCTGGGTCTGGACTCTTTGGCATGAGCGTTAAGGTTAGGATATGATAATTATTTCCCACCCTAACCCTCATTTTTTACACCGACGAGTCCCGGACCCGTTAATCACTAACATTGATAGCATCAAGTTTTGTTATTAAGAAATAGCTGCATTTTATTTTCAATTAGGATTGTTGAGTTGTTTGTTACCTGACAAGATTATTAAACACAGCGGGCTAGGCCTGTGTCCACCTTTCTTGTAACATACACACTGTATTATCGTGAACGCTGATGGTATTACCATTATTTAGATGTTTTTGGTTCATTAGCAGTTCCACAAATACAATTATATTTTTAGAATTTCAGATTTCTAGAATCATTTTTCTTTGAAGAAAATAAATCTCCTAGAACAATCGTTAATAGTACAACTGATTGTGTGAATAAAGAAAATAAAAGAGCTCTGACACTCACCGCATATGAAAAGCGCATGGAAGGAAAAACAGAAGTCAGACAACTGAACGTTGATGACACCATGAGGAAAAGCATCATAGTACTGGTTCCTGACCGGGGTTACCCACAGCATAGAGAAGTTGAAGGCTGAGTAGCACATAAACCCGAATACGTTGTAGAACAGGAAGTCAAAACTTAGTCCTGGTAGGAGAAGAGTTGTGGATTGTAATGATTTGCTACTGGTGTGATATCGGGAAAACAAAAATGTTTAGCCCGGGTGAAAATTCAAGCAGAACAACGGATATCACAAGATAAGATGCTTCCCTCGGTTGCTCCCCCCCCCCCCCATCCCCCATTAATCGTTAATTATCCTACCGACAACACTTTTCCGGGACCAATTCAGGTAGATTTGAGGATAATAGGAGATGGACCAAAAAGCAACGTAGAGCCATCCCAACACTTCAATAACAGTTTCTACCTTCTTAGAGTGTATCACAAACACCTCCAATTCTGAAGAGGAATGTTGTTCAGATTAGCAGACCAATCTAGAAGATAACACGTCTTGGAACCTGTTCTTTTTAAGTGCTTTTACGGCCTGTTCACCAGTCAATCAGTGGACGATGCTATCTTCTAACCTCTTATTGGTGGAATATACTTTGTGAGCATGGTAAACACAGTAACCATGGTAACGATGCTATCTTCTAACCTCTAATCGGTGGAATATACTTTGTAAGCATGGTAAGGTTGAGTGAGTCGTGTTGCAGCAGCTTAGTTGAGATGTACAACGTGCCAACTTCACCTCCAGCTTTAATGCTAACTGTCCTGTTGTTAGTCCCTTTCTTTACCTTAAGTGGGGTAGAGTTGTAGTTGACGATTGTGAAAATTAAACGGACAAATTGTAAAAATGTATACCTAAATTTGACCCGTTAACGTATATATAAAAGACGTATAGAGGTCAGGTCGTATAGAGACCATATTTCCACATTATCCCTGACGGAAAGTTCGAGAAAACGTCGTGATGAAACCTTTATCTGATGGCCGTTATTTATCACAAGGAGCTCTTGTGATGAAGGAGTACAGTTGAAGAGGAGATCTTGTTTTACAACTTCATTGAGCTGGAGAGTGAGGGTGCTGGTTTCATTTCTCAGTAGTTTAGAATGAGGGGTAGTCAGAGTGACCAGGGTAGTCTCAAGGGAAAATGTTGTTGTTAACAGGGTTGTTAGTAACAACAGAGGACCGTACATCTTTGTTTTAATAGTGGTTGTTAGAGAGGGAATTATTGAAGTGGAGATAAAGACTAGGATAGTGGGTTACGGAAAGAAAGTTTTTAAAAGATTAAAAACGAATGAAGCCTGGCATTCTATGATTGAATAAAATATAACATCTTCGAAGCAAGAAATCTGAACAAATAACAACATCTTTTGGCCCTTGTAAACCAGCACCGCATGCACTATAATACTAAGTACAAATAAATGATACCATCTCACTTTAAGATTCAGCAAAATAGCACTATTTTTCTTGAAAAGTAGCTTATCTAATGTTTGTGGATTGTGAAATTCAAGGATTGTGAAATTCGATCAGCCCCATCAGTTATCATGTGATTGATTGTAAACCGAGACGGTGCCCGTGTGGTTCTAATGACCAATTTTAATCTTAACAAATATATAATAAAAATAGTAATAACCCCTCACAATGGCACTGCGCTCTTAATAGTAAAATGCCACACTGTGTGGATCAGCACTTAACGACGGAATTTAAACCTCATCTGACAAATATCGCCAAAAATTAAAGTTTTGTATGTAATGCTCCAACGGCCAGAATGAATGACTCAACAAACAAAATTTTGTATCACAACGGGACAAGTCCCCATCCTCATACAAACACTACCGTCCCGTGTAAACAATAACAAACTAAGTACCTTATCGGACCTTATTTGAACCGACATTAATTGAACGCTGGAGGTCCTAGCGTTCATTTTAATGTCCGTTCAAATAAATTCCGTCCGTTTAAGGTCCGTCCAAGTTAAAGTCCGTTGAGATTTGTTCCAAAATTATTCCACTGCGAACTCATGTTTAGGATAATATGACATTGAGTTATTATACAATTTAAATATTCTAAGTATTACATTATGGCATGATCACTAATTTCTTTACCTTTGGCTTCCTCGTTCACTTCTTCGGAGTTATTAATTACATCCACATCTTGTATAAGTTTACACTGAAATGCAGGACCGAGGTGGTCAAATAAAAAATTGTTTTCAAAAAGCAGGTATTACTGATATGATGCTTTAAGCATGGAATATTTGATACACGATAACCCATTTTATTTGAGGAAGATGACTTACCATGGGCGGCGCTCAGCCTGTCAGGAATGTTTATGAGCTCTATGAGCTCTATATTTATGAACATAATAGCCTGGGGTCTCCAGGTAAGAAGATGACCTGTGATATGATCATCAAATCTGGTCATATTTCGTATCTGTTGTTTTTAAACAACTTTCATAATCATAGACACTGATCTACAAATGTTTTAACATCTTTTACTGCTGAACGACTGCCTTTCCTGCTCATTGTATGAAAAATTAATTTACAAATTATCTGCTAAAATTTAAAACCGCCAAAAAAAAGATGAACAAATTTGGATTTTTGATGGTTTTGAATGCCTTCGAGCGTTAATTTTAATGTTCGTTCATAATTATGTCCGTTCATTTAATGTCCGGTCAAATAAGGTCCGATAAGGTGGTGGTCAGTATTAACGGGTAAAACGAATGTGTCATGATTGCGTGAACAGAGGTAAACGTGGAAATGCAAATGTAAACAATGTAATAGTGAAATAAGAGTAGAGAAAACCATGGTATACTGTATCGAGCGACCCTAACTTTATTATTCAATTACTAATTAGTGGGCGATACTCTCACTGGCATGGTGGGTGTCTAAATTTCGTTAAAAATTTTGCCCTATCTCGGTGTGCACCTTTAACTCGATCTTCAAAGAGCGGTCTGGACTAATGAAGACTGAGCTGAACTTCTCTGATTGTCGCAGCTTTTGAGCTTGACTGAGTATTTGATAGGCCCTACTGGAACTAGACAGAGTAACCTTGACTGGCCGAGTAGTTTTCTCCTACGACTTGCCAACTCTACTGAGATCCATTGCTGGTTTCAGTCCAATCTCCTCAAATATTTCTCCGACAGTTCTGTGCATGTCTTTACTGAAATCTTCAGGCAAACCAAAAATCATAATGTTCTTGCTCCGGTCTTCTGCTTGCACCACAAACTTGACGACTTCATTCAAAGTCTCGGGGCTAACTGAACTTTCAGGTTGAAAAACCATGACGTTTTCCTGAACTTCATCGCTGTACGATTTAAACTGACTTTCTACCGATGGTCTGCACTTCCTGCAACTGTTTTTCTTTGCAGTCAATTATTGATTACTGAGCGCTGATAACCAATTTCTGATTCCCACTAAACTGATTCTTGATTGAGCTCAGTCCGTTTTTCATCCTCTTTAATTTGTCATTTTGAAAGCAAACCAAATGAAATGAAACGATTCTGACAGAAACGCTGCAAACTTTTCTTTATCCTCCAAATTTAATAACTTTTTAAGCAAAAAATGTTTGCACAATACAGAATTCATGTCAACTGGTGCTTCAAAACCGAACTGATTCATAACTTTTGCCATCCAATCCTCAGCTTTAAACATAATACTGTCAATCTCCGTGTCGTCCACAGCTGCCATGATGTAAGGCTAAGCTACAAGTACAAAGTGAGAGGCACAAATCTCGCCGTTAAACAAGGCGAGATAAGAAAGCAGATAAGAGAGCGAATTAAACAAACGTATGCTATTAGTGTAGGGCTGAATTGAAACGTGTGCTATTAGTGTACTGGCAAACGTATGCTATTAGTAAAGGGCTGTAAGAACCCAATCGTCACTAGAAATAACAGTCAAACAGGTTTCCAAATGCGGCTCTAACCTGAAAATATGATCTACAAAAATGTTGGGTTGAACAGTTGTTGTATTTCGACCTGGGTTCAGTTGTCGTTTTGGGATTTAGGCTGATTGGGCACCCAATTAAGAATTACAGTAGGTGAGCTCCGAAAAAGATATTTGAAGTTTTAATATCACGTCAATAATTTGTCTCGATTGATCTGCATGACGCATAGTTTTGGAGTCTCACAAAGAATTTATCTGATTTTAAAGAGTTTGGATTCGACTCATCAAAAGAAAAAGAATACTAATTTGGAAATGATATCAAACTTTTAATAACAGCACGCATTCCAGGGCCCCCATTATCATCTGTATCAGCTACAAAATCATAAAATATTTGAATCTTTAGGTTTAATGAGTGATGTTTAGCGAGGGAGTGTCGAGGTAGGACTCTTCTCATGGGTATTATTCGCGTTTTTGTAGTGTTCGTCGTTTGCAGTAACCATGGTAAACACGGTAACCATGGTAAACACGGTAACCATGGTAAACACTGTAACCATGGTAAGTGTAACGTTCAGGGAGAAGTCGGTATGTTTCACCGCTGCATTGTACCGTTGAAGAATGTAGGCCATGCTAAACTCGTACTTAATCTTGTAGTTGGCTGTCATGCATGACACAGTTTGGCTTTCAGTCGTCTTTGGGGCCGGGGCTTATTGTTTTCGAGGAATTATTAACTGATATCTGAGTTAAAAACCAAGTATTTGTAACGACTCAGTTGTAGGCTCACCCCAATGGTTGCTCCGCAGGGGAATCGCAAACTCAGATGAGTCGGGTTTTAATTGTGTTGAAGGTATGGAAGCCGTAAGGGAAAGTTATGTAAGGTATGTAAGGGAAAGGTAGTTGACGCATATTAGAACGATTTTACATTGACGCTCCATGTTACCTAGGAACGCTCACACGGTTCTACCTATCCATGTTACATTATAATATACTGTAAGATAGCTTAGTGTTACACTTAATATACTGTAAGATAGCTTACGCCGCGCAGCAAGTATAGTAGTGTAATTCTCACCTAAGCCGGAGCATTCTGGCTCTGTTATGAAACTGAAGTCTGTTCCTGTATTACACGTGATAACACTGGAACCGGATAGAATGTAGTTTTTGTGACAGCTGATGGTTACTTCAGTTCCGTGGTTTACAGGAAACCTCGTGGCTGTTTTGTAGGGTATTCCTGATGGTAGACCACTACACATATCTGAAATATTTACCAGTGTTTTTTTGGATTTTTAATGTTTTTTCACATCTCGCTCACAATCAGTAACCACTCACTATAATTTCACTCACATTGTGTATACACCATCTCACATGTATTGTATCTTTTACCTCATCATATGTTATCACTTACATCTTATCATCTGTTATCACTGTACATGTCATTCCATCACACGATCACAATCACGTACTTGCTGTTTAGTGGATGTTTTAAGTTTATTGAATAGCAGATCGATTAGTGGTGTATATATAATATAGATTTTGATTCTAATTTTAGTCGAGTATTTGAACAATTTGTTGTCGTTTAGCCATTTTTGATTAATAAATTTTATGAGACAGTTTTCTCACATATTTACCAATTTTGTCAGCATGAATAAGAAGTTGTTACGGATGTAATTTTTAGGGTATTTGATAGTTCCACGATTTGCCATTCGGTCAAAATAACAACAATTTTAGCTGCCTGAAGGTGTTTAAGTATTAGAGATAAGACTATTTTACCCACCAACAAGGCATGAGGCTGTAGGGCTGAAAGTGGTTCCTCCTCCACAAGTCAGAACATTGTTGCTGATAGATAAGGTAGAATAACCCGGGGTGGTACACTCTACTGATAGTGTGGACCCTTTGTAGACAGGGAACCGCTCTGATGTGCTCATTTCCGAACTTACAGGTAGACCAGTGCATGTTGCTGAAAACAAAGAAATGTGAAATAACCACTTCAACAAGATATAGGGTTAATATCAAGCTTGCTCTAAAAAATTAATAGAGGGGGTCCAAAAGCTAGACACAACGTATGGATACTGACTTAAGAGGTGAAAAAGTTAAGAGGTGAAGAAGTTAAGAGGTGAAGAAGTAAAGAGGTTAAGAGGTTAAGAGGTGAAGAGGTGAAGAGGTAAAGAGGTAAAGAGGTTAAGAGGTAAGGATGTGAAGAGGTAAGGAGGTAAAGAGGTAAGGAGGGACTCCCCGGACTAACCAGTAGACACACTACCACACAGGTAATTATCCTGCCATCTAGGATCATTAGGTTCACTCCACCTAGCACAACCTAACCCCTCCACCGGACCAGTCCTGTTCCACACAAAGCTATAGTTAGACGTTGGGGGAACACAGAGGTAGGTGAACTGCCAACCACCCCCCTTCTCTTCTATCTTAACACATTTCCCAGCTGATACCTCCTTCCCTGCGAGTGGAAACTACTGTTAATGATTAATGAATTTTACTTACAGTTTCTTTATTACGTCTGATAACTGATTGATCTTGGAGAGATGGAAGTGGTGGGATTGCATAGCTAAACTGTGTCTTTTTTATTGGACGCGATATGTAAGTATCAGTTCAGCCGGCTTATGGCATTCAAACATTTTTAGCGTCAAGGAAATGACCATTATTAGTCCAGTATAGTTGAGGTGAGATACGATCACTCTTCCAGCAGAAGTAGTTGTCATCCCACCCGTCAACTAGACCACTCTCGTAGATCTGCACATAGTTGTAGTGGACCGGCTCACCACGGCTACTGAAGAGGAAGTCTTCTGGCCAGATTGGCAGTGAACCTGTTTAAAGTATTAGTGTGATAGTTAGTTATGATAAAGTAATGATAATTAATTATTATCGACCAATCAAAATCCAGAATCACAGTGTCAGATCGAATATCATTCAACATTCACCAACATCCAATTTAACCATCTTAGTTTATATTATGTTAAGATTATGTTTGCGTTTCATTGCTCAACAGCTGTTCGAAGGATCAAATTTAAGATAGTTTATATTATTGTTATTTATTAAGTAAATAACAAACCTGCCCGACATGGCTTAGTACAAAGCAACAAGAACACCATCGTTATAAGGGCACAGCGCTTCTTTGCGTATATCATTCTAAGAAATAAAAGTTAATACCCAATAGGATGCTATGAATTTAGTCGAACCATGGTCGCTCTTAAGTCTTATCTACTCAAATAGTTGATGCTAAGAAACTCAGAAACTGATCACAAGAAGAACTATTGCGATTCGACGTTTCAGCTATAAGGGAGATTTACTAAGAGCCCTTTTGACTATCATAATATCATACTGAGAAAAACGTAACCACTCTAGCAATGGTGCGGAAACAGCCATACTCAGATCCTGCCTCTTGGAACATCCCACACACGTACAACTATGGCCGCCCACGTGCAAACCGTCGTCTTAGTTACACGGTAGTCACGTGATGAGCTTGTAAAGGTGGCAGCCAATGAGGTGTCTCGGATGTCGCCCCGTGCACTAGCGGTTACTCAGAGTCTAATAGTTCCTGGTTCTAATTTAAGCTAATGTTCTGGTTTCACTCTCAAGGAACTAACTTTATCTTTGTTCACCAGGTGCCATGAAGGTTCCAGTGTTAATGATAACTGATAATCATGGTCGTTTCAGCCACCGTTACGTAACGTACGTTAGGGAGCCTTCACATACTACGTCAGCAAGTTTTTTGGCCATTTTTACCCTCCCCTCCGTAAGCGACTGTCAGCATTAAGCTGTACCTAGAAAGAGTGTTCCATCCAAGAACCCTACAAAAAGAGTCCGCCGCTTTTAATCAATTTAGAGCTGCTACAAACCCAATTGTCATGGCTGTGGGTGACAGCTGTTTCTGTAAGACTGTTTTCCGCGAAGACACGGTTACTACAGCAGGGAAAACTACTTTAACTTTACGAACCCTCAGTTCATAATATTATAGTCATGCTATTAGCATATCATAATGAGATGGAAACGTGTTAAGTACAGCGTTATTGTGGTTTAAGCAATAAAACTAAGGAGACGTCAACTGACCTAACACCCTTGTTCTTCAGTGAGAATTGCTTGATTAGTAGTCCATCTGGCTGGATCAGGGTACATATTTAAGGGTCGAGCTAGATCATGAGATATCATTACAGACCAACAGAAACGTCCGAGTATTGCAAACAAAATGAAGATCCTCTTCGTCCTATTCCTTGTCGGAGCTACACTGGCTAAGGAGTCCCCACTTAAAGCAATTCTGCGATCTCTCGTGGAAACTCTGAAACTCTACAATTCCTTTAAAGGCGAGCAGAAACTGTCTTTTCAAGCAGCTGAAGATCGAATGAGATTCCGACTGTTCAGAAAAAGTGCGGAGTTTGTGGCAGAAGAAAACTCTGTTGAAGGAGAAACGGCCGAATTCGCTCTTAATTTCTTCTCTACGATGACTGAATCTGAGAAACAATCCTGGCTAGGGTTTAACGCTACTGGTGCAGAGCCAAACCCTCTCCCTCAACTAAACTCTGAGGAAAAGGATATACCAGAAGAAAAACTCTGGACTGAAGAAGGTAAAGTGACCGCTGTAAAGAACCAAGGTGGCTGCGGATCCTGCTGGACCTTCGGAGGAGTTGGTGGACTGGAGACAAGGTACGCTATAATAACCAACACTCTGAAGACGTTCTCTGAGCAGGAGTATCTGGACTGTGTCTATGAAGGACAGAGAGACGGGTGTGGGGGAGGTTGGATGAAGGATTGCTACGAATATTCAGCCCAAGCAGGAGGACGCCTCGCTAAAGCAGCAGATTACCCATACACTCAACAAGACTGGTACTGTCAGGGTTCCAGCAAGCCTGATGCCATGATCGCCGCAAAGATCGCAGGGAATGTTCCAGTTGGACGAAGTGAGCAGTCGAACATCGAAGCTCTGGCACACGGATCTCTTGCTGTAGCCTTTGAGGTCACCAACAGATTCCAAAGTTACCAAAGTGGAACATTCAGAGACGGCACCTGCTCAGGATGGCCTAACCATGCAGTCACTGCAGTGGGATACACCAAGGAATATGTTCTGGTAAAGAACTCTTGGGGTGAATATTGGGGAGATGCTGGATACGTGAGGTTTGCACGAAACCACCACAACTGTGACCTGTGGAACTACAGCAGTTATCCCAGGCTGACTCGTACTGGTGATGTTGACGATGACAAAGCCCAACCCACATCTGGTCCTACTCCTGATCCTACTCCTGATCCTACTTCCGCTCCTGGCTGCAAAGATACCCACCCAAACTGCATTAAGAGTTGGTGCGGCCCTGCCTACATTGTTGAGGAATACTGCCAGAAGACATGTAATCCTGAGTGTGATGATGGTGGAGATGATGGTGAAGATGATGGCTGTCCTGGTGGCACGACACTGTGTCCTGATGGAATCTGCAAACACGAACACATGTGTTAATTTACAACTTTACAGTTTTCACGTCTTAACAATTCGTAAAATTGCAATTTATCATTAATTGCCTTGCAATTTAATATCTGTCGTTTTATTTGACATCTTGAACAATGATAACGATCTGAAAAATCAAAATTTGCATCGAACTGTATAAAGCTATAAAGATCTCAATTTCTATTCATGTTATATCACAGAGAACTACCTTGCAACATAGTAAGATGAACTGATGACAATTCAATTTTGCAACTAGACTCCAACTTGTTCTTACAAAGAACTGTAGTCATCTGACAGTTCACAATATATTCTAGTTGTAGGGACTTTGTCAGACACCTGGTGATTGGTGAACTGTTCACGTAAAACACGGTAAATATACTGATAGTTTTAGTGAAAGATAATAGAACTAATCATGGAACCATCTGTGAATAAACTCATGTGATTCTTGTCAGTTAAGAGTAATTCTCATAATATAGTCCCAGGAACCACGTCAAATCTAGGATTCCATATCTATAAGATTTATTTGAACATTAACAAATGAAACACAGGTTTGCTATTGTGCTGGGGGTACTACGAGCCCCCTCCAGCCAGTTTCAGGCATTTCGTCCTGATAACATAGTGAGCTCTATTTATTTAGCACATAGTAGTGTTGAAGTATTGAACGTATGCGAGTAACTGTAAGACGAGCTCGCCAGGTGTTTTGAAGTTTGAGGAATTATCATTGATATCTGAGTTAATAAACTAGACTTTATAATGAATAGGAGGTCGCTCTTATAAAACGTAGGCAAGCCTGGTGGAAGGGGGGGGGGGGGGGGGCGCGGGGTTTTGGAGACTAGAATGGCTCGCTCACATGGTTGCTCTGCGGGGAATTATGAAACTCACATAATTCAACCCTTAAAATTAATTTAACCTGCTTTCTTACCGAGCGTGCAGACGGGAGGGCTGGTCCAAGTGAACTGGTTCCCCTTGCTGCACGTGATCTGAGCGTCCCCTGAAGTCACCCTGAACCCTGTCTTACACTTCACCTCAACTGTATCCCCGTAGTTCACAGGGAACATGCTGATGTCGGGTGTTAGGAAAGACACTGATTCTGGCCACCCACTGCAGGTATCTGGGGTTGTTGATATTTCATTAAACAAAATATTATGTAAAAGAAACTTCGAAAGAGTGTCTGGTATTTAAGTCTTCTCAAAATCAACTGATAATCGCAACAGCATTTGGTTAATTCTTTCCCCCTTTTATTTTACCCACCAATAAGACATGAGGCAGCAGGGCTGAAAGTAGTTCCTCCTTGACAAGTCAGAACATTGTTGCTGATAGATAAGGTAGAATAACCCGGGGTGGTACATTCTACTGATAGTGTGGACCCTTTGTAGACAGGGAACCGCTCTGATGTGCTCAGTCTCGAGCTGGACAATAGACCAGAGCATTTTGCTGAAAGCAGAGATGAATTTTTTTTCCACTTCTACAATGGTTCAAATCTCAAGAAAGCTATTTTAAGCCTTGGTCTATGAAATTTTTCCATATGTCTTCACCTATAAGTATAAGTAGATAAAGTTCCAGACTTACCAGTAGACACCGTACCACACAGATAGTTGTCTTGCCATTTGTTATCACCTGGTTCATTCCACCTGCTACAACTATATCCACTTACTTCACCCGACCTGCAGAACATGCAAGTATAGTGAGATTTGATAAATTGCACGGTAGCGCCGCGCAATATCCAGTCCAACAGTTGGACCAACACGTGTTGTTTGCTCATATGTAATGACAATATTATGGAATAGCATGATCAGATAAGTGAATTTAGAATCTACAACGTGAACAAGACCCCACCTGCCCCACACGAAGTTATAGTGAGAGTTGTTAGGGACACAGATGTAGGTGTTACCCCAGCCTCTTCCTCCTTCTTCTACTTTTGTACATTTCTCTTTTTGATCGCCTGTAATTGGAGAGTATTGTAAACGATAGTTATTTGTTATGACAAATACTGTTACTGATTGGTTGTTGAGCTCGCAAAAGTTAACAATGCATCATTCTATCAACTGTATAAGATAGAGTTGGAAACAGTGTTAATTTCACTACATCGTGAGATTATATGGTTATAATATATGTGTTTATATGGTTATCTGAGTTAACAAAGTGCTGGTTAATCCCATAGAAATGAATCTAATAAATCCACCATTATAAGTCCAGTACAGTTTAGGATCCACACGGTCACTCCTCCAGCAATAGTAGTTATCCCCCCAACCGTCATCCAGATCGTCCGGCTCGTATATGTGGAGACACTCGTATTGGGTTGAGGAACACGGTCCAGAGCTACAGAACTTAAAGTCGTCAGGCCAGATCGGCAGTGATCCTGTTGAAATTACTGGTTAAGTTTCTTTTGGAAATTTCTGGTAAATTTTACAGTTTGAGTTATGAAACGTGGCAGCTGTCAGGTATGAGTTTGATAAAACTTGCAAGAGAGTCTAAATTTCTGAATAAGGCCGTTAATAAAAGGATTGAAAAGGTACCTTTTGTATTGTTCTACATTTAACGTTATTTAACGAACCTGCATTACAAGGGTAAGTACCAAGCAACAAAAACACCACAGCGAATATAGCACTGTGCTTCTTTTCAATTCTCATTCTAAGGATAAAATCAATAGAATAAATACCAGATATTACATTGGACAAATTAATTTAACTGCACTTGTCCATCGTTTATAGTTTATTTTAGATTTCTGCTTGAAATACTTCACAACAATCATCCGTCTAAAGACAATAACGCTCAAACAAACTACAATAAACTGCTCAAATACTAATAGAGTAATAGTACACTGCGGACACTGTGCCCGAACAACACGTTTGATATAACTCCGTAAATAGACTACTCCTGATAAAGACACCTCGTCCATTGTGTCCTTTGTAGAGCCCTCATGGAGCAAGTGGTACTTGCTTACAATTAAAAACAACAATATTATCGAGTAGCAAAGAGAGAACAGTGAATTTTACAACAGGAATCTGAAATGATCTGAATTGTTTTGTAAAAGCTGACACCCGCAGTGCAATCTAAATTATCATAATATAGCACAAGTAGGGCAGCTGAGATGACTTGGGAAATTTGCGATTTAACTAATTCAAATCGTCAACGAAGAAGATGGTTGATAATTTTTTGTTCGAGACACAGGTCTGCTCGCACTGAATTATCATAACACTGGAAAATTAAAAACTGAGTAATAACTTAAATAGTCTCTAAATGGCATTAATGTTGGTCTCTTTTATAAATCAATGAACCATAATTTAAATTTACTTTACCTACAAAGCAGCTGTGTCTACTTGTTCAACAACAATAATATCGAATGGCAGATACAGAACGATGAATTGTATGTAACAGGAATCTGGATTGTCAACATGTTCATGTTCCTACTTCACAAGTGATCTGTCAGGTCACTCGAACTCACTATAAACGATCTAGTTGTAGGGACACACCTGGTGAAGGTTTTACCTCAAAACTCAGTAAATGACAGTTTAGACAAGTTTGGTAGTTTTGACAAACAGATGGATACCGCTGAGTGGAGTTGGGTTAAAAACATATAAGAGATACGATGATTTAACTTGTAGAAGCTTTCAATAAACATGTGTTAATCGTCGTCAGCTGAATGTGATGTGGTGGACAATGCTTATATGTGATTGAGTGGTGTCAGGGATGGAGGGTGGGGGAGGTGTGGGTGGGAAAGTGAAAATTACAGTACAATGTCAATAAAAATTTAGTCTTCTGTTGAGGTTGAGAAGGAAATGCCAGATGGTCTGGACTTTAAGGATTTGGCAATTTTAGGAAGAATGGGGTCCCAGAGGGAACTACATTTGGGTGCGCGGTCTGTTCTGTTCATAGCTGGTTGTCGTATTTGTATAGCTGCGTGTTCTGTGAGGTCTAGTTGGGTGCGTGAGGTGAGGGATTTGAGGACTTCGATGTTGTTCCAGGAGATGGTGTGGCCGGTGGTCAGGGCATGATGTGCAGGGGCTGATTTGATTCTGTCTGTGGATTCGTCGATGGCGTTGTTGAGTCTGTAACATCGTTCGTGTTCTTTCATGCGGTGGACCAAGGGTCTGTAGGTCTGTCCGGCGTATTTGGAGGGGCACTGTGAGCAGGAAATTTCGTAGATGGTGTTGGGGGTGAGGTGAGTAGGGGGTGTGGTCTTCGTTTTGGTGAGGAGGTTGCGGAGGGAGGTAGCAGAGGAGTGGGTGACTTTGATGTCGTGTTGTCCGAGTATCTTGGAGATGGGTTTGGATAGGGAGGGATGGAAAGGAAGAGAAACACTAAGGGCATGTTCACGGGTCTGTCGGTTGAATGAGGCTAGGGATTGGTGAAGAGAGGGGTTGGTGAATTTCCGTTGTACTTCGTCCATGATGGTGGTGATGCGGTGAGGAGGGAAGCCGTTCTGGAGGCAAACGTGTCGTACTGTTTGGAGTTCGTCGTCAAGGTGTTGGGGTGAGCAGATGTTGTGGGCTCTTCTGGTCAGTGATCGGATGACTGCGTTCTTAGATGAGTTGGTGGTGCAGGAGGAGTACTTGGTGTAGAGGTTGGTGTGGGTGGGTTTTCTGTAGACTGATGTGGATTTGTCAGGGTGGATGAGAACGTCAAGGAAGGGTATAGTTCCGTCTGTAGAGGGATGTTCTTGGGTAAAGTTGAGGTCTTCAGTAAGGGAGTTAAGGAATGTAAGGAAGGATTCTGCGTGGTTTCTGTCTCTGAAAGATCCAAGGCCGTCGTCAACGAAATGGGAGTAAGTGTTCGGAGGGTCAGGACATGAGGATAAAGCTAAGGTCTCGATTTCAGCAAGGCGGATTTCAGCTAGTTCAACAATGAGGGGGGATCCCATTGTACCACCTTCGTCTTGGGAGTAGAAGGAGCCGTTGAATTCAAGGTATGAGTTGTCAAGGCAAAAGTTGATAAGGGAGCCTATGGTGGTGGTGGTGACATTGGAGGGAAGACGAGAGGGGTTCTTTTCAAAGGA
The DNA here is from genome assembly GCF_026151205.1 of Bolinopsis microptera. Classification (NCBI taxonomy): domain Eukaryota; kingdom Metazoa; phylum Ctenophora; class Tentaculata; order Lobata; family Bolinopsidae; genus Bolinopsis; species Bolinopsis microptera. The sequence goes on along the minus strand of NC_087079.1, from coordinate 5,423,074 downwards.
GGAGATGGATACCGGTCGGGAGGTGGGACATATCTTTAATGACACGTGATAGTGATCAACCAAAATCACGTGTTAGTGATCCACCAAAATTACGTGACAGTGATCAACCAAAATCACGCACGTAGTTATAGTGAGCTGATTCAGCTGCTGAGTGGCCAATCTCTGAAATGTGGTAAAACAAAGCTATGAAATTTGTCCAGTGACAAAAAAGTGAGGCTGCCGCACGCAATACACATTGGCTTTAGATCACAATAACATTAAAGAAAGGTTAGGCAGACTCTCCGGCAGGAAATTACGTTATTAATTTTCTAAAGTAGCTGTAACTTATTTTATCATCAGCTCACCCGATTAAAATTATAGCCAGATCATGGACGGTATATTTTTCAGTTTAGACATTAAAGAATTAGTGCAATTAGGCAGAGGTTCGGGCAGGAAATGGCGTTATTAATTTTTATTATCTGCGAGTGAACACATCTCCGTTCGAAAAGTTGGGACCCCCTCCCTGGGAGTATAATAACGAAAACCCTTGTTCTACATAAATTAAAATACTGGTCAAATATTTGTATGGTCTTGTGGTACAAATGACCCTGGTCATTAGAAACACCCCTAAAAGTTCGTTTTTGAAAAAAAATTTAAAACATCCGTAATTTCATTTCTGTTTTAGTTACGCATTCAATTTTTTGTATGCGTATAGAAAATCAATACGGCTTAAAAATGAGATGTCCGGCGACCTCCTAGCTCACTCACAAGACTCAGTAGGAGTGATTGAACTACGAGGGACAATTGAGGCTAACGAATTTACTCATTATTTTCAAAAAAGAACATTCTCGTGTTACGTCCATGATATCCAAGTTGCAAGTATAATTCATAGTGATTATACTTGATCGAGATCTAAGCTTTAATTATTCGAGGTGAAAATGAGGCTAACCACCTTTTGAGAGGGTGAAATGAGGCTAACAAGTATACTTTTGTGTATATTTTTGAGCAGGTTCGGTATTGTGACTATCTAATATTTCAACAATAAAAATGTATTCATCCTCTTCAAGCTCAACATTTCAGAAATCGCCGAGTCTACTTGTAGGAGGCTAAAATGAGGCTAATAAAGAATTTGACCGCATTTTAACTTTAATGTACGGAAACATGCTATAGACCCATTAATAAACTTGTTATTGAAGCCCGAAGGTTATTGAGACTTTATCGATATCTAAGCTTCAAATATTCGAGGTGAAAATGAGGCTAACTACCTTTTGAGAGGGTGAAATGAGGCTAACAAGTATACTTTTGTGTATATTTTTGAGCAGGTTCGGTATTGTGACTATCTAATATTTCAACAATAAAAATGTATTCATCCTCTTCAAGCTCAACATTTCAGAAATCGCCGAGTCTACTTGTAGGAGGCCAAAATGAGGCTAATAAAGAATTTGACCGCATTTTAACTTTAATGTACGGTAACAGGTTAACAACTCACAAGTTACTTGATATCTATGTTGCACATTAAATTCCTTGGGATTATAGCTTCAAATATTCGAGGTGAAAATGAGGCTAACTACCTTTTGAGAGGGTGAAATGAGGCTAACAAGTATACTGTTGTGTATATTTTCGAGTAGGTTCGATATCGTGACTATCTAATATGTCAACAATAAAAATTGATTCATCCTCTTCAAGCTCAACATTTTAGAAATCGCCGAGTCTACTTGTAGGAGGCCTAAATGAGGCTAATAAAGAATTTGACCGCATTTTAACTTTAATGTACGGTAACAGGTTAACAACTCACAAGTTACTTGATATCTATGTTGCTCATTAAATTCCTTGGGATTATAGCTTCAAATATTCGAGGTGAAAATGAGGCTAACTACCTTTTGAGAGGGTGAAATCTGATATCATGCCAAATTAGGCTCTAAACTATAAAGTATAATAAAAATGGAACTGTTTGAGAAAGTTTTACAAGGGAAGGTTTTATTTCGCTTGACACATCTCAAACGCAAGGAAAATTTTTAAACAAATTATAATAATAAATTTTTGTCTGAATATAAAATCAATCTGATTTATGCACTAACAAATAATAAACCTAAGTCAAGTTGTTGATTTATACCAATATTCAATTCAATACCTCTTAATGGTAGTACAGCTGGTGACAGGGCTCTTAGAAAGCAGTGCAATTAGTTTTGTAATGTAAGAATTTGAAAATAATAAGTGGCTGTCATATAGGTCAAAAGTGTAATTATAGAAAGAAAATAAAAGCATTCAGCATTAAAACTATCGCTTATAAAATATTATAATAAGCAGGAGTTAGCCTCAATCTTACCTCTCAAATGAATAAAGGTTAGGCAGAAACAATTTGAAATTGAAGGGCTAGTCCGAAGAAGCAGTAGAACAAGAAATGAACTAAACCTTGATAGTTAGCCTTATTTTACCCTCCATCAAAAGACAGAAAGGGTAGGTGGAGTCTACCATCGACCTAAAGTATCCATATAATGTATACCAGGGCAAAGGATAGTTTAAAGGACGTTATTGTTCAAACTTAATTCAAAAATCAGAAAAGATCTGTTAGCCTCATTTTACCCTCCATTAGAAGGAAATGGCTGGGCCAGCCTTCGACCTAGAGCATCCATCTCATGTATACCAGGGCAAAGGATAGTTTAAAGGACGTTATTGTTCAAACATAATTAAAAAATGAGAAAAGATCTGTTAGCCTCATTTCCCCCTCAATTAGAAGAAAAAAAGGGGACGGCTGGGCCAGCTTTCAACCTAGAGCATCCATATCATGTATTTTAGGTCAGAGGATACCTTGATAGACGTTATTGTTCAAACATAATTCACAACTTAGTAATGCCTTGTTAGCCTCATTTCCCCCTCCATTGGAAAGAAAAAAGGGGTCGGCTGGGCCAGCCTTCAACCTAGAGCATCAATCTCATCTATTTTAGGTCAGAGGATACTTTGATAGACGTTATTATTCAAATATAATTTCAAAATTATAAATAATCTGTTAGCCTCACTTTACCCTCCATTAGAAGAAAACAATGGGTCGGTTGGGCAAGCCTTCGATCTAGAGCATCAATCTCATCTACTTTAGGTCAGAGGATACTTTGATAGACGCTATTATTCAAAAATAATTCAAAAATTAGTAATAACTTGTTAGCCTCATTTTTCCCTCAATTAGTGAACAAATTTCCCTCTTCTCTCTGGATTCTGAAAGAGTGAGATCTGATGAATCGATTAAACATGTTTAAACTTTTATAGCATGCTTGGAAGCTGTTGTTAGGAGACAAAATGTAAATGACTCGTTAGCCTCAATTTGCCCTCGACTAAATGCTTCAAAACTTTTATTAATCGAAACAAAATTAGTTGAACTATAGATATGTGAAATATCATATGCCTATCTTAAAAGTTCTTCCTGTGACAATCTTCTAAAGTTAAAATGGGAAAATGTGGTCCATCTCGTGCAAACTTTCCTAATGACCAGGGTCAAATACAAAGATAAAAGTTATTTATCGACAATTTAAAGCAAGAGCAACACCAAACATGTGTAGAAATATTGATATAATCGTCCCGATGATATTTGATCGCGATTGTAGTAACTTAGTCTCAAAATTATTATTGCAGAAAGAAGAAGATAAAGGAAAAGAAGGAGAAAAGAAGACGACCCCGCCACCGCCACCCCCTCCTCCTCCCCCTATGAGGAGAAATACGTGAGTTACCTGGCTTAAAATACGTAATTTGGTGGAAAATGCATACAAATCACAAACCAGAAGTCTGAACTCTAAGGCGGTTGAAGAATTTTTATTATGAGTTATTTGATATTATTTCATCCGACAGCAACCGATTTTTTTAGACTTTAACTTGAAATTAGCACGTTTCTGACAAGAAGTAAAATAACGTTCATCTCTTCTCTCAGCCCTCCTCCACCGAAGTCGACAACAATCACTGCAGGCAGCGCCAAAAAGGTTGTGGTCTCCCCTGCAACTCCAACCATGGTGAGTACTATGATAAGGTGTCAGGATAAGGTGTCAGCCGTCAGGCTCTTAGTTCCCCTGGGTTATTTCTATCCATGTGTTATTTTGTGTGTCTAATTATGTTAGAAGAGGTAAACTGCAATGAGTTACAATAGTGGGTACAATTTTAAACGATGAGAATAATCCGGAGCTCTATCCACAAAACAAGCGAGCCCTCTTAGTAAACATGAAACTATATCCCTTTTGTTCTCAGAAAGGGTCTGTCGTCAGTGATCCTGGTTACCATCCTTCCAGTAGAACAGCTTCGAGGCGACTTTATTATCATCAGGTTTCAGTCGCTACTGCCCCCAAAATGCAGTGCTGAAAAAGCTACCTGAGCCGCGCAATCGTGCAGTGCTGAAAAAGCTAATTGAGCCGCGCAATCGCAAGCTCTGATCACACTTTGCTTTATGTCCAATCGCAAGCTACCAAGTTAATATGAAGTGTTTTTTAGAGGAGGATATTTGTTATGGTACTACCTCTTGTTACATTAAATGACGTACAGTTAGAAAAAGGAAGAGTGTTCACAGTCGTGTCAGCTGTCTATTTGATCTGAAAACACTTTAATCGCCTTTCATCGTCCATTAATTGTTTAGCGGCTGTAGATGTTGCTCATTTAATCAATACGTCCTAAAATAACGTCGTGTTTTGCCTGATATATATTATTCAAACCAATAAAATTACCAATGAATTAACAGTGTGATTAATTCACTACTCCTTGCTGTAACGAAACGTTATAAAGATTAAACCAATTCTGCGCAAAAGATTGAACCATTCCGCCAAAAATTAACGTTTTTTGCAGAAATTGGTCAAATCCTGGTTACGTTCTCGTCGCAGATTCGATTACAAATGTAGCTGTTCCCGCCTATAATTATATTTCCACTAGCTGTGCAAACTGTCCCCAATGTTACTGACAATCATTGTGCTACCAACTGTTGCTTTATGTATATTTAGAGATTCGTTTTGCTTAAATTATCATTTTGATCATTGAATAATTGATCTGTACTATGTTCACCAATAATTATGCAATTAATCTGAATATGCTACCATGTACATAATTAATGTGAAGATATAGTTATGTAATTGATCTGAATATACTTCTGTTGCAGTTGATTTCTTTGTCCGATATTTTTAACAGTCACCGTAATTCTTGGGGTATTTTCCAGATTCGTAGGGTGGACAAGTCATGTTATACTATTGCTTAGTGTTAAAAATCATCAAATTTGTTTTGCTGGGAAGTTGGTCGTTTAGCTCCGGACAGTCTATGCAACGTCTATGCAACGTCCGTGCAACAACAAAAGAACCGTCTATGCAACGTCTATGCAACGTCCCTGCACAATGAACACTCTATACACACTCCCTGCACGGTCAGTCTATGCAACGTCTATGCAACGTCTATGCAACGTCCCTGCACAGTACCATATGAACACCGGCTACTAGCCGGCTACTAGCCGGCTAGTAGCCACTTTTGTAATAACAGCTCCTCAACTTCACATTAACAACCGGCTACTAACCGGCACTTGAAAAGTGGTCACTAGCCGGCTACTAACCGGCTACTAGCCGGCTAGTGACCACAAAGTGGCTACTAACCGGCTACTAAGCGGTCACTAGCCGGCTATTAGCCGAGTTCTAAAGCAGACCTATTAGTAGCCGGTTCTAAACCGGCTACTAGCCGGCACTTGAAAAGCGGTCACTAGCCGGCTACTAACCGGCTACTAACCGGCTAGTAACCACCAAGTGGCTACTAACCGGCTACTAACCGGTCACTAGCCGGCTCTAAAGCAGTTTGGAACCGGCTACTAGTAGGTCCGCTTAAGAGCCGGCTAGTGACCGGTTAGTAGCCGGTTAGTAGCCACTTGGTGGTTACTAGCCGGTTAGTAGCCGGTTAGTAGCCGGCTAGTGACCGCTTTCTAAGTGCCGGCTAGTAGCCGGTTTGGAACCGGCTACTAGTAGGTCTGCTTTAGAGCTCGGCTAATAGCCGGCTAGTGACCGGTTAGTAGCCGGTTAGTAGCCACTTGGTGGTTACTAGCCGGTTAGTAGCCGGTTAGTAGCCGGCTAGCGACCGCTTTTCGAGTGCCGGCTAGTAGGTCCGCTTAAGAGCCGGCTAGTGACCGGTTAGTAGCCGGTTAGTAGCCACTTGGTGGTTACTAGCCGGTTAGTAGCCGGTTAGTAGCCGGCTAGTGACCGCTTTCTAAGTGCCGGCTAGTAGCCGGTTTGGAACCGGCTACTAGTAGGTCTGCTTTAGAGCTCGGCTAATAGCCGGCTAGTGACCGCTTAGTAGCCGGTTAGTAGCCACTTTGTGGTCACTAGCCGGCTAGTAGCCGGTTAGTAGCCGGCTAGTGACCACTTTTCAAGTGCCGGTTAGTAGCCGGTTGGTAATGTGAAGTTGAGGAGCTGTTATTACAAAAGTGGCTACTAGCCGGCTAGTAGCCGGCTAGTAGCCGGCTAGTAGCCGGTGTTCATATGGTACTGTGCAGGGACGTTGCATAGACGTTGCATAGACGTTGCATAGACGTTGCATAGACGTTGCATAGACTGACCGTGCAGGGAGTGTGCATAGAGTGTTCATTGTGCAGGGACGTTGCATAGACGTTGCATAGACGGTTCTTTTGTTGTTGCATGGACGTTGCATAGACGTTGCATAGACTGTCCGGAGCTAAACGACCAAGTTGCCGTTTTGCTATAATGATAAAAATGTCAAAGACAATTTAACTCATTATAATCATTGAATAAGTCTTTAAAAATGGCAATACTTCGTTAACATTTATTATCAGTTACATGAATCTAATATTAAAAAACCAAAAAGTCTTAAAAGAAAGATCATTTCAAGTGAGCATGCGACAAATAAATGATAATATCAAAGTGTATTATAAGAAAGCTCAAAATTACAATCAGATCTTTATTCTGGTTTAAAATCCGCTTATAACAAAAGTCCGTGATCAACGGAGAGAAAATTATAGTAAACAGTTGTTTAGGGTGTACAGTGTATCCGGCTATCCGTACATACACTTGGAGGTTCCTCAATCAGTTAAAATCAGGTGAAACGCGCATTGCGATGTCCATCTTACACAGCGAGATATATATTTTTAATAATCTATGTATCAAGAAATTCGCCGCTATTAATCTTCTTTAATCGCTCTTTCAGCTTGGTTTCTAACTCCTCAGATTCCAGCTGTTCGCCTTTGTGATTGTGTTTTTCCTCGTCCGATTGAGATATATCAAGGAGTCCATCCTCTCCAAGTTCAATCTTTTTTAACTGTTCCTCCAGCTTGCTAGACAACTCCTCTGTTTCCAGCCGTTCACCTTTATGATCGAATTTTTCTGAATCGTCCAGAATATTATCTCCAGGATGTTTTTCACTATCAATCCTCTCGAGTTGCTTTTCCAACTTGTTTTCTAATTCGTTCAATTCTATAGTTTCTTCTGTCTCCTCAAGTGGGGTAACCTAACGAATATATTAATCGTTAATAAACAAATATTATGAATATAATCGTGAATAGATAATGTTATGAATATAATTGTTTGTATTTCATGAGCGACCATTTCATGAACCTCTGACCCCGTACAATTTCAATTTCCAGCGCTCCGTTTTATTAAAGATTATAATTATTCTCTTAACCTGTTTTAGTTTGGGTGCTTCGTACTGATCTTCCTCTACTATAACGGGTTGACCACTTTCTACTCTCTTCAATTGTGACTTTAGTTTCCGTTCTATTGTCTTATCTTTCTCTTCCATTATCGTTACCTTAAAAGGGGTCCGTCAAACAGTTACAACTTTTACTGATTTAATGCTGCATTTGAAATTATGTTTAGGACAATCAGGCATCAGTCTATCTTCAAATAGGAAACGATAGCTACAGATTATCTCTAATTTATGATAAGTGGTTTTAAAACTACAGTTGAAGCAGCAGCATATCTCGGGAAACTGAGCAATTTTCCCGATCGTTCTAACATTCCGTTTTCTCACCTCATTGAAGTTCCCGAATTTGTTTAGTCTGAGACCATGGTAATCATCTTCTTTGTCTTCAGCCTCTTCAGCGTCGTCCTTTCTGGCTTTGTTTAAACTACTGAATAAGGAGCATGGTTTCACTTTTGATTTATTGCAATGTTTTGTTGCTCATAAAATGAAACAATTGTGTGTTAGAAAGAGAAATCCAAGACTGGAGTGTGTATTGTGAATGAAATAGAACTGGGGTTGTCATAGAAACTTTATTTATCATGTACTCAGTACTGAATAATTTACTTATTCAATAAGTTATAGTTACTGGCTAGGCAGATAGGATATCTGACATAATTAGTATATTTAACATATTATCTGATATATACAACTTACATCCAGCTAGGTTTATCTTTAACACTCTTTCGTTCTTTTCCCGACTTAAAAAGCATTGCAGCAACAACTTGCACTACTCGGCTTTTAAACCCACGGGGTCTTTTTAATGGGATGTTAGGTTCGGTATCTAGTGCTGGATGGCTAAACTCTGGTTCTGGTTCTATAGAGGATTCATTATCCACAACAGGTTCATCTTCTATTGATACATTTTCTAAAGAGGGTGCATTTTCTATTGAGTCACTATCTATAATAGTAGGTGCATTTTTTTCTGTTTCTATTTCTATAGAAGGTTCATATTCTATAAATACAATACCCCTTGAAGTTACATCTTCTACTGATTCGTTATCCATAGAAAATAAATCTTCTTCTGATTTACTGGGTAGGGAAGGTACGTTTTCTTCTGATTCACTGACTATAGAAGGTGTATCTTCTTTTGATTCACTAACCAAAGAAGATACATTTTCTACTGATTCACTTTTTTGCGAGGATGAAACATCTTTAGATTCACTGCCTTCAATCGAAACATTTTCTATGGTGTTACTGTCCCCGATTGAAAGATTAATGGTGTATTCATTTTCTGCGGGTAAGCCTTTATTCACATTTATATCAATGTCAACGACTTCAGTATTATCAGGGAATGAATGCTCCATTTCTATCTTAACCTCCTCTGACTCCAAATTAATTTCGTCGGGATCAAAATAAATCCTCTCATCTTCAACTTGATCACTACTTGTCCTCGACACTTCATCACCCGAAAGTTTTGACTCTACTTCTAAATTACCAACTTTACCAATACGTCCATCGGGGGGATCACTATCTACCAAATGTTTTGAACTGGAGACAGGAATATGAATTTCCACGCTGAGAGCACTAGCAGTGTCAGTATTATTAACAACAGGTTTAGTCACGTGACGAGGTGTTAGGAGAGGTGTATTCTGGGGTGTTGTATAAGGTGTTATGTTAGGTGTTATACTGAGTTGGGTGTTCATCACCGACTGGTTGGAAACAACCTGGGATATTGCTGTGGTGCTGTTGATGTCTTTCTTCTTCTGACCTGGAACGCGGGTGAAGTGTAATCAGAGTCGCTAGACGTTGATTTATTATAAGAAACAAGAAGCAAACTTAACGATTTTAAATCAAGATTAAAATTAGATATCAGCGAAGAATTTCATTATGTAACATCGAGGAATTTTTTTGATTTACTGTACAGACCTTTTGAGTCTACACCAGTGTACGATATTCCTGGAACCTTCTTCTTCTGCCGTTTGAACTTTTGCAACCAGAAGTTTCGTGTGTCCTCTTTAAGAACAACGTAGAAGAGAAATATGAAGATCCCCTGGATAAGCAATCAGGTTAACTTATCGGACCTTATTTAGGCGGAAAATACATGGGCGGACATAATTTTGGGCGGACATAATATGGACGGTGAGCTATCAAGCGATCACGTAATTTCTGACCAATATCTTGTCACAAGGCAATAGGCATCCATTTTGATTTCACCGTGACTAATCAGCTATTGGAAATGAGAGCAGTAAGTTTACCTGAGGGGCATTGAGAAGTGTAAAGAGCCACCTAAGCGCTATGTTTATTGTACTGTAGTTCCTGTTATCCACCAGGAGGAAAGAGCCAATAATCCAACTCAAGCCTAGTAGAGTAGATACTGCCAGAGCCGACTGTAGCTGCTTCTATGGAACGGAAGAACTTGTTGAAAAAATATCATAAAAACAGTGTTCAGAAGGAATTTGTAATGTTCATGATCATCGGGTATGTACTATTTCTGTATTTCAAATTCTGGTGAAAACTAAACAGTAAACTTACTTGTCTCATCTTGACATTGGAATCACCCATTTTCTGAGCCTTATTCTTGCTGGCTACCAAGATAACCCGTACTATAAAGAAGAACAGCACCCAGTTAACCAGGACTCCCAACACTACAGGGGCGTAGAACGTGGCTAGTCCGTAGGGGTACTTTATAAAACACCTGTACCATGTTATTATTTAATAATGGTAATTACTCGGGTAAGTGTTACTTTTATACTTTTAAGGTTCCCATCATTCATTTAAAAGTCTTGAAAGATATGGTAGTCGAATTATATTCTGTCAAAGGAGAATTCGGTAATATATCCACAGATACAGGGAGCCTTGCCAACAAAATACTGAAATTTCTACTCTCCAAATGGAACTGACGTCTTAGGATCAGCGAACTCCGCCCTCCCCCAAGCAACAGCAATCAGCGGGAATACAAGAGGAGCTCCCCACCCTACCAAACTGTACTTCAGCATCGCCCTACTGATGTAGGTTCCGAACACTTTGACTAGAGCCAGGTACATGGTAGCAGCTTCTACTATCATCCAGCTCAGTTGACACAGCCAGAAATAGTTCAACAGAAATGCGATCTGAAGTTAGTTTGTTATTAGTCAAGGAATTTAATGTGGATGATCAACGTTGATTCAAGGTACAAATCCCGCAGTCGTACAAGCTACTGCACGCTTTTTGCCTCATAGCAGTAGACATTATGGTAAGTAGCCATAATAATTCAAACACTACAGTTGTCAATAGTTACTTACAATGGAGCAGGGGATACTAGGCTCAATGTCATCTTCCGTCTCCACGAATAGGTCCATCAAGAAGAAACAGACGATAGAGAAAATCAGAGCTATAATCAGCATAAGATTTACACGAACAGACTTCATTTTCAAGGATTTCCTGAAAAAAATTCGATTTTAAACAAGATATGAAACAGAAAGGAGGAAGTGCCTATTAAAAACGGCTGTGATAGGGTGATTCCACAATCCACATCAGCATTCATAAACTTCACACTCTAAAAGCACAACAATTCATAATTTCATACGGCACGGCAGGACGCGGCACTGCGCATCACCTTACTTGTTCGGAAGGATGGCAGCAAGAGTTAGGAGCAGACAGAAGAGGCTGATCCCGAGCAGAATGTGCGATACCAGCTCCTCTAGATCGTTCTCCTCCTTCGTGAACGACTGAAATTTTTTTCATTTTACAGAGCGGACAACTTGTGGTCGGCGCTCATTTTTCAGTGTGAGGTAGCCCAGAAGGAAATGAATCACTGAAAGGTGAAAGGTAAATGAAGAGCTTTATGTCCCGCTTACTAGTTTAGCTCTATCTGGTTCCCTGCTACACGGCATGTAAACAGGGATTGGCCAGTTAGAGGCGGTCCGTGTAGGCCATGCACCGTGCTTTCAGCTATACATATATACATATAGTGAACATACCATGAGAACTGCAAAACTAGTGAGATGATCACACGAGCAAGTGACACCAGTCTCTCCCAGCAGTGCATCATCAGTCTCAGTCTCACAACCTGCCTCACTCCAATCTCTCACTGAAGTTTAGACAAGATATAGTATGAGTAAATACAACAGAATATGTACGTTGTTCAAAATAGGAATAGCAATCAATCAACATAGTTATAAATTCTCGAAGCCGTTGGATTCTATTTCCAGTTTTGTTTCTTACAAAAAGGGATAAAAGCTAAGTATTCAAATACTCAACATAATCTCAGTAGCTTAGTAATAACTGAACATACCCTCAATCGCACTGTCATAGTACTTGCAGCTCAGCTTACTGGTTACCAGAGTCTTTCTTCTTGTGTAACTGTGCACTTTCTTCTCTGTTTCATCCTGGGTTCACGACGGTTACTTGGTAACATAATTGGTAACATGTAGATTACTTGGTAACATAATACATATTCCTATATATAGTATAGAGATAATGTAAATAAAGATTACTTGGTATCATATAGATTTGTTAACTTTACCTTAATCTGGAATTTCATGGTAACTTTTTTACCCACTCCCAAAGGTATTATCGCAGAAGAGCTTCTGTCCACGATGTTGATATCAGATATAACTGTTGCTACCAAAGATACCTGAAATCATAATCGTGACTCTTCTCCCATGTAATGTTAATGCAGATAACAGATATCATTGTTTGTCGTCAATCAGGAATCCATTAGGAAAACTCATTTGAGTCTACTAGTCCTCATTAATTAAAAATGTAATCTAGTTAGTAATAAGTAAGAGTAAATCATAACTTACTTCTCCAGTCTCTGCGACCAGTTTCTTAGCGACTGTTTGGAAACTCTCATCAGCAGTAGTCCCTGTAGACACAGCAGTGGATGGGAACGACTTATCAGTCTCATAGTAAACAGCCGTAGCAACCTCGTTCTCAGATGTTGAGAGTTCAGCCTATCCGGGGATAACTCAGTTTATCTTGTATCATCTTATCATTAAAAAAAAGATAAGATCTGAATCATTGTGGGTTTTCAAAACATCTATGAGATGTGTAGTGTGTACTTATTTCGGGAAAAAATCAAACACCTGGTATGCATAGATTAGTATATGAATTTGGATTTGAATTAAAAAAGTTAAACTTGGCTGGAGTGTCAAGACCCACACTGACCTATGAAATAACTGTGATTTTAGAGAGTACCGAGTGATTAGGGTGACACTTACTTTGAAGTAGGTGTTGGTTCCTGACTACACTTACTTTGAAGTAGGTGTTGGTTCCTGACTACACTTACTTTGAAGTAGGTGTTGGTTCCTGACTACACTTACTTTGAAGTAGGTGTTGGTTCCTGACTACACTTACTTTGAAGTAGGTGTTGGTTCCTGACTACACTTACTTTGAAGTAGGTGTTGGTTCCTGACTACACTTACTTTGAAGTAGGTGTTGGTTCCTGACTACACTTACTTTGAAGTAGGTGTTGGTTCCTGACTTTTCCTCGTTGTTGCTGCCCTCAATAACATTCGTCTCACCAGTCAACACTAACAGATTCTTTGTTACTGACCTTATTGTATCAACCTCTGTAACTTCGGCTACAGCAAATCCTGAGAACACTTTCTTTATATTTCTGTATTCTAAAAGGCACTAAAATGTAATGTGATGATGTTTCTATTTAATTAATATATCGAGAACCACTTTGATATGGAAACGTTCCCAACATTCTGCAAGACTTGCAAACTTACCAACAGATTTCATTGGCACAAACGTCGCCTCCGTCCTCTTAGCGATTTCCCCCACAATCTTCACAGCAGATTCCCTGTCAGAACCGGGGTTAAGCTCTATACTAGTAGTAACTAACTAACTAACTAACTAACTAACTAACTAACTAACTAACTAACTAACTAACTAACTAACTAACTAACTAACAAAGTAACTAACTAACTAACTAACTAACAAAGTAACAATAGTAACAACGACAAAGAATCGTATGAAATGTGATCAAACTGCATTTATGGCGATTTATTGTGCTTTGATGTACTCTGAGGAGGATACGAATGTTTAATCCAAGATACGTTAACATATTAATTAAGTATTATGTCATATTATAATATATTATGTTAAATATTTAAAATATTCAATTATCACCTGAACTTATCGCTCGTTCCCTCTTTCCTCATCTCCTCTTCCTCTGCGTTAGTCTGAACATTGTCAACTGTCTTGATGAGGTTGTCAATGGTGGTGAGGGACAGCTCTGATGAAATTATTAAAGATATTATAAAGTCGTGTTAAATATAATTTAAGAAAGTGGATAATCATATATTACATTTATATTAATGGCGTTTTCTTGCCGCGTATAATGTATATATATACATTATACGCGGCATATATAATACATTATATATATATTAACAATTAACACTCACTATCTATATTTACATTCAATACATTAAATATTGCATAAATTAGCATATTATAATAATTCTTAAATTCTTAACGTAAGTTATAAGTATAACCTATATCAGGGGCATCCAGGAAGTCGTCAATAATGTCAGCTGTCTTCTCCACGTCCTGCGAGCTCATCTGTCCACCAGAATATGCTGTAGTTTCCTTGATCTTCTCTGATATATCGTCTTGGGTTTCAGTGGTGACTCCTTGAACTTCCTGGTATAAGGGGACGGTTGGTGGAGTTGGAAGGGAAATTTGGTTTTTTTAAGTGTTGGGGAAACCATCTTATCTCGAAAGGGTGTTTCATATTTACACTGGTATAGAAATGAGTATCTCAAAAATATCATAAATTTCTGGATATAAGGGGCAGTTGGTTGAGTTGGAAGGGAAACCGGTTGTTCTGCGTTCATTAAGTTGATATTATATTAATTAAAATTAATAACCACGCTTTGTTAATTTGAACCTTCTTCTCTTAACGTGATGTGTTTCATATCGATGCTTATTTCAAAATGGGTACCTCAAAAATATCATTAATCTCTGGAGCCACAGAAGAGGGGCAGGAAGAGAAGTCAGTCTCTCTGTATTTACCAGTTGAGCTACAGAACTTCTTGGCGTTGAACTCATCCTGGTAACATGATGACAATAAAGATCAGCTACAGATTGTTTAGTTAGTTCTAAGAGAATGATAGGATTGGTAGTACGACCACATTAAATACCCTGGAAGGAAGTTCTTAAAACATATAAATGATACGAAAGGTTTTATTAACATGAGCTTTAAAAATTCATGTGTATATATCGTGTTCAGTTTACTACTTTTATTAGTAGTAAACTAATAAAAGTAGTAAACTGAACACTGATTCACTGTGTGCTGACAGGGTAGGGTAGTGTTGGTACCAGGTTCAGTCTCCGGCCAGTTATAATCACCAAATACTGCACTGATCTCTCGCTCACTGGCACAGGCTGAAGTGTATTACATGTACTGTGTTACATTACTGTTACAGATTAATGTTACAAATTATTCGACCGAGTCCTCGGAAAGTTGGCAATCTTATTACGACCAAAAAAACCGGTTCTCAGTTTGGGTCTGACATGACATCCTCATTCGATCACTGGTAATAATTTAAGAGAGCACTCTTAAACAGAAGTAATTAAAGTAAGAAAATAATCCAAACCTTTAGGTACAGTTCCATTGGTCCCATCTTGACATATTGGCACACCTATCTCTGATCCAGGAGTATGACAGAATAGCTCACCTATTCCCGCCCCAAAGCACGTGCCCTGCACCTGTATTACTTGGTTATACATGAGATAGTCCTTCCGGTACACTCTACGTTCACCCGCACTGTTTGTGTAATAGTAGTATTCCACATCTTTATTCTTGCTAGATAGAATGGTACACACCTCTGTAATCAATATTAGGAAAATGTTAGTTTTTTCGCTGGTTTAGGCTGTAGCAAATTTATTTGCGTATTTGATGTTTACAAGCGCATTTTGATGACTTGTAAGCATCATTTGATAGGTGCATTAAAATTATAGAAATCCAGTTTATAATAGTTGCATTTTGATGACTACAATTACAAGAAACATCGTGTTACAAGTGTTACAAGTATTACAAGTGTTACATTTGTTACAAATAAGGAACTCCAAAGTTGACTCACCAAAACACTGTTGAGTAGAGTCAGTCTGCGTCAGAAACTCGCACGTTCGTTCAGCTGTTTCTCCGTACTTTAGAGAATATCCATTCTGACAGAAAGTCTGGACTGGTGTTTGGGTTGTGACTTTGGTTCCTGGCGTTGGTGATCTGCGGCCGGCCGGCTCCTCCAACACCGTGCACACCTCTGGTGGTAATACTATTATTTAAGTGTCAAGTTTAAGTAGGTAAAGATTACGGAGCATTAGTAACCACTAGTAACCACTAGTAACCATTAGTAACCATTCTCAGCAGTTGTAATGACTGATGAAAGGTTGAACTAATTTAGAATATTAAAAAATCCTGATTAGATAAGATGTATGAAAACCCAGGGTGAAAGATGCTGGTTACAGGTAAAGGACCTCCACATAAGTAAGCCAACTCTAGTAATAATAGCCACGAGTAAAAGTGGTAAAGAAAAGGATCTAAGTTGGCCAAAAAATTGGCTTATATAAAGGGTGAGTTGGCTAGGATCTATAATCTCTCCTTTGAGACCAACACATACATCCCAGCTATTGGAGAAGGTATCCTGACACCCCTTCAGAAGCCAGGAAAACCCCGAGGTCCGATAAAGTCTATCCGGCCCCTCACATTGCTAAATGGAACTAGAAAAGTCCTATCCCTCGTAGCCTTGAACAGAATCAATTACCACGTTGATATGTACACTGGACCTTGGCAGGCGGCATACAAGCAGGGTCGCAGTTGTGCTGACCTGGTATGGTCTCAGAGAATGTTGACATCAGTGGTTACCAGGCGCGAGTTTGAGTATAGTAAAATCAACATTGACATGACCGCTGCGTTTAATACTATCCGCAGACAGACCATCATCAACCTCCTCATTGATGCAGGATGCTCTAGAGACGACATTCGCCTAGTTCAGTACCTCCTCTCAAATACAACGCTCAAGGTGACGGTCAACAGATCTGAGTCTGGTGAATTTGTGATTAATATTGGCGCTTACCAGGGAGACAGTCTGGCAGGTAAAGTGTTTACATTGACCCTTGCCGGTGCCCTGAATCACATCAGAGCCGTGATCAGTGTCACGATTCCTAGACCGAACCCCCCAGTCTCTGATAGAGGCCTCCCGTTAGAGTCCGCCTATGCTGACGATGCTGAGCTTCTGAGTGAAGATGGTCAGATCCTGGTGAAGATACTAGAGATTGCCAGTGATATACTAAGGGATTGGAGTCTCTTTGTTAACGAATCAAAGACGGTGTTTACAAGAGTGTATTTGGCAGATACAGATGCTTTAGATGCCCATGGCAATAAAATTAGAGGAGATGAAGAGTGGCGAGAGTCAGTGCTATTAGGATCAAAGCTCTGCTCAGAAAGAGATATTGTCAACAGACGCAACAAAGCCAATGTTGCCTTCTACACCTACAAGAAAGTCTGGTTGAATAGTTCTGTTCAGATCAGTGAGAGTAGAAAGCTGAAGCTGTACGAAGCTCTTGTCACTTCAGTGTTGTTGTATAACTGTAGCAGCTGGGCTGCTCCTAAAACCGTAATGGCATCTGTCGACGTTCTTCAAAGGAAGCATCTGAGACAGATAATCAACACCTATTGGCCTACGGTTATCAGTAACGAGAATTTATATAAGAGATGTAATGTCAGACCCCTTACTGAAAGGATCAAGAAAGCAAGATGGAAGATGCTTGGGCACGTTCTCAGAAGCGGTGATGACACTCCCGCCTTCTTATCTTTCAGATTTGCATGTTTAGGATGTTTTGACTACAAAGGAAGGAGGGGCAGACCTCGTTCAAATTTATTTGATTTATTATTAAAAGACATTATGACAAAACAAATTATTGTGATTGTAAATAAAAGATTTAGTTTAAGTAATTTCAACGATTTAGTGTACAAAGCTCATGATAGACGTCTTTGGAGAAGTTATGGGTGAGTCGAGACTACTCGGCCACTCGATTTTATGATTTAATTTCTATTATCTTGTGTTTGCTGTAAATAGTTGATTAATAATAATATATAAAGGGTATAAAAAAAACAACAATAACATAACATTACAACGATCACTATGACGCTAAGCAAGATAAGAACCTGTTGGAGGAACACAGCTTGTTATCTGTATAGATCCTTCACGTGGCTTACTAAGTATGTGGAGGTCCTAAACCGAACTAAGCAAGATAGGAACCTGTTGGAGGAACACAGCTTGTTATCTCTACAGATCCTTCACGTGGCTTACTAAGTATGTGGAGGTCCTAAACCGAACTAAGCAAGATAGGAACCTGTTGGAGGAACACAGCTTGTTATCTCTACAGATCCCTCACGTGGCTTACTAAGTATGTGGAGGTCCTAAACCGAACTAAGCAAGATAGGAACCTGTTGGAGGAACACAGCTTGTTATCTCTACTGATCCCTCACGTGGCTTACTAAGTATGTGGAGGTCCTAAACCGAACTAAGCAAGATAAGAACCTGTTGGAAGAACGCAGCTTGTTATCTCTACAGATCTCTCACGTGGCTTACTAAGTATGTGGAGGTCCTAAACCGAACTAAGCAAGATAGGAACCTGTTGGAGGAACACAGCTTGTTATCTCTACAGATCCCTCACGTGGCTTACTAAGTATGTGGAGGTCCTAAACCGAACTAAGCAAGATAGGAACCTGTTGGAGGAACACAGCTTGTTATCTCTACTGATCCCTCACGTGGCTTACTAAGTATGTGGAGGTCCTAAACCGAACTAAGCAAGATAAGAACCTGTTGGAAGAACGCAGCTTGTTATCTCTACAGATCTCTCACGTGGCTTACTAAGTATGTGGATGTCCTAAACCGAACTAAGCAAGATAAGAACCTGTTGGAGGAACACAGCTTGTTATCTGTATAGATCCCTCACGTGGCTTATTAAGTATGTGGAGGTCCTAAACCGAACTAAGCAAGATAAGAACCTGTTGGAAGAACGCAGCTTGTTATCTCTACAGATCTCTCACGTGGCTTACTAAGTATGTGGATGTCCTAAACCGAACTAAGCAAGATAAGAACCTGTTGGAGGAACACAGCTTGTTATCTGTATAGATCCCTCACGTGGCTTATTAAGTATGTGGAGGTCCTAAACCAAACTAAGCAAGATAAGAACCTGTTGGAAGAACGCAGCTTGTTATCTCTACAGATCTCTCACGTGGCTTACTACGTATGTGGATGTCCTAAACCGAACTAAGCAAGATAGGAACCTGTTGGAGGAACACAGCTTGTTATCTGTATAGATCCCTCACGTGGCTTATTAAGTATGTGGAGGTCCTAAACCGAACTAAGCAAGATAAGAACCTGTTGGAAGAACGCAGCTTGTTATCTCTACAGATCTCTCACGTGGCTTACTAAGTATGTGGAGGTCCTTAACCGAACTAAGCAAGATAAGAACCTGTTGGAGGAACACAGCTTGTTATCTCTACAGATCCCTCCCGTGGTGTGACGTCACTACCGGAACAAGGTTCGCACTCTGTCATACCAATATTACTGTTGTACTGGTTTCGAGGACACAGGCTACACCCGGGCCCATCGTAGAACTCCCCTCTGTCACATGGCACTGGAAGGTGTTTAATTATTAGTTAGTCACGTGATTAGGCTCACTCTGTGATTGATATAACACATAAAATTCACTGTACCATTATATATGGCCAATTTTTTAAACCGCTGGAAACTTGTATTCTTGACAAACAGTACGACTAACCGCAAGGAGTTTCCCCATCCATCAATACATGTCCGTATTTGCAATCGTTTTTCACACCGACCATATTCAGATCATTATTATCTGTAAACTTAGTCCCATCCACTGTTATATTAAACGCAATATCATAAAATTTCTGGTTTAATGCATCTCCTATCACAGTTATGTAAGTTTTGTTATTGTTTTCATTTCCGGGAAGCTGTACTCCCATAAAAAAGGTTAGCAGTAAACTTACATCATCCAAAACTGTACATTTACCACCATCCTGAAGGATAAAAGATTTATTCAAAACCATTTTCGAAACCTAGGAATGTCCCGATTTTTTTAATCAGACGCATGTTATTTTAAATTTTCTATTTTGCGGCAAAATTGTTGAATATTAAGCGTAACAACTAAACTTTATTATTGCAATGAAAAAAAGCATGTAGTCTTCACTTGGGATTAAACTTCAGAGCATTAATGCTCTCAAACTATAAGTTAAAAACAAAACCTCTCCCTTTACATTACTTAGTACTTACTCTAATGTAAAAGCAATTGGTAGTTTCGTGATCATCCGATTCGTCACCTTCGATTTTACACATGAACTTGATTTTTTGTAATTTCTCTACGCCATAGAAAGCAGATCTTACAGTTTCAGTGAGGTTTGTTGGGCAAGTTGTAGTGGAACGAGAGGGTCGGTCAGGGTCTTCATCTCCGTGTATAGAGGAAGGGGAGAAACTCCCCGTCCATTCTAAGAAAAGCGTATATCCGAAAGTCTCTGACAAATTACATCTGTTAATTTATAGGTTAAGTTAAGAGATTTTATCTTTAAGTCGAACAGTAATTTTCTTTTTTAAGCATCCCCAAATTTGTCACACTTGTGCAGGGAACGTGTCTTATAGGACTGATTTGATCTTGGTTGTTGAAATTGAGGAAACTTGTTAATCTATGTTATATTCATGAATCTGTCCACCGTGGTAATTTTTGTATCATGCTTGCTCATGTTTTGAAGGCTCAAACAAACCCTTAGGTAAACAAAGGGGCTAGCACCTAGCAGGTGGTTTAAAAGATTAAGGACTATATTATGTATGAGGGGGATATGAACTACATTTTTTAACCAATCAGCTTTCAGCATTAACCAATCAAAACCTTTGTCAGAACAATATGGTTCCTTCCTTCTTCACCTTCCCAGCAATATTCGGATTTACAAGCCCTGAACACCTCTACAAGAACATAGTATATATCCATGACCTTATCTGCCAAATTATAATGAATTGATCCCATAATACTTAATTCCTTCATAACTGAAATAATGCCCACATTAAATAAACCAACCTCTACAAGAAGGGAAGACCCCGAAAGGGTTATAAAAGCCCATATGAGACCACTGGGAGGTAGCTGGGTTGCACGTGACCTCCATCTCAGACACCAGCCCTGTCTGTAATGTATAGGTACTTGTGTAGAACCTCAGTAAGGGGTTAATACAAGAGTAGGTACACCGGGTGGGAGAGCTGCAGGTGAGTTTGGAGATACCGTCAGGTGGGGGAAGGGGCGGGCACGCTGGAGAAGTTTCTTCAGCTGTTGTTCCTGGAATTCAGACGGAGTTCATAACATATTAGAATTTGATTTCAGACTCTAGCTTGATAGCTTAATTGCCAGAAAATACCAAGTTGACTTCTTATCTTAAAACCGGGTGGTGCACTACCTGACAATCCCCGGGTTTTATCAGAACTAAGATAATGAGAACTGATGAGAGGTAGTAGAGGGGAGAAAGTTAATCAGGATGAAGGATTGAAGGAGATATGAACCTATTTAAGAACTTGAGATTTATAAACTATAAAGGTACTCACCACCACCAATACAAGTGGGTGGGGTTTCATCTGAACTGTCAGGACAGTGCTTTACTCCGTCACACTTCTTAGTAGAGGGTATACACCCTGATTTGTCTTGGCATTGATATTGGTTTTCACTGCAACTCTGCACTGTAAAGTGTTACAACGAGTTAGAAAGAGTTTAAATGAGGTATACACGTGATAAGATGCCCATATAAGGAGTGACACGTGACATGATGCCCATATAAGAAGTGACACGTGACATGATGCCCATATAAGGAGTGACACGTGACATGATGCCCATATAAGGAGTGACACGTGACATGATGCCCATATAAGGAGTGACACGTGACATGATGCCCATATAAGGAGTGACACGTGACTTACCACACTGCGACTGCTCTTGGTTTACTACAGCTCCTGAGGGACACGGGGTACAGTGTTCCG
Source organism: Bolinopsis microptera (assembly GCF_026151205.1). Lineage (NCBI taxonomy): Eukaryota > Metazoa > Ctenophora > Tentaculata > Lobata > Bolinopsidae > Bolinopsis > Bolinopsis microptera. Next base: position 5,401,424 of record NC_087079.1, on the reverse strand, counting down.
CCCCTTCTAAACTGAATTGATTAGTAGGACATGCCTCACACTCCGTGTATGTGCTGTCCTTGTAGAATCCTTCTCTGCAAGCCTCTGTAAAGTATTTGTTGTGATTTAATTGCTGTTTAGATAAAGCTTTCCCTTTCAATGATATCCGAATGTTCATTCTTGCTATATTAAACTTTGTTTCTCATGTAGTTGTACAACTTAAGCCAGGACTGAAACTACAAATAATTGGTGCCCGCTAAAATAGACGGTTTGGGTTAGATCGGGGTTAATACAAAATGTCAGTTAATAAAAATATTGATAATTGAAAAGAATTTTACTGTTTTACCACATTGTGAGCGTTGTTGATCAGCTTCAGTTCCCGGTGGACACACCTCACACCTCATCATCGAGTCGTCTCTGTACGAACCTCTATAACAGGAGTCTGAAAAATATTCACAGGGGTCAGAAACTATCTTAATCTCAATATTGAAATGCTATTAGACGGTGTTATTTTCGTTTATTTTAAGTTCAGCTTTATTATTTATAGGATCTTTCAGTCTCACCGCATTGCGTCTGTTCGGGGTTGGCTTGATTTCCTGGAGGACACTCCTCACACACTGTCATTGAGATGGATCTGTAGGAACCTGCCTCACACCGCGCTGGAGTACATTTCATTATTCAAGGCTTCACAAACCTTTTGAAAGTTTTTCATGAAAATGTTGTACATATGAAAGTATGTACTATAAATCAACGGTTACGCAAATAATAACAGTCTATTGCAAACTTACTATGTACAACCTTCCGTTCGGGAGCTTCTTTTGTTTTCCCATGTTCATCAGATTGTATGACACAAGCGAACACATCACCATCTCTAATAGTGCTGACAGGAATCTCTAACGAAGTGATCTGACGACCGGCCTCAGCTTCAAAAGTACCCTTATCAACCCAATAGCCATTCTCATCTTTGTTTTCTATATTTACATCAACACCCTCCCACCTCCTCACCCATCCCACCCCGTCCAGCTCCTTTGTGAGACCGGATACTACACAAGATATTGTGATTGTTGTGATTGTTGTGGCTGTGCCGTCTTCCACTTGGCTACTCACTGGTTCTACATCTGTGGTTGTGGGTTTGTTTCGTTTATCTCATGTTTGAGATATTCAATCGTTTTATACTAATTCCGGATCAAACGATAGCGTTAGATCATCCTAAGTGAAGTTGGTCTAAGAATTTATAAAGTTGAAATTGCCAGGTTATAAAAGACTGTTGAAACTAAAAGCAGAATACTGATCCCACTTCATTCGAGATATGGATCATAGATTCTTCAATTTAGCACTTACTTAGTGTGAGAATGTCTGCAGAGACAACTATATCAGATGATGGTGAAGGTTCCAGTGTATTGTATTGAACCGACCTAACCGAACACGTGTAAACGAAGGAGGTTTGTCCGGAAAACTCTCTCATTTTGGCTTCTTTAATAGTAAGAGTTGCATGTTGAATTCCAGCCTTATCAACCTCTCCATCGTCGATTTCGTAGTACTCTCCTATACTTGATTTTGAAACCGCTCCACCATCTGGTTCTGTCCACGTTACGTAGACCGGATGATTTGCATCCAAGTCACCAATTGTACAACTTAGTGTTTGATCGACAGCAGTAGTAACCAATTTGGTTGTAGGGGTGGCAGCTGAAATGGTGGTTTCATATCAATGTTATTTTAGAATCTTGATAACGAGGATTGCATGTTTTTATCGGGGCCATGTAATTGCGGGCACATTTTACTGTGCAGTACCGTGTATGGTTTCCCGTCAGATTTAATAGACGGGGCCGGGGGCAATAATTTATTCGAGTTTATTTTATACGCTATAATTGCTGTACTCTGTAAAGTTTGAGAAGTATTTAATAAAAAATAAAAATTGCCTCACGAAACACTGTTTAAAAGTGCCACTGTATTGCAATTGTATACTCAACAATTTCCGGGATACTTACTGAAAACTTTTAAGTGGACAGTAGCCTCCTGCCACGCCGCATCTGCTGTAGTCCTGACAAGACATTTATAAGTAGTATCCTTGATGTTATCTACACCAGCCACCGATAGAGTGGTAGTTTGAGAAGAGGAAGAGGCGTCAAATGTTCCGGACACTCCGTCAAATGTTCCGGACACACTGCTCGCTACTTCGTAACCCTCTGAGTCTCTCCATTTCACCTCCGCAAGTTGTTGCCTTAGATTAGTTACATTGCAAGATATGTTTGCGTCGGTACCTTTGAGTTGTTCCTGGTTTACTTCTGTTATATCTGAAATAAGGAGCAAGTTAGATCCTTTTTAACTGTACTAATACATCATCAAATAACGGAGTAGTTCGCTGTTTATTAGTCTCATGATTGAAATACTGATATCTGGATATTATCCGGTTGGAAGAGACAAGGACAAGTGAAACAAGGAAGTTAGGAGTAAGGGCAAATTTTCGGCGTCAACGCCATCTTCAGGCTAAAATTGTTATAAATGTTAGTATATAATAAATGCTTCTATACTAGTTAAAATGCTAAATTAAAATTACACACACTGAATACAGGTTACATCAAATGGTATTATACATTACATTGAAAATAGTGATGTACACACGTTTTACACTCTGTCCAAGTACATAATATCTACTGAACAGCAGGGTCGTGTGCTATTTGTTTAAATTTGTCTTTGAATATGTTGTAAAAGAAATCCCTTAAGCTTCTCGCACTCTTGAACTTTGTTATTGATACTAGGTTTAAATAAATTAATGTAGTAAGCTTCTGTCACTTTACGTTTAATGGTGCTATATAAGTTAATTTCTAAAATATCGAAGGAAATATCTGGTTCTATGTTATCGTGAAACTCTGAATAATGAGCAGCCAACGCATTATCAGGATAGGTTAAAGGCCTGTTGACTGCTCTTCGATGCTCTGAAAATCTATCGTGTGCTGTTCTACTCGTTTCCCCTATATATAGCTCTTGACATAATTTACACGTAACTTTGTATATGACACATTTTGGTTTGCAGTCGTGATTTGTTGTGATGAGTGGACATATATGATACAGTTTGGTATGGTGCAGTGTGGTTTGTCGTGTGGTCGTGATGAACATAAGATCTCTGAGAGTTTCTTACCTGGTGTGAATATGAATTTGACCGGTAAGTTGTGTGAGAGGGCAAATTGAGTGACTTCTTTGGAAAATGGCTCGTTGATGAATGGTAGAGTGCATGTTACGTGGTCGGTATCTTGTATGTTTGATGATGAAGGGTTATGACGTGTTGTAGGTGAGAGAGGGTCAAGTCGTCCAGTTTTGTTTATACGTCGTGGGTCTTGGTAACCGTTGTTGACCAACAAGTTGTCTACTATCTTCATGGACTCTTCTTTATACTCTGGTGTTGATGAGCAAAAAGCAGCCGTTTTGTAGAAGTTCTTGATGGTTGCTACTTTAGTTCCCTCATTGTGGTGGCTGTTGGCGTGCAGTGTGATATTCTTTTTCTGTTTCTTTCTGTAGAATTTGTGGTGTAGTGTTCCCTGTTCGTCGATCTTTATCTGGGTGTCGAGGAATGGGGTGAAATCCTGACGGCTTTCCGGATAGTCAATTTCCCATTTGAGCAACTGGTCTGGGTCCTCGTTTGAGATGGACTCCACTATCCTCAGAGCTTCTTCTTTGGAGCTGGCTAGACTCCCGGCATCATCCACGTATCTCCGGTAGAATGAGACGTGTAAATCAGTGTAAATCGATCTTCTCTCGAACATATATACTCGTACTATCGCTCCTATTGGTGATGGTTGGCACCCCATGAAGAGACCAATTTTCTGGAGGTAGAGTCTTGAGTGATATGTAAAGTATGAGTTGGTGAAGACGAATTCAAGGATCTTGTGGATGTGCGTGAGTGTTAGACCCCAGGTGTCGAGGTCTTCCCAATGTTCTTCGGTGAGTGTAATGAGGTCTTGAATGCAGCCACTGATGTTGATGTTTGTGTACAGTGCTGTGACGTCAGCTGTGAAGAATGAGAGACCTGAGAGTTGTTGATGTGACATGTTTTGAAGCTCTTCTAGGTGAGTGTGTATATTGCTCAGGTGAGATGGAACATGATTAAGCAGAGGAGATAGAATAGATTTAACAATCCAAGCAAGCTTCTCAGAAGGGGAATTTATACAAGACACAATTGGACGTATTTTACAATTAGAAATAATATCTACATCTGAAACTAAGACATTACAATCAAATTTATGAGTTTTCTGTATTAAATAAATAGTCGGTAGTTGGGTATTATGTGATTTAAATAAGTCTACTGTTTTGCTGTCATAATTAAGAGAGAGACTGAGAGTAATGTGTTATGGACAGAGATAAGTAGGATGTGTAAGAAAATTGGTCTCTTCATGGGGTGCCAACCATCACCAATAGGAGCGATAGTACGAGTATATATGTTCGAGAGAAGATCGATTTACACTGATTTACACGTCTCATTCTACCGGAGATACGTGGATGATGCCGGGAGTCTAGCCAGCTCCAAAGAAGAAGCTCTGAGGATAGTGGAGTCCATCTCAAACGAGGACCCAGACCAGTTGCTCAAATGGGAAATTGACTATCCGGAAAGCCGTCAGGATTTCACCCCATTCCTCGACACCCAGATAAAGATCGACGAACAGGGAACACTACACCACAAATTCTACAGAAAGAAGCAGAAAAAGAATATCACACTGCACGCCAACAGCCACCACAATGAGGGAACTAAAGTAGCAACCATCAAGAACTTCTACAAAACGGCTGCTTTTTGCTCATCAACACCAGAGTATAAAGAAGAGTCCATGAAGATAGTAGACAACTTGTTGGTCAACAACGGTTACCAAGACCCACGACGTATAAACAAAACTGGACGACTTGACCCTCTCTCACCTACAACACGTCATAACCCTTCATCATCAAACATACAAGATACCGACCACGTAACATGCACTCTACCATTCATCAACGAGCCATTTTCCAAAGAAGTCACTCAATTTGCCCTCTCACACAACTTACCGGTCAAATTCATATTCACACCAGGTAAGAAACTCTCAGAGATCTTATGTTCATCACGACCACACGACAAACCACACTGCACCATACCAAACTGTATCATATATGTCCACTCATCACAACAAATCACGACTGCAAACCAAAATGTGTCATATACAAAGTTACGTGTAAATTATGTCAAGAGCTATATATAGGGGAAACGAGTAGAACAGCACACGATAGATTTTCAGAGCATCGAAGAGCAGTCAACAGGCCTTTAACCTATCCTGATAATGCGTTGGCTGCTCATTATTCAGAGTTTCACGATAACATAGAACCAGATATTTCCTTCGATATTTTAGAAATTAACTTATATAGCACCATTAAACGTAAAGTGACAGAAGCTTACTACATTAATTTATTTAAACCTAGTATCAATAACAAAGTTCAAGAGTGCGAGAAGCTTAAGGGATTTCTTTTACAACATATTCAAAGACAAATTTAAACAAATAGCACACGACCCTGCTGTTCAGTAGATATTATGTACTTGGACAGAGTGTAAAACGTGTGTACATCACTATTTTCAATGTAATGTATAATACCATTTGATGTAACCTGTATTCAGTGTGTGTAATTTTAATTTAGCATTTTAACTAGTATAGAAGCATTTATTATATACTAACATTTATAACAATTTTAGCCTGAAGATGGCGTTGACGCCGAAAATTTGCCCTTACTCCTAACTTCCTTGTTTCACTTGTCCTTGTCTCTTCCAACCGGATAATATCCAGATATCAGTAATACATCATCCTAGTAACCACAAGTTTGCAGTATTTGTAATATAAATGGTTGGTAAGCTTTAACTTATTGCGAAGTTCGCAATCGCTTTTAAGTTCTAAAATTTCATTAATTTGTTGTGAGTCTGACACCAGCTTTGTTTTGAATCAGACTTACGTGCATCGGAATTTCCATTCTGGGAGTCACCATTGCCAGAAGTTTCACTCTCGGTATTTCCATTCTGGGAGTCACCATTTTCAGAAGTTTCACTCTCGGTATTTCCATTCTGGGAGTCACCATTTTCAGAAGTTTCACTCTCGGTATTTCCATTCTGGGAGTCACCATTGTCAGAAGTTTCACTCTCGGTATTTTCATTCTGGGATTCCCCATTGTCAGAAGTTTCACTCTCGGAATTTTCATTCTGGGAGTCACCATTGTCAGAAGTTTCACTCTCGGAATTTTCATTCTGGGATTCACCATTTTCAGAAGTTTCACTCTCGGAATTTTCATTCTGGGAGTCACCATTGTCAGAAGTTTCACTCTCGGTATTTCCATTCTGGGAGTCACCATTTTCAGAAATTTCACTCTCGGTATTTTCATTCTGGGAGTCACCATTGTCAGAAGTCTCACTCTCGGTATTTCCATTCTGGGAGTCGCCATTTTCAGAAGTTTCACTCTCGGTATTTCCATTCTGGGGGTCGCCATTGTCAGAAGTTTCACTCTCGGTATTTCCATTCTGGGAGTCACCATTTTCAGAAGTTTCACTCTCGGTATTTCCATTCTGGGAGTCGCCATTGTCAGAATTTTCAAACTCTGCAATCTCATCGTTGTCAACTACTACATCCCCATTAGCTGCCTCATCCTGTTCTTGTCCAGTAACTTCAACAGCTACAATTACCTGAATATTAAACGAGAATCAACAATATGATATCACGTGATAGTAATAACTGATGTGAACCAGTCCTAATATAATGATATCACGAAATTTTCTATGAGAAATCAGTTAATCGATAATTTGTTAGGTATTTAAACATCTTTTTAATTTTTGTTTGTTGTCAGTAAAACTTTTAGGTCTCAAATCACCTTACGGCTTACCGTTATCAAGATCAAAATGATTACATTGTCTGTCATTCGTTCTTTTTTAAGCTTCTCCGATTTCTAAAAATGAAACTATTGTTTAATTAATGAATGATTGTATTAATGCTTTCCATACAAAGTTACAACAAATTCTTCGTGTTATGCATCCTGGGTTTGGACAGGATATGACCCGTTTAAAATATTTCCATCACGATACATAATTCTCAATAAATGTAATAGATTTGTAGTGTTGTAATTAGTATAGTATACTGAGTAATGGATTATATCGGTTCAGTATTGTGTATTATATGACACTAGATAAGATCTATGCAAAACTTTGCTTAACACCTATACTAGGAACAAACAATAATTTCAATGTTAAGAGCCAAAATGTTACAAAATTTCCTGAGAAACAGGATTAAAACTGACAAAAGTTAAAATACTAGGGAATACTAGTGTTAACAGGATTTAAAACAAAATTTGGGATACCTGAAAGGTCTAACCTATCGTTTTATACTCTATAAAATATCAATATCGAGAATGGAATGGTTAAAGGCGAAACAAAGACGAGCTTGTACCTCAATATTGATCTACCGAACACATGCGCCGTCTATTTTAAAGACTTTGGTCTGCAAGGTCTGCAAGGTCGACCAATACAAGCCGAATGCTCGGAGAACTTAATATATGGTTAAATAAAGAGGTCCCTGTTATATATATTGAACATTGATTGCTATCATAATTTGTTATTAACGATTTGTTCTTCCCTAGCCTCTATGATTACGTGTTAACAACTTGTTTTATTTCTACGATCACGCTACAACAAATGGCGACGAGGACAAAAGAGCCTCTAACCGTCACATGCTGTCAAAAAAGCTGGTTTGAAAGATATGAGTTTGAGTTATTGGCGGGAGGACTGGCAGCAGAGGTCCCAGAGTTAGCTAATGACGGTTCTAACCGTGAGGCTAACCGTGATCTATAATAGATCACTTGGCCCCTGCACCAACAAAGTTTGCTCAAAGATATAAACTAAGAAGTTGTGTACAAGAGGGTGAAGAAACCACAGCGACCTATGTGTCAAGATTAAGAACAATCGCAAATGAATGTGAGTTTGCCAACTACAACGAGGCTATATTGGATCAGCTGCTCGCGGGGCTGAGGAATCAAAAGGTTGTTTCCGAGTTGTTAACGAAGGATGACTTAACACTGGCAACCGCGGTGAAGGAAGCGTTAAGCCGTGAGCAGGCAAACAGGGAGGCTCAGTTCATGAATAGCACGTTATCACCGGGAGAGTCATCGAGATCAGTGAACTTTGTGAAACCAACATTCAAAAGAACAATGAAAAACCTCTATGGGAAGAAGGGGGAAAGTTCAGGTGGTTCGGGTGGAAAGCAGAAAAGTGGAATGCAAAAGGGACTTAAATGTAGACGGTGCGGACTTCGTGGACATATTGGTGAAAATTGTCAAGTCCGGTGTCATATCTGCAAACGTATTGGACACATCTCCAAGAATTGCAAGCAAAACAGCATTGTTCACAACATTGAACAAGGAGAGTCGAGTTCGGAGAGTTATGAGTTCGGTATGGATGAGAATTGTGAAAATGTCTTGGACAATGAGCTTTACCCCGAGTATGATCATGACAATGAGTGTAATTCAGTTGAGATTGAAAAAGGTAATGCTAATACATGTTCTTATCTGTGTGCTGATTTCTCTAAACTTACTCATTTAACTGATTCGAAATCTTCAAATATGTATGTGAGGGATAAGGTGTTTAATGCCTTTGATTTTAGTTATCTTGTTTGTGACCCCGATTCCACTATTACCACTGATAAGTCTGATTCAAGTTTAGTTTCTGATAATGTGTTACCGAATGTCAATATGATTGAGTTAAGCAAACCGTATGTAGAAGTAGAAATCAACGGTAAACTTCTGTCTATGGAGTTCGATTCAGGGTCTGCAGTGTCTGTTGTGAGCAAACGTACATTATTATCTTGTGGCTTGGCCAATTTAACACTTACACCCAGCAGGCAAACATTACGGGTTGCAAACGGACAAATCAAAACAGTTGACGGCTGTGCTGTAGTTAATGTAGAGTTGAACGGTGAAAAAGCTCATGGAATGCAGCTCTATGTAGCAGAGGACTTCCCCAGTTTGTTTGGAAGACCGTGGATTGTAAAGTTCTGTGGACAGAATTGGCTAGAGAAGCTGCTCAGCACAAAGTTAGTACATAATTTAGCCCCAGACAAATCCCAGCAGGTGTCAGTGAGCTGTGAAAGCTGCTCTGGGAGTGGTGTCGATAAGGGTGACATGCTAACCGATGGTGCGACCGTGAAAAACAGGTGGAAATGTGAAAACACCTGTACTCGGGTTGATCAATGTCGTAGTATCGCTCAGTTAAAACAGAGCGAGGTGTTTAAATCGGGTTTAGGACTAGTTAAGGGTGTACAGGCAAGTTTGGTCCTGAAGGACAACTCCAAACCTATTATGATGAAGGCCCGTAGTCTACCCTATGCCTTGAGAAACAAGGTTGAAAGTGAGTTAAATGATATGGTTGAAGCGAAGATTCTAACCAAAGTCGAAGACAGTCCATGGGGGACACCCATAGTGCCTGTGAAGAAGGATGGAGGGCAGTCAGTGCGCATTTGTGGGGATTATAAATCGACCCTGAACAAATGTATCAGCACCCGACAATACCCTCTACCTACCGTGGAGGAATGTCTGAATGCTGTGCAGGGGGGACAAACGTTCTCTAAGATTGACATCAAAAAGGCTTATAATAACCTGTTGATAAGAAATGAGGACCGTGTCTTGACCACCCTGAATACGCACAAAGGGTTGTATCAATGGAATCGCTTGCCGTATGGCATCAGCAGTGCATCGGCTATATTCCAGTCATGTATGGATGACACTCTGTGGGGTGTGCCTATGACGTGCTGCAGAATTGACGATATATTAGTTTCTGGTCGAAATGAGAGTGACCATCTGATCAACCTCAATAATGTCATAAGTAGGTTGGAGCAGCGAGGTTTTAAATGTAAAACCGAAAAAACTTCTTTCATGCAAAAAGAAGTTGTCTATCTGGGTCATGTGGTGTCTGCTGAAGGGATCAAACCCGTGAAAAGCAAGGTCGAGAGTATGCTGATGGCTCCAGAACCTAGGAATGTGGACGAACTAATTAGTTTTTTGGGGGCTGTGAATTATTACAGGCGCTATTTGCCCAACTTGTCGTCTGTGATTGCTCCAATTGAAAGGCTGAGAGCTAAGAATGTAAAGTGGGTGTGGA